>NC_089219.1:176184957-176501823 GCF_963924675.1 Phocoena phocoena
CATTTTCTCCATATTACTCTACTTGTATTACACTGGTCAATTATATATTATTTAATTTGATGATTAACATCATTATGATAAAAATATTATGTTCCAAGCCTCTTTTTTATATGCTTTATCTCTATACCATATATATTTGACCCATAAACAGCATGCATTTGAACTGCATGGGTTCACTTTTTTCAATAGTAAATACTACAGTACTGCACAGTCTGTGGTTGGTTGAATCGTTGGATCTGGAACTGTGAATACAGAGGAACCACATCTACAGAAGGCCAACTATAAGTTACATGTGAATTTTCTACTGTGCATAGGGTTGGTACTGCAACCCCCATGTCATTCGAAGGTCAACTGTAATTCTATTATCATTATTATGTGTTACAAGTGGGATTCAAATTCATGTTTTGTGGACTAATTCATTTGGAATCAATTATAGGAAGAGCTAAGCATGTGAATAGTGTTTGTGTAGGAAAGTGATCTAGGTTAATCTTTCCCCAGTTTATATGCTTAATTTGAAAATAAGATATATATTAAATGTGTATTGATGTAAAAAGTTGCAGTAATATTTAACATTGGTATGTACAATATGTATATAAGTTTAGTAAAATATTAGAGAATATTAATCCATTTTACTTACCTTTCTAAACATCTTTTGCCATATATCCATAAGAAATATATGGCTACTAAATTATATTTTAGTACCAGTTATCTATGTGTATGTCCGTTTTTATAGGGCTTATGTATAAAATTCTGAATTTGATATTTTATGTGGGTTTTTCTAAGCTGCTAAAATGAGAATAGGTAGTTAGGGAGTGTTACTAAGTCTTTGAAACAGTTGCATTCTATGTGTGAAGGTAGAAGAGACTATATTTTTTCTGTCAATACTAAAACTGAGAATTCTAATTTATAAATGTAGCTGAAATCTTAAAATGTCATATCATTTTGAAGCCACAGTGATCTCTCATCTCTATTATACCAATAACTTTCTGACTGATTTCTTTGCCTTCGTATTTACAATCCTCTATCTGTAGTCACCCATACACATGACAGAGTAATCATGTCATTCTGGCAGTTCTCTGCCCTATACCTGCCAATATTTACTTGTCACATTCAGAATAAAACTCAAACACCTTACAATGATCCGCAGGACTCTACCTGAGCCAGCCCCTGGCCGCCATGCTCATCTCTTCCTCCACCCACCTTCTTTCTGTTCACTCTGCTGCAACCAGAGCTGTCTGTGCTATTCTGTGAACATGCCTAGTTCAGTCTGCTGTATGGACTTTGGACTTACCCCTTTGCCTGAGATAAACTTCTTTCAGGTCATCTCATTGTTCCCTCCCTTTATTCTCATTCTCACTCTACTTCCTACACTTCATACTCAGCTTAGCTAATATGTTGCATACTCAAAAAGCAGTCCATGACCACCCTGCACTAACACCATTCTCACCACTTCTACAGGCCTCCCTTTTCTTTTTTCCTAAATTATTTTAGAAATTTTTCTGAATTCTTTTTCTTCAAATAGAGTACTGCCTCATGCATGTTTTTGTCTGTTTATAGTAACCTCCTACCAGGCTATCTTCTACTAGGTGGTAAGTTTCACGTGGACACAGACTTTGTCTCAGCCAACGTTGTATCCCAGCATCTCCAATTATTCCTGGTACATGCTAGATTAGTTTTCCTTTAATTAATTAAAGTCAGCATCTCATTTCCAACATGCAAAATAATTGTACTGTAACACGTATTCATTTTCTTTTACAATTATAATAGTCCTATTTTTAAGTTCTTCTTTTTACAGTATTTTTTTAAAATTCACCAATCAGCAACGATTAAGCTTACTACATGGAGCCCTGTGTGGAAGCTCTATTGTATAATAAGGAATGAGATCAAGATTATTTAAAAAACAGTGCAAACTATTTGGATGCTAATACATGCATAGAGCCTCTTCACATGGATATCTGAAACTAAAATAAAGCAGGAAAGGGAGAAAGAAAATATGTCATCATATATATAAAATTAAAGTAAAAGATAATTTATAGGTAATATCTTTTAACCTGAAATAAATAATTCTTATTAATGGTTTATATAACCTGAATACATGACAATTAAAATTATGTCTGTAAATTTGTTTTAATGTTTTAAAATTTTTTTGCCATGATAGAATGACTAGTTGGACATATGCATAAATTGATATATTTGAGCATTAGATTAAAATTTGACTATAAGTGATTATATCTAGAATAAAAGGAATTCTCCTTGCAAATAGATTTCATAATTTTTGATCATGAATATTTAAAATGATCAATAAGACCATCAATAAGGGAAAGAAAAAAAGAAAATGTCCATACCTGAATGTGCTATCTAATGATGTGGTTACATAGCTCTATGTAGATGTATGTTGTAGATGCATCACTCTTGATATATGGTCACATATCTGTAGTCTCTGATGCTTTTATATGGTTGCAATCAAAGCAATTATAAGCTCTTTCAAAATACATTCCAATGTATAATTCCTCGAGAAGTTAATCCAGTTTCTTATAGTGGTTATCACTTTTACCTATACATTGTTCATATACACACATATATTCACATCGAGTATCATCTATTCAAACTTAAAAAGTATATTTTACACTTAATTTTTTTATCCTTTAAGAGTCTTAATCAATAAAGTGGCCTGCAATTATTCTCAGATCACTTAGAATTGTTCTTGGTTAATATGCAAAAGTCTATAAAGTTGAATACTCAGAACCATTAAATTCATCCTGCCCCACAATTTCAGCTTTTTCAGACCTCTTTAATTCCTTAAATGGTACCACCAGAAAGCTCCTACTTGACTTAAGGCATTGCTTCTCTGGAAGACTTCTATACACACTGTAGTGTAATAATTACAAACCATTCCAGATCTCTTGATATCCTTGAATTAAATCCACCCCTGTTAGCTTCTAGCTATACAGCTTTTGACACATTACTTGACATCTTTTAAGTCTCAGTTTCCTGTCAGTGAATGCAAATATTAACTTTATTAGCCTCATAGGTTTGTGGTAGGGATTAAGTAGACAATTTATGCAAGGTACTAAGCCTTGTAGCTGGAACATAACAGTCAATGAATATTAGCTAATCTTTAAATGTAAATGCCCTTAGAAGGATGTTTAGATAAGATTAAGAAAAACCATAATTAAAAAAATACCTTCCCCCCATTACTCCATTACAATGTTTTTTAAAAACGTTGAGTGGCTTTGTCTCTTATGGACAGATATGATGAGAGCAGGATCATTGAGGATAGGACTCCTCATTCAACCTCAAATGAAACCTCCATTTGAAGTGGGTTCTCAGGTTCCAGCAAATACATCCACATTTCAGCCAGCAAGACAACTGAAAAGAATAATGCCATGTCCCCTGCCAGCTCACCAAAGACACAGCACAGAAGTTAAGTGTGCCATTTCTACTTGTACTGTATCGGTCAGAATATAATCACAGGGCTACACCCCACTTCCAGGAAAGCTGAGAAATGTTGTAAGGGGAGAAGTGAGCCGTATTTCCTTATCAGGAGTCAACTGATTAAGTTATGAGGCTAGTATCTGGAATATGTGGTCCTTTGCTCTGCTCTCCATGACTTACCTGAACTCATCTATTACAATTCTAGCCCTTGCTTACTCTGTTGTGTTCCCTCACGATCTTCCTTGATAATTCATAAACATGTCAGACATGCTGCTGCCTTAGGGGGCTTTGTAACTGATGTTTCTATTACCTAGATTGTTCTTACTCCAGGTGTCTGCATGGTTCACTCCTTTAACCCATTCAGGACCTCATCCAAATGTTACCTGCTTAGTCGTGCCTTCCCCGGATACCTTAATTAAAATGGAAACAACATACCCATCCTCCATACTTCTACTCTATGCTTAAGTTTTTGATCTCCCAAATCAATCATACTAGCAATACTACACATAACACTCATTCAATATTTACTATATAGCAGACACTATTCTAACTGCTTTACAAGTCCTCATGACTATCCCTTTGAGATAAGTCCTATTGTGATGTCTTTTTAAAAATTTCTGTGATAACAGTCTCAGAGTGGGTAAGAAAACTGGCCAAGTTCTCATAACTCAGAAGTTGTAGAGCTGGATTAAATACAGCAGTCTGATCACAGAGTAAGTACCTGCTATAACTGCTACAGTATTCTTCCTCAGCATGAACACTATAATCTTAATGCAAGCAATGATTTTGCTTCTAGAATATATGCCTCCTCCCAAATTTTGTTGGTCATTGCTGAAATCTTACTCTCTGAAAGCAAATCTAAATCATAGTAAATCCACTCTGTCCCACAGGGTATGTGTCAGCTACTTGAAATATGCCTAGTCCAGATTAAGATGTGCTGTTAGTGTAAAATGCCTATCAGATTTCAAAGACTGAGTAGTAAAATAAATAATCTAAAATATTTCATTAATTTTTGTACTGAATACATATTGAAATAATATTTCATGTTAAAAATGTACAATCAAGATTAATTTCACTTCCTAAAAAACATTTAAAAAGTGGCTACTAGAACATTAAAAATCACCTATGGGATTCACATCAGTGTCATTTCTCTTGGACAGTGCTTCTACAGAAGATCGAAAACTAACTGTGGAATTAATGAACAAGCTATTTGTTTCCAAGCAAATTATTGAAAAATGGTCTGGTTGCTTAAAATTGAGACATACCATTGGGAAAAATGGTATAAAGATATATAGATAGGAAATGGTGAAGCTAGATTTGAACTCTATTACGTATAACTTCAGAACCGATGCTCATTAACTCCTTGCTGAGTTACCACTCCATTGTAGTAATTTTACTTACACAATTCACATGAAGTAAAATTTGGCTCTAGAATATGAGTAGTACATGCTATTAATTTCAGTTCTGTTAGTTTAATTAAGACATAATCAACATATACAATATAACATTGTATAAGTTTAAGGTGTGCAATGTGTAGATTTGATACATTTATATATTACAATATGATTATCACCATAACATTAGCTAACAACTCTCAGGTCACATAATTATCATTTCTTTTTTGTGAAACGATCTTTAATTTAAGATCTAGTCACCTAGCAACTTTCAAGTATATATTACACAATACTGTTGACTATAATCACAATGTTGTGCATTAGATTTCTAGAACTTAATCATCTTCTAACTACACATTTGTGTCCTTTGACCAACATCTCCCTAGTTCCCCCAACCCTCATCCCCTGATAACCACCATTCTACTCTATGTTTCTATGAGTTTGCTTTTTTTAGATTCCACATGTAAATGATATCATATAGCATTTGTCTTTCTCTGACTTATCTCACTTAGCATGATGCCCTCAAGATACAAAGGTACATCCATATTACTGCCAGTGGCAGGATTCCTTCTTTATCATGGCTGAACTACACACACACACACACACATACATGAGACACATTTTCTTTGTTCATCTGTTGATGGACACTTAGGTTGTTTCCATATTTTGGTTTTGTGAATAATGCTGCAATTAACATTGGGAGTACAAATACCTTTTTGATATTCTATTTTCACTTCCTTTGGGTATACACCCAGAAGTGGAATTCCTATATCATATGGTAGTTCTATTTTTGTTTTTGCCATACTGTTTTCCATAGTGTCCAATCCCATTTACATTCTCACCAACAGTGCAGAAGGGTTCCTTCTTCTCCACATCCTCCCCAATGCTTGTTATCTCTTATCTTCTTGATGATAGCCATTCTAACAGGTGTGAGATATTTCATTGTGGTTATGATTTACATTTCCCTGATGATTAGTGATGCTAAGTATCTTTTCATGTATCTGTTGGACATTTGAATGTCTCTTTGGAAAAAATGTCTCTTCAGTTTCTCTGCCCATTTTTTAATTGGATTTTGTTGTTATTGAGTTGTATGAGTTTTTAAAAAAATATATATATTTTAGATATTAATCCCTTATCCAATACATGGCTTGCAAATATTTTTCCCATTTCATACTTTGCCTTTACATTTTGTTGATTGTTTCTTGGACTACAAGAAGCTTTTTAAGTTGCTGTATTCCTGCTTGTTGTTTTTTGCTTATACTTTTGGTGTAATATCAAAATAATTGTTGTCAAGGCCAATGTCAAGGTGGCTTTTCCCTGTTTTCTTCTAGGAGTTTCATGGTTTCAGGTCTTATGTTAAATCTTTCATCCATTTTGAGTTATTTTTGGTGAGTAGTTTAAGATAGGGGTTCAATTTCTGCATACAGTTATCCAATTTCTCCAACACCATTTGTTGAAACTATGTTTTTTCTATTAAATATTCTTGACTCCCTTACCTAATATTAGTTGATATTATGTGTTTCTGGGCATTCTACTCTGTTCCATTGGTCTGTGTGTCTATTTTCATGCCAATACTATGTTGTTTTAATTACTGTAGCTTTATAGTATAGTTTGAAATCAGGAAATGTGATGCCTCCAACATTGATCTTCTTTCTCAGATTGCTTTGAATATTTGGGGCCTTTTGTGGTTCCATACAAATTTTGGATCACTTTTTCTGTTTCTGTGAAATAGTGCCATTGGACCTTTGATAGAGATAGCATTGAATCTATAGACGACTTTGGATACTATGGGCATTTTAACAATATTAATTCTTCTAATTCATGAATATGAGCTATCTTTCCATTTGTGTCTTCTTCAATTTCTTTCTTAATTTTAATAATCTTGTACAGAAAGAGTGTACAGATCTTTCATTTCCTTGGTTAGCTTTATTCTGAAGTATTTTATTTGATGCTATTGTGAATGGGCTTGTTTTCTGTACTTTTTCAGTTTTTATTTTTTTATTTTTAGAAACACAACTGATTTCTGTATGTTGATTTTATATTCTTGGACTTACAGAATTCAATGACTAGATCCAACAGTTTTTTGGTTGAGAATAGAGGTAAAATAAATGCCCATGTTAGATAAATTGAATGTAATTAGTCTATAAGGAGCTGGTATAAGCAACATAAGGGAAATAATTTTTAAAATCCTATTGAGCTATCTTTATCTTGTACATGTATGAGATTAAAAAAAAATATTCCTAGATGTTTACAGATTTAATTACTGTATTAGAAATGCTCTCTATAACCAGCATTAGGTTTCAAGACAGGTTGACAAAAACACTGAGAGAGATAATTAGAGAAAGTTTGCCTGAGACAGGTGTGGTATGCTTTGGTTTCACGATGGTGCTAATAACAAAATGCTTTTTCCATCCCAAGTATACCTCAGGCTCCATAGACAATGTTATTTTCAAAGAAGCTTCAGGCTAGCTTCTTTCTGTCTTTTTTGAGGCACAAAGAACTCTCTCAATATGTACTTTGTAAGATTAGAATATATATGTAATGTTTATTGAATAATTAGCTCATTTGGAAAGTAGTTACTTGAAATAGCATAATCATTTGCTAGAGTTCTTTTTGCTTCATTGTTTAAATATTACTTTTTAAGGTAGGAGCATTCAAAGCAATTTTGCTTCTTTTCCTTAGTTCTATACTGTAAATGATATTTTAAGTTTCATTAAGATTTTACTTAGTGTAGCCTTGTATGCATTTTCCGTGTTCAACCCAATTGACAAAGCTATGAAATTGCAACCCATGCAAATATTCCAGTCTTTTATATTATACTCTGGTGACAGTATCTAAGACACAATTATTAATAATTTGAAGATTACATTTTCCCAATAATTTAAGGATAATGTATATTGATAGCCATAGTAGTCACAGGGAACTTTTGAGTTATTGAAATGGAAGTTCTTTTTATTGATAAATAATAACAGATAATTTACATATTTTATCTATTACATTATGTATAAATAAAATATTTCAAAAATATTTTAACTAGCTAATATTAACTGATAATTAAATTACTGCATATTTTAAGTACTGTGCTCGTTGCACTTTGAAATTAATTTTTTTTAAAGCTTCCATCATGACTTTTACTCCTGGGGAGGAAAGTACTTGACTATCTATCTAACTACTCTGTACCAGGAAGCCAGACCATATCTCACTGAATTTTTGAACAGCACTTGTAGGTGGGAATTTTTACCCTCATTATAAAAGAAATTAATGCTGAAAGGGGTTAAGTATCTTAGTCAAATGTAAGCCTGTAACTGGTGAATAACAAAAATAATAAGCACAACTTACATTTGCTGAACATTAACTATAGTGCCAGATATACTCCTAGGTGGTTTATATCTGTTATAACAAAACTTTTGAATTTTATTCTATTATCATTACCAGTTGAGACATAAAGAAACTAAAGGGCAAAAAGGTAGAGTAACTTGCCTAAGGAAACATGTCAGAGCCAGGGTTACAACTTAAGACTATGTGGACCAAAGCTTGTGCTTTTAATTGACTATGATTTGTCATTGCTAGTATAAAAAAGAACCATGGCTTCCAAGATTCACACTCTGTGAGGCCTTTTCTTATTTTGAACCTGGCCTGATCCTATTATTCAATTTATCCAGTAGAATGTGATGGAAGTGATGGTGTGTCAGGTCTGAGTCCGGGTCTAAAAAGGTCTGGCAGCTTCCACTTTTGTGCTTTCGTGAACCTTGAGATTCCATATAAAAAAATCTAGCTACCCTGTGGGAAACCTGTGGAAAGACAACTTGGCCAGAGGGAGAGGAAGAATCCTGAAAGTAAATGGAGAGTGGAGAAGATCTAGCTGTTAGGATAAAGCTGTTATTTACCAGGAAAGTGCTATTTGGCTGACCCTCTTTAAGCAGTGTAATAAAATATTTTAGCCCTTGCTACAATTTCACAAAGTAGATTTAATCCTGCTCTTAGAAATGTGGACTCTGGGAGGATAGGAGACTTGCCTAAATTCCTTTAGCAAGTAAGTTGCAGGACCTGATTTTGAACTCAAGTCTTAATGTAGACCTAAGACTAGGTTAGGTCAAAAGTAAATCTCCTAATTTCATATAATGTAGAAAAACTGAAATTCTAAGTTAGGGAAATTAACATGAGGCCTTGATTAGACATGAGAAAATATGACTTAATTTAGAGTATGTTAGCTACAGGTGTGAGAGTCAGTGGGTTGCTTAGTAACCTAATAAGAAATATAAGAATGTCTGAATAACAACAGTAAAAATGAGCTTCCTATTTTGACAATACGGGAAGAATCCTTGACAACACAGGAGGCTTTAAATCAGACAGATTCTAAAATGCCATCATCTTTGAATACAAACAATCAAAATTATGGTTACAAAACATCACTAGAGTTCAAGAGAGTGTATTTGTGCATGAAAATTCATAAACTTTGTCTTCACCATTGCACTGAGTTGATTGACCAACCACTCACTCATTGATTCAATAAGCAGCTAGAGAACATTTAATATGTATAAGCCATGAGGCTGGTTGAATATCCATATGTTGGTTATGTTTGGAATCCATACACACGGAAGTATGGTGAAGTACACATATCCTATATATGTGAATGAGATAGACATATTTCGAGACCACAGAGAGTTTATAGTCCCAGAAACAAAAAGTATAAATGCATAAAGAAATAAAAATAAAACTGCTAGTTGTATAATCAAAGGAACAATAAGTAATAACATGAAGATTAATGCAGTAAAACACTGTATACTTAATGTCTTTGGAGGCTTCCCTGAGTAGGTGATTAATCTGAGGTCTGGACACAGAGGCTGAGAAGGAGTGAGCTGCATGAGGCTTCAGGTAAGGTAAAAGCTCTGAGGCAGGATAGAAGTTAGTGTGTTTGAGGACCTAGAAAGCACAAGGTGAGTGGAGCTTTGTGAGCTACAAAAAGGAATGTTGAGTGAGGTTAAAGGAATATTCAAGGGTAATGTAGATCAAACATAGGATAGGAATTCAGATGCTGTCATTAAGTGTAATGGAAGTTTCTAAAAGGTTTTAAGTAGCAAGTGGTCCAATTTACATTAGAAAAAGAAAATACTCAAGTTATTCAACAGGGAGTGGACCAGGTGGGAGGAGGAGAGTCAAGTTAGGAGGATATGATGAGAAATCTGATTTGTGTATCTGTTACTGATAGAGAAAAGCAGGCAAAAGCACTGCCAAAAAATGACCAGAATATGGTATTATTTTTAATCAAATCTAAATATTTACAGTATAAAATAAATACTATAAAATAATCATTCCAATTAGAAAGTCTGTGTTAATTCAAATTTTGAAAATCAATTTATACATATATCTCGGTTACTCATCTCTTGCAGTACACAAGGGAGTGCAATAACTGAAGCACAGTAGTCTCTGTATATGTTTTTATTTCTTTCCACAGGCTTTAACCATCCTCCACTATTATAAATGATACTAGAGCCATTGCATCAGAAATGTGGAAATAATGCCAGTTAGAAATTGCACTGTGAAATATAAAGATTTTTAAAAACTTACTTAGCTTGTAAACGTCTCCTTACATGCTAAATAATAGTCTTATCTTGGGATTAAATCATTCTATGTGATTGGAACATTTTTATACCCTTTGTTAAAATTCTAGAACTGTGGAATATTAGCCTTTTATCATTTAAAAACATTATCTATACTATGTTTTGCTCAACTATTTCTATGATGCTTATTTACTTTATGGGTTAGGATTGTCCATGATCAATTTTCCTCCTTAATATAATCCTTCTTTTATTCTAAGAAACGGTTTTAGACACCAGGCAGTGCTCCCCATTTATTATTCTCATCACAATGGAGGTGTTGGAATGCCTTTTTATTTATCATTAGAGGCCCAGGTGAGTCTGTTGAATGTGCATGGTAGGGAAAATCTTTGCCTGATGAAATGCTTCAGTTTCCAGTTAGTGAAATTTTGTTCAATCAATATAAAGTGCTGAGGTGACATATCCTGCTTTAAATTGTGCAGGGCATTTTTAAGAAGCTGACTACAATACTCAATGTCAAAGTACTACAGTGATGTATTTAAGTTTATAAATGCTTTACTGACTTTAAGTGCTATAAATTTACCTTTTGTGAGTGATAATTAATTATAAGTTAGACTTTGCAGAGGTTTGGCAGAGTTATACATTCTTCCAGAAAATATTAAGATTGAGTTCTATTTTATTAATTGTGTATTTTAGTGGATTCTTTTCAGAGCTTTCTAACAATACAGCAGTATAAATCAAGTAACTCTTTTTCCTACATGTAAACGTTTGATTGTATTATCAAAATTGTTTATATGAGAAGCCAAGGCAGAGTACTGGAGATGTCATACTAGTGTGAAAATATTACAAGTAAAGGAAAATTAGACAACAAACACTTCTGTTAAGTAAATCCAAAATAGGAAGACCATCTTTAAAATGTATAAACCAAACAGCATTTACTTAAGTCAGCTGATTATACCAACAGTATTTTAATTATATGCTAAAATACACATGAAAAGACAGGAAAGGAGGAAAAAGAAAGAAATGACATTATTTGTGTTGACTCTACATCTGAAAAAAGGAATTAACACAAATATTTTGTTCCATTAATGGGGAATTAAGTCTAAATCCTAAAGCAATTATAATTGCAGGCCTAGTAGGCCAGTGGGAAAGTATTTTAAATTCTGGCAACAGTATCTTTAGAATCAAACGATTAAATTTATGTTTGTTATACAAACTGCTATTCCTTTTTCCCCAACAATGTTGGCCTTGCGATTGTCACATCCTCAACTGTCACATTCTCCAATAGGAAAGGGAGTTTAGCGTGTCATAGGGGACAGCTGTCCAAGCTAGCTTTGCACTCTCTTTGGGAAAAAAGAGTCTCTAAATTGCTTTACTCTTTCTGCTAGGGTGCTAGGGTACTGTGGTAAACTCAACTATAATGTCATGACTAGAGGCAATAATTCCATTGTTTGTTTGAAAAAAAAATGAGCCCAATCATAAGCTTTTCTCTTAATTTCCCTTGTATTGAATCTGAGTTCTCAAATCTGAGACTAAAATTTTTGCTGAATTTCCTATTTAAGAAAAAAAAAAGATATGCTAAATGATTTTTCAGAATTCTAGTTTCTCATGTATTTCAATTTACCTGGGAAGAAATGTAAATTTCTTACAATGTGTTTAAAGTAGGATTGGGACTTCCCTGGCAGTCCAGTGGTCAAGACTCTGTGCTTCCACTGCAGGGGCCATGGGTTTGATCCCTGGTCAGGGAACTAGGATTCTGCATGCTGTGCAGTGCGGCCAAAAAGTGATGTTGCCATTTTGGCACCAAGACCCTGGCCTTACCCAACAGCATACAAGCTCCAGTACTGGAATTCCTCAGGCCAAACAACCAGGAAGATAGATACGAACACAGCCCCACCCATCAGCAGATAGGCTTCCTAAAGCTATACTGAGACCACAGCCACCTTTAAACATGCCCCTTGACATAATCCTGCCCACTGGAGGGACAAGACCCAGCTCCAACCACCAGTGGGCAGGCAACAGTCCCTCCCATCAGCATCAGGAAGCCTGTACAAGTCCCTGAACCAACCTCACCCACCAGGGGGTAGACACCAGAATCAAGAGGAACTACAATGCTGTAGCCTGCAGAATAGAGACCACAAACACAGAAAGTTAGTTAGACAAAATGAAATGGCACAGAAATATGTTTCAGACAGAGGATACAAGAAATGTTTAACAGAGCTAGGAGATTTAAAGAACAGAGATGAATAATACAATAACTGAAATTAAAAATATACAAGAAGGAATAAATAGCAGAATAAATGAGGCAGAAGAACAAATAAGTGAGCCGGAAGACAGTGGTGGAAATCACTTCAGTGGAACAGAATAAAGAAAAAAGATGAGGACAGTCTCAGAGACCTCTGGGACAACATTAAATGCACCAACATCCACATTACAGTTGTCCCAGAAGGAAAGGAGAGAAAGGGCTTGAGAAAATATTTAAAGAGATTATAGCTGAAAACTTCCCTAACATGAGAAAGGAAATAGTCACCCAAGTACAGGAAGCACAGAGAGTCCCATGCACAATAAACTGAAGGAGGAATATGCAGAGATGCATATTAATCAAACTGATTAAAGACAAAAAATATTAAAAACAAGGGAAAAGCAACAATTAATATACAAGAGAATCCCCATAATGTTATCAGCTAATTTTTCAGAGAAACTCTGAAGGCCAGAAGGGAGTGGCATGATATAATTAAAACCTACAACAAAGAATACCCAGCAAAGCTCTCATACAGATTTGACAAAGAAATCAAAAGCTTTACAGACAAGGAAAAGCTAAGAGAATTCAGCTCTGTGAAAACAACTTTACAAGAAATCCTAAAGGAAATTCTCTAGGGGAAAAAGAAAAGACCACAACTAGAAACAAGAAAATTATGAATGGGAAAGCTTACTGGTAAAGAAAAACATAGAGTAAAGGTAATCATCCACACACAAATATGATATCAAAAACAGCAATCGTGAGGAGAGCACAAATGCAGGATATTGGAAATGAAGAGACCAGCAACTTAAAACAAACGTGTGTGTGTATAGACTGCTGTATCAAAACCTCATGGGAACAACAAACCAAAAATCTACAATAGATACACAAAAAAGAAAAAGGAATCCAAACACAGCACTAAAGCTAGTCAGCAAATCACAAGAGAAGTGAATAAAAAGGGAAAGGAATAAAAAAGACCTACAAATCTAAACCAATGAACAAAATGGCAATGAGAACATACATATTGATAATTACCTTAAATGTAAATGGATTAAATGCTCCAACCAAAAGACACAGACCAGCAGAATGGAGATAAAAACAAGAACCGTGTATATGCTGTTTACAAGAGACCCACTTCAGACCTAGGGACACATACAGACTGAAAGTGAGGGGATGGAAAAATATATTCCATGCAAATGGAAATCAAAAGAAAGCTGGAGTAGCAATTCTCATATCAGACAAAATAGACTCTAAAATAAAGACTGTTACAAATGGAAATAAAAACTGGAGTAGCAATACTCGTATCAGACAAAATAGACTTTAAAATAAAGACTAAATAGACTTTAAAATAAAGACTATTACAAGAGATAAGGAAGGAAAATACAAAACGATCAAAGGATCAATCCAAGAAGAAGATACAACAATTGTAAATATTTATGCACCCAGGGACTTGCCTGGTGGTGCAGTGGTTAAGAATCCACCTGCCAATGCAGGGGACATGGGTTTGAGCCCTAGTCTGGGAAGATCCCACATGCCGAGGAGCAACTAAGCCCGTGCGCCACAACTACTGAAGCCTGCTCACCTAGAGTCCATGCTCTGCAACAAGAGAAGCCACTGCAGTGAGAAGCCCACACACCACAACAAAGATCCAATGCAGCCAAAAATAAGTAAATTAATTAATTTCAAAAAATATTTATGCACCCAACATAGGAGCACCTCAATATATAAGGCAAATACTAACAGCCATAAAAGGAGAAATCAACAGTAACACAATAATAGTGGGAGATTTTAACACCCCATTCTCATCAATGGACAGATCATCCAGACAGAAAACCAAAAAGGAAACGTTGAACTTAAATGACACACTAGACTAGAAAGACTTTATAGCTATATATAACATTCCACACCAAAAGAGCAAAATACACATTATTTTCAAGTACACATGGAAAATTCTTCAGGCTAGATCACATGCTCGGCCATAAAACAAGCCTCAATAAATTTAAGAAGACTGAACTCATATCAAGCATCATTTCCAATCACAACACTATGAAACTAGAAATTAACTACAAGACAAAAACTGTAAAAAACACACATGTAGAGACTAAACAAACTGCTACTGAACAACCAATGGGTCACTGAAGAAATCAAAGAGGAAATAAAAGAACATCTGGAGACAAATGAAAATGGAAACACAGTTCAAAATCTATGGAAAGCAGCCAAAGCAGTTACAAGCTTAACTCAGGAAACAAGAAAAAGCTCAAATAAACAACCTAACCTTACACCTAAACCAACAAGAGAAAGATGAGAAAACAAAACCTAAAGTTAGTAGAAGAAAAGAAATCATAAAGATCAGAGGAGAACTAAATGGAATAGAGACAAAGAAAACAATACACAAGATCAATGAAACTAAAAGCTGATTCTTTGAGAAGATAAATAAAATTGATAAACCTTTAGCCAGTCTCATCAAGAAAAAGTGGGAGAGGGCTCAAATCAATAAAATTAGAAATAAAAAAGAAGTTACAAATGACAGAAATACAAAGGATCATAAGAGATTACTACAAACAACTACATGCCAATAAAATGGAGAACCTAGAAGAAAGGGAGATATTCTTAGAAAGGTACAACCTTCTGAGACTGAACCAGGAAGAAACAGAAAATATGAACAGACCAATCACAAGTACTGAAATTAAAACTGTGATTAAAAATCTTCCAACAAAAGTCCAGGACCAGAAGGCTTCACAGGCAAATTCTATCAACATTTAGAGAAAAGTTAACACCTTTCTGAAGCTCTTCCAAGGAGGAACACTCCCTAGTTCATTCTTTGAGGCCACAATCACCTTGATACCAAAACCAAACAAAGATACCACAAAAAAAAGAAAATTACAGGCCAATATCACTGATGAGCATATGCTCAATAATAATCAACAAAATACTAGCAAACCAAATCCAATAATACATTAAAAGGATCATACACCATGATACAGTAGAATTTATGCCAGGGATGCAAGGATTTTTCAGTATCCACAAATCAATCAATGTGATACACCACATAAACGAACTGAATATTAAAAACCATATGATCATCTCAGTAGATGCAGAAAAAGCTTTTGACAAAATTCAAAACCCATTTATGATAAAAACTCTCCAGAAAGTGGGCATAGAAGGAACTTACCTCAACATAATAAAGGCCATGTATATAACAAACACGCAGCTAACATCATTCTCAATGCTGAGAAGCTTAAAGCATTCCCTCTAAGATCACGAACAAGACAAGGATGTCCAGTGTCACCACTTTTATTCAACGTAGTTTTGGAAGTCCTAGCCATGGCAATCAGAGAAGAAAAAGAAATAAAAGTGATCCAAATTGGAAAAGAAGTAAAACTGTCACCATTTGCAGATGACATGATACAATACATAGAAAATCCTAGAGTTGCTCCCAGAAAACTACTAGAGCTAATCAATGAATTTGTTAAAGTAGCAGGGTACAACATTAATACACAGAAATCTGTTACATTCCTATACACTAAGATCAGAAAGAGAATTAAGGAAACAATCACATTTACCATCATATCAAAAAGAATAAAATACCTAGTAATAAACCTACCTAAGGAGGCAAAAGACCTGTACTCTGAAGATAGTATCAGAACTGTATCAGATGCTATGAAAAAAAAATCGAAGATGACAAAAACAGATGGAGAGATATACCATGTTCTTGGATTGGAAGAATCAATATTGTCAAAATCACTATACTACCCAAGGCAATCTACAGATTCAGTGCAATCCCTATCAAATTACCAATGGCATTTTTCACAGAATTAGGACAAAAAAATCTTAAAATTTGTATAGAAACACTAAAGACCTCAAATAGCCAAAGCAATCCTGAGAGAGAAAAACTGAGTTGGAGGAATCAGGCTCCCTGACCTCAGGTTGTACTACAGAGCATCAAAACAGTATGGTACTGGTGCAAAAACAGAAATGTAGATCAATGGAACAGGATAGAAAGCCCAGAAATAAACCTATGCACCTATGGTCAATTAATCTAATGCAAAGAAGGGAAGAATATACAATGAAGAAAAGACAGTCTCTTCAATAAGTGGTGCTGGGAAAACTGGACAGCTACATGGAAAAGACTGAAATTAGAACACTCCCTAACACCATACACAAAAACTCAAAATGGATCAAAGATCTAAGTCTTCGATTTAGACACTGTAAAATTCTTTGAGGAAAACATAAGCAGAACACTCTTTGACATAAATCACTGGAATATCTTTTTTGGTCCACCTCCTAGAGTAATGAAAATAAAAACAAAAACAAACAAATGGGACCTAATGAAACATAAAAGCTTTTGTGCAGCAAAGGAACCCATAAACATAATGAAATGACAAAACTTAGAACGGGAGAAAATATTTGCAAATGAATCAACCAACAAGGGATTAATCTCCAAAATACACAAACAGCTCATGCAGCTCTGTCAAGAAAGCAAAGAACCCAATCAAAAAATGGGCAAAATATCTAGACATTTCTCCAAAGAAGACATACACATGGCCAAAAAGCACAGGAAAACATGCTCAACATCACTAATTATCAGAGAAATGCAAATCAAAACTACAATGATGTACCACGTACACCGGTCAGAATGGCCATCATCAAAAAGTCTAGAAACAATAAATGCTGGAGAGGGCGTGGAGAAAAGGGAACCCTCCTACACTGTTGTTGCGAATATAAATTGGTACAACCACTATGGAGAATAGTATGGAGGTTCCTTAATAAACTAAAAAATAGAACTACCATATGATCCAGCAATCACACTTCTGGTCATATATCTGGAGAAAATCATAATTCTTAAAGATACATGCACCTCAGTGTTCACTGCAGCACTGTTTACAATAGCCAAGACATGGAAGCTACCTAAATGTCCCTGACAGAGGAATGGATAAAGAAAAGTGGTACAGGGGCTTCCCTGGTGGCGCAGTTGTTGAGAGTCTGCCTGCCGATGCAGGGGACACGGGTTTGTGCCCCGGTCCGGGAAGATCCCACATGCCGTGGAGCGGCTGGGCCCGTGAGCCATGGCTGCTAAGCCTGCGCGTCCAGAGCCTGTGCTCTGCAACGGGAGAGGCCACAACAGTGAGAGGCTCACGTACCACAAAAAAAAAAAAAAAGTGGTACATATATACAACAGAATATTGCTCAGCCAAGAAAATAATGAAATAATGCCATTTGCAGCTACATAGATGGACCTAGCGATTATCACACTAAATGAAGTAAGTCAGACAAGGAAAGACAAATATCATATGATATCACTCATATGTAGAATCTAATTTTAAAAATGATACAAATGAACTTATTTACAAAACAGAAAGAGACTCAGAGATTTTGGAAAGACACTTAGGGTTACCAAAGGGGAAACGTGGAGGGGAGGGATAAATTAGGAGCTTGTGATTAACATACATGCACTACTATACATAAAATATATAACCAACAAGGACCTACTGTATAGCACAGGGAACTTTACTCAATATTCTATAATAACCTATATGGGAAAAAATCTGAAAAAGAATGAATAGATGTATATGAATAACTGAATCACTATGCTGTACACCTGAAACTAACAAAACATTGTAAATCAACTATATTCCAATAAAAAATAAAATATGAATCGAATCATACCACCCACTAAGTTTAAAGAAATTAATTAATCCTATTGTCTGACCTTTGAGCACTTAAAAATAGTCTTATTTGGCTCCACTTCTGAATATTATAACGTTAAATCCATGTACCATTATTAGGTTTTTTTTAGCATTCGCAATCCCATTTTCTCATAGCAAATATCATTGGAAGTAGGCTTTCAAAACAACTTTGGAAACACAACTGTTTCTAGCTTTCATTGTTTATAATTTATGACTTTTTGCATCAGAGATATTTGACTTCCTTGGTTATAATTTAAAAGGTCTGGGGAAAGAGTGTTACTGGTTTCAAATGAGCCAGGAAACTCCCATCTCTAGGCAAGTCAACAATGTCTAGTTGTACCTGCAGCCAAATGTGAACAACATGGTCAGAAAGAAGAGGTGTAGTCCCCCAAAGAAGGAAATACCACTGGGCAGTTACTTTATCTTTCTTGATCAGCTGGGACTTTTATAAATCCCAAATGACAGAAAAGTCAACAAAAACTTAAGAAAAATAGTGGGGGGAGAGGCAGTATGTAGGGGAAAGAAACAGGTCTAGGGACCTATAAAACCACAAAGTCCATGGGTATATAGCCTAGGCTTTGATACAACTTGATTCAAGGTTCATGTAGCCCTATAACTGTATATCAATCAGGTAATCTTACTTCTGTTCTGCTTCATTTTAAGGCTTTACATTGTGTTAAGGTGTGGCAGCAGGACAAGACCTTTCGTGCCCAGTAACAAGGTCAGAAGCAAGGTCTGAACTAGTATTCCCAAGAAAAGTCTTTACGGAGTATCTTTCCCTCTACCTGGATCATAAGTCCTTCCCTAAAGATATTATTTTGGCTCAGGAAAATGTAATACCGTGTGTGGTTAAGGTCAATATCATCGGTAACACCGAGAATCACAGATTTGTTTCCTTATTTAGGCCATTGGAGCAACAATAAGGAAGTGCATATGCTTAGATTGGTATTATTAGAAGATGAGAGGCAGTGGATCCCCAAGTCCACTCATGTTTCTTCTTATTCAATATGTTAGAAACACCTCATTTTCATAATTCAATGACACTGCATACATGTCTAAAATCACTTGTCTTTTTTGCCAAAGGGTACAACAAAAGATCTTATCCATCTACTGAGTCCAGATCCAAATTCTGGATCCCAGATAATCTGACATGTCTTTCTGTTGGGTCTTGATGAGGTTCCTAAGGCTGCATAAGGAGTTTACTTGAAAACACCTTAAATAAAAATGGTGGATAAGGAGGGGAAGATGGCAGAAGAGTAAGACGTGGAGATCACCTTCCTCCCCAGAGATACACCAGAGATATATCTACACGTGGAACAACTCCTACAGAACAACTACTGAACGCTGGCAGAAAACCTCAGACCTCCCAAAAGGCAAGAAACCCCCCACGTACCTGGGTAGGGCAAAAGAAAAAAAGAAAAAACAGAGACAAAAGAATAGGGACGGCACCTGCACCACTGGGAGGGAGCTGTGAAGGAGGAAATGTTTCCGCACACTAGGAAGCCCCTTCGCGGGCGGAGACTGTGGGTGGCAGAGGGGGGGAGCTTCGGTGCCGTGGAGGAGGGCGCAGCAACAGGGGTGCGGAGGGAAAAGCGGGGAGATTCCTGCACAGAGGATCGATGCCGACCGGCACTCACCAGCCCGAGGGGCTTGTCTGCTTACCTGACGGGGCGGGCGGGGCTGGGAGCTGAGGCTCGGGCTTCGGTCGGAGCGCAGGGAGAGAACTGGGGTTGGCGGCGTGAACACAGCCTGTAGGGGGTTAGTGCACCACAGCTAGCCAGGAGGGAGTCCGGGGAAAAGTCTGGAACTGCCGAAGAGGCAAGAGACTTTTTCTTACCTATGTTTCCTGGTGCGCGAGGAGAGGGGATTAAGAGCGCTGCTTAAAGGAACCCCAGAGACGGGTGCGAGCCTCAGCTAAAAGAGCGGACCTCAGAGACGGGCAGGAGACGCTAAGGCTGCTGCTGCTGCCACCACCAAGAACCCTGTGTGCGAGCACAGGTCACTATCCACACCCTCCTTCCACGGAGCCTGTGCAGCCTGCCACTGCCAGGTTCCCGGGATCCAGGGACAACTTCCCAGGGAGAACACATGGCACGCCTCAGGCTGGTGCAACGTCACGCCGGCCTCTACCGCCGCAGGCTCGCCCCACACGCCGTGCCCCTCACTCCCCGACCCTGCGTGAGCCAGAGCACCCGAATCAGCGGCTCCTTTAACACCGTCCTGTCTGAGCAGAAAAACAGACGCCCTCCGGTGACCTACACGCAGAGGCGGGGCCAATCCAAAGCTGAGCCCCTGGGAGCTGTGAGAACAAATAAGAGAAAGGGAAATCCCTCCCAGCAGCCTCAGAAGCAGCAGATTAAAGCTCCACAATCAACTTGATGTACCCTGCATCTGTGGAACACATGAATAGACAACGAATCATTGCAAACTGAGGAGGTGGACTTTGAGAGCAAGATTTATGATTTTTTCCCCTTTTCCTCTTTTTGTGAGTGTGTATGTATATGCTTCTGTGTGAGATTATGTCTGTATAGCTTTGCTTCCACCATTTGTCTTAGGGTTCTATCCGTCCGTGTTTTTTATTTTTAAATTTCTTAATAATTAATTTTAATAACTTTATTTTATTTTACTTTATCTTCTTTCTTTCTCTCTTTCTCTCCTCCCTCCCTCTCTCTCTCTTTCTTCCTACTTCTACTAATTCTTTCTCTCTACTTTTTCTCCCTTTTATCCTGAGCCATGTGGATGAAAGGCTCTTGGTGCTGCAGCCAGTAGTCAGTGCTGTGGCTCTGAGGTGGGAGAGCCAACTTCAGGACACTGGTACACAAGAGACCTCCCAGCTCCACATAATATCAAACAGCGAAAATCTCCCAGAGATCTCCATCTCAATGCCAGCACCCAGCTTCACTCAACGACCAGCAAGCTACAGTGCTTGCTATGCCAAACAACTAGCAAGACCGGAACACAACCCCACCCATTAGCAGAGAGGCTGCCTAAAATCATAATAAGTCCACAGAAACTCTAAAACACACCACCAGACATGGACCTACCCACCAGAGAGACAAGATCCAGCTTCATCCACCAGAACACAGGCACTAGTCCCCTCCACCAGGTAGCCTACACAACCCACTGAACCAATCTTAGCCACTGGGGACAGACACCAAAAACAACGGGAACTACAAACCTGCAGCCTGCAAAAAGAAGACCCCAAACACAGCAAGATAAGCAAAATGAGAAGACAGAAAAACACACAGCAGATGAAGGAGCAAGATAAAAACCCACCAGACCAAAAAAATGACGAGGAAATAGGCTGTCTACCTGAAAAAGAATTCAGAATAATGATAGTAAAGATGATCCAAAATCTTGGAAATAGAATAGACAAAATGCAAGAAACATTTAACACGGACCTAGAAGAACTAAAGATAAAACAAATAATGATGAACAACACAATAAATGAAATTAAAAATACTCTAGGTGGGATCAATAGCAGAATAACTGAGGCAGAAGAACAGATAAGTGACCTGGAAGATAAAATAGTGGAAATAACTACTGCAGAGCAGAATAAATAAAAAGAATGAAAAGAACTGAGGACAGTCTCAGAGACCTCTGGGACAACATTAAACACACCAACATTCGAATTATAGGGGTTCCAGAAGAAGAAGAGAAAAACAAAGGGATGGAGAAAATATTTGAAGAGATTATAGTTGAAAACTTCCCTAATATGGGAAAGGAAATAGTTAGTCAAGTCCAGGAAGCACAGAGAGTCCCATACAGGATAAATCCAAGGAGAAATATGCCAAGACACATAATAATCAAGCTGTCAAAAATTAAATACAAAGAAAGCATATTAAAAGCAGCAAGGGAAAAACAACAAATAACACACAAGGGAATCTCCATAAGGTTAACAGCTGATCTTTCAGCAGAAACTCTGCAAGCCAGAAGGGACTGGCAGGACATATTTAAAGTGATGAAGGAGAAAAAGCTGCAACCAAGATTACTCTACCCAGCAAGGATCTCATTCAGATTTGATGGAGAAATTAAAACTTTTACAGACAAGCAAAAGCTGACAGAGTTCAGCACCACCAAACCAGCATTATAAAAAATGCTAGAGGAACTTCCCTAGGCAAGAAACACAAGAGAAGGAAAAGACCTACAATAATGAACCCAAAACAATTTAGAAAATAGGAATAGGAACATACATACTGATAATTACCTTAAATGTAAATGGACTAAATGCTCCCACCAAAAGACACAGATTGGCTGAATGGATAAAAAACAAGACCCATATATATGCTGTCTACAAGAGACCCACTTCAGGCCTAGAGACACATACAGACTGAAAGTAAGGGGATGGAAAAAGATATTCCATGCAAATGGAAACCAAAAGAAAGCTGGAGTAGCAATTCTCATATCAGACAAAACAGACTTTAAAATAAAGACTATTAGAAGAGACAAAGAAGGACACTACATAATGATCAAGGGATCGATCCAAGAAGACGATATGACAATTGTAAATATTTATTCACCCAACATAGGAGCACCTCAATACATAAGGCAAATACTAACAGCCATAAAAGGGGAAATTGACAGTAACACATTCATAGTAGGGGACTTTAACACCCCACTTTCACCAATGGACAGATCATCAAAAATGAAAATAAATAAGGAAACACAAGCTTTAAATGATGGATTAAACAGGATGGACTTAATTGATATTTATAGGACACTCCATCCAAAAACAACAGAATACACATTTTTCTCAAGTGCTCATGGAACATTCTCCAGGTTAGATCATATCTTGGGTCACAAATCAAGCCCTGGTAAATTTAAGAAAATTGAAATTGTATCAAGTATCTTTTCCGACCACAACACTATGAGACTAGATATCAATTACAGGAAAAGATCTGTAAAAAATACAAACACATGGAGGCTAAACAATACACTACTTAATAACGAAGTGACCACTGAAGAAATCAAAGAGGAAATCAAAAAATACCTGGAAACAAATGACAATGCAGACACGACGACCCAAAACCTATGGGATGCAGCAAAATCAGTTTCTAAGAAGGAAGTTTATAGCAATACAAGCCCACCTTAAGAAACAGGAAACATCTCAAATAAACAACCTAACCTTGCACCTAAAGCAATTAGAGAAAGGAGAACAAAATAACCCCAAAGTTAGCAGAAGGAAAGAAATCATAAAAATCAGATCAGAAATAAATGAAAAAGAAATGAAGGAAACGATAGCAAAGATCAATAAAACTAAAAGCTGGTTCTTTGAGAAGATAAACAAAATAGATAAACCATTAGCCAGACTCATCAAGAAAAAAAGGGAGAAGATTCAAATCAATAGAATTAGAAATGAAAAAGGAGAAGTAACAACTGACAGTGCAGAAATACAAAAGATCATGAGAGATTACTACAAGCAACTCTATGCCAATAAAATGGAAAACCTGGAAGAAATGGACAAATACTTAGAAATGCACAACCTGCCAAGACTGAATCAGGAAGAAACAGACAATATGAACAGACCGATCAGAAGCACTGAAATTGAAACTGTGATTAAAAATCTTCCAACAAACAAAAGTCCAGGACCAGATGGCTTCACAGGCAATTCTATCAAACATTTAGAGAAGAGCTAACACCTGCCCTTCTGAAACACTTCCAAAATATAGCAGAGGGAGGAACACTCCCAAATTCATTCTACGAGGCCGCCAGAACCTTGATACCAAAAACAGACAAGGATGTCACAAGGAGAGAAAACTACAGGCCAATATCACTGATAAACATAGATGCAAAAATCCTCAACAAAATACTAGCAAACAGAATCCAACAGCACATTAAAAGGATCATACACCATGATCAAGTGGGGTTTATTCATGGAATGCAAGGATTCTTCAATATACGCAAATCAATCAATGTGATAAACCATATTAACAAATTGAAGGAGAAAAACCATATGATCATCTCAATAGATGCAGAGAAAGCTTTCGACAAAATTCAACACCCATTTATGATAAAAACCCTGCAGAAAGTAGGCATAGAGGGAACTTTCCTCCACATAATAAAGGCCATATATGACAAGCCCACAGCCAACATCATCCTCAATGGTGAAAAACTGAAAGCATTTCCACTAAGATCAGGAACAAGACAAGGTTGCCCACTCTCACCACTATTATTCATCATAGTTTTGGAATTTTTTTTTTTTTTGAAAGTTTTAGCCACAGCAATCTGAGAAGAAAACGAAATAGAAGGAATCCAAATCAGAAAAGAAGAATTAAAGCTGTCACTGTTTGCAGATGACATGATACTATACATAGAGAATCCTAAAGATGCTACCAGAAAACTACTAGAGCTAATCAATGAATTTGGCAAAGTTGCAGGATACAAAATTAATGCACAGAAATCTTTGGCAATCCTATACACTAATGATGAAAAATCTGAAAGTGAAATCAAGAAAACACTCCCATTTACCATTGCAACAAAAAGAATAAAGTATCTAGGAATAAACCTACCTAAGGAGACGAAAGACCTGTATGCAGAAAATTATAAGACACTGATGAAAGAAATTAAAGATGATACAAATAGATGGAGAGATATACCATGTTCTTGGATTGGAAGAAACAACATTGTGAAAATGACTCTACTACCCAAAGCAATCTACAGATTCAATGCAAGCCCTATCAAATTATCACTGGCATTTTTCACAGAACTAGAACAAAAAATTTCACAATTTGTATGGAAACACAAAAGACCCCGACTAGCCAAAGCAATCTTGAGAACAAAAAACAGAGCTGGAGGAATCAGGCTCCCTGACTTCAGACTCTACTACAAAGCTACAGTAATCAAGACAGTATGGTACTGGCACAAAAACAGAAAGACAGGTCAGTGCAACAGGATACAAACCTCAGAGATAAACCCATGCACATATGGTCACTTTATCTTTGATAAAGGAGGCAGGAATCTACAGTGGAGAAAGGACAGCCTCTTCAATAAGTGGTGCTGGGAAAACTGGACAGGTACATGTAAAAGTATGAGATTAGATCACTCCCTAACACCATACATAAAAATAAGCTCAAAATGGATTAAAGACCTAAATGTAAGGCCAGACACTATCAAACTCTTAGAGGAAAACACAGGCAGAACACTCTATTACATAAATCACGAGATCCTTTTTGACCCACCTCCTAGAGAAATGGAAATAAAAAGAAAAATAAACAAATGGGACCTAATGAAACTTCAAAGCTTTTGCACAGCAAAGGAAACCATAAACAAGACCAAAAGACAACTCTCAGAATGGGAGGAAATGTTTGCAAATGAAGCAACTGACAAAGGATTAATTTCCAAAATTTACAAGTAGCTCATGCAGCTCAATAAGAAAAAAACAACCCAATCCAAAAATGGGCAGAAGAGCTAAATAGACATTCCTCCAAAGAAGATATACAGACTGCCAACAAACACATGAAAGAATGCTCAACATCATTAATCATTAGAGAAATGCAAATCAAAACTACAATGAGATATCATCTCACACCAGTCAGAATGGCCGTCATCAAAAAATCTAGAAACACACCAGTCAGAATGGCCATCATCAAAAAATCTAGAAACAATAAATGCTAGAGAAGGTGTGGAGAAAAGCGAACCCTCTTGCACTGCTGGTGGGAATGTGAATTGGTACAGCCACTATGGAGAACAGTATGGAGGTTCCTTAAAATACTACAAATAGAACTACCATATGACCAAGCAATCCCACTACTGGGCATATACCCTGAGAAAACCATAATTCAAAAAGAGTCATGTACCAAAATGTTCATTGCAGGTCTATTTACAATAGCCCAGAGATGGGAACAAACTAAGTGTCCATCACTGGATGAATGGATAAAGACGATGTGGCACATATATACAATGCAATATTACTCAGCCATAAAAAGAAACGAAATTGAGCTATTTATAATGAGGTGGATAGACCTAGAGTCTGTCATACGGAGTGAGTAAGTCAGAAAGAGAAAGACAAATACCATATGCTAACACATCTATATGGAATTTAAGAAAAAAAATGTCATGAAGAACCTAGGGGTAATATAGGAATAAAGACACAGACCTACTGGAGGATGGACTTGAGGATATGGGGAGGGGGAAGGGTGAGCTGTGACAAAGCGAGAGAGAGGCATGGACATATATACACTACCAAATGTAAGGTAGATAGCTAGTGGGAAGCAGCTGCATAGCACAGGGAGATCAGCTCGGTGCTTTGTGACAGCCTGGAGGGGTGGGATAGGGAGGGTGGGAGGGAGGGAGACGCAAGAGGAAAGAGATATGGGAACATATGTATATGTATAACTGATTCACTTTGCTATAAAGCAGAAACTAACACACTATTGTAAAGCAATTATACCCCAATAAAGATGTTAAAAAAAAAATGGTGGATAAAAAACCAAGTAAGCACAGAAGATAAAAATGCAGACATTCTTATTTGGGAAAGGGAAGAAGGAGAAACAACACTGAGTTAATATGTTACTGTATTAAACTTAACAGAACTTTGCTTAAACTGGTTGAATAAAATATTTAATTTTAATATAGTAGCACATTATTGCAACCTTAGACTTTAAAGAAGCCCTTAGTTATCTCAGTGATTTAACTAGAAATCAGTTCTTGATATAATTTTTCTGGCTGAAATATTACTGATACTTCATAAAATAGCTAAAGTTTATTTACATATTTATTTAATTTGGAGGGAATGACTTTTAGACATTATCCTATGTTGATTTTAAGAAAGAATACCAGAATTACTTTTACTCATTTAAATAAATTATTTATATTTGGTGTCCTCATTTGTAATTTATAATCATTATACATAGAAAAACTTACCTTTTTCCATTGCGATTTTGCAGTGATATCACATTTATACTCTAAAGTGAAATATAGCTCCATAGTGCAGAATAGATAAAACGCACACGAAGAAGCTCACCTTATTCTGCCTAGAGGAAGTTCTGAGGCTCTAAAGTGCACTTCAGCTCATTTTCCTCTTCTGGGGCTTCTGAAAGATAAATCATTATCCATAACATTTTAATGCCTTAAGAGAACAAAACAAGGTTGCAAGAAAAACACAGAAGTAATGTGAAAAAGCTCTTGTTAGATCATACAGTGAGGTTCAGAAGACATAATATTAGTTAAAAGTTGGCCTTAAAACTTCACATCCCCAGTTTTCTGCAAGGAGAATGTGTTTGTTTTCACAATTTTTGCTCTTTTTTTGCTTACTGTTTTATACTTTTGGAAAGAGCAATGAACAAAAAGGTAGATTAGAACAACTTCATATTTTAGTCTTACTTATCAACCTCAATGAACAGCACTGACATTTTTGTGAGGGGTATATTTTATTTCTGGTTGTGTACAGAGACTTAGGAGTAGAAGCTCTGACTTTTGATCACATAAAATATGAAACATTAAAAACTGATTTCTGCCAATAATAATGCACATGAATTATATGTCAGAAATATAAAGAAAAAGCATGTGATCTATTTCTAATAAACACAAAGGCATTTGTTTCAAAATTTGTATGACAGAAGAAAATCAGCAAGACTGATTTCAGTGGATTTGAAATTCAACACAAGATGATCTGGAAAGTTAGATGGAAGAAATCAGAATTCTCTAATATTCACAGTATCCCTGTGAGCTCTGTTAAGGTGTAAGAATCAGGAGTCGTATCATTATACCATTAATATTGCCCATAAATGAATCTTGGTTTACTTGGCCAAATGAATATTGATCTGTGATAGATTCTACTCAAACATTTTTCTTCTGTTTAAATAAACCAAAAATCTGCCAAAGAAATGACTTATATACAAACTGTTTTAAGTCGTTTGCAAGTATACTTGATCAACCCTAATTATATTTTCTACTAATAAGAAATAAAGTGTACTTTAGAATATTTTAAAGACATATTTCAAACTCTTAGCTTTTACTTTAGAAGATAAAATCAGGCAGTATTTTAATTGGAAATTTAAGCAATCATATATATAACTGTTATTTGCATTATGCTAAAGAGGACAGGTTGCAGATCTGTGTTTTGCTAAGTTTTCTTCTTTTTCTTTTTCTCTCTTCCTCCTCCTCCTTTTCCATTTTCTCCTTCTTTTGTATTGTTCCACAATAATTTAAAGTACAGAATATCATATATAATTTGATAACTGCCTCAATATTGAGAAGTACAACATTGTAGAAGTTCTTTACACGTAAGTGTTTTGCCTAACAAGTCATTAATCCTTATATGAAGTATACTGATTGACACCTACAGAAAAATAAATGTTTGTATCTAATAGTATACATTCTAAAATTCCCAGGTAGTCCCTTTTCCACCATTTGAGGTATGCACTTATAAGTTTGACATATCATTGACCTCCTGCCTCTCTGTGTCAATTTTATTATTGTAATTTAATTCAATAATAAGTACATCAATGAAATTTAAGTAAGAAAAGAAAGCAGTATCTATGGACATTAAATAATTTGGAAAAAAACTTGATGTTAAGGAACAAATACTTAGTTGAAATTGTTTTTTTAATTAACTTTAAAAATTAGGGAAGAAAAATTACAAAAATTATTAAAGTATTAAGTTAGTCACCATGGATAAAAATGTCATTTAGCATATGCTCCATTTTTTCAATTGTTCTAATCTGTTCTTGTTTTTATCTTCAGTTCTAGTTGTTTTTCCCCATTGAAAACTAATTGAATTCCATTAGTTATCCTAGAATCTGTAAGCACTTCCAACTCCTGGTGAAAAAAATCTAAGTGGTAAAAATATTCTTCTGTCCTTGAGGCTGGATCTCTAGATCTACATCTATATATAATAGTGTATATATTATATGTGTTTCATACCTAGTGTATATCATATATATCATATATATATACATATATATATATATATATATACATATATAATCCAAATAAAGAGGTAGAGTAGCAGATGGATAAATTGGTTTAGGTTTCAGAGAAGAAAATCAAGGCATGCAACATATATATGGAAAACACAGCAGGCAGAGGGCATGTGAGTGAGATAAGATTACAAAGAGAAGTGAAAAGAATATTAAATGGAATGCCTTTTGTACTGATCAGGAACAAAAGAAGAAACTACTAAAAAAGACTGTGATAACAATTATTCAATACAGAAAGAACACTATAGTTAGAACTTTACATGTCTAGAAAAGTTAACGTGGAATTTATTATAGGCTGCCATCTCTAAACCAAATAAAGACAGAGCATACAGAAGGATGGAGTAAACCACTATAACTCATGCTGCTAAGAGGTTAGTAAGATAAGGACTAAGAGTTCTCCATTGGCTTTAGCAATATAGATTTCATTAAGAAATTTAATGAGAAAATTTCACTTGAGTATTGGCAATGAAGAGAGTAGGTTCAAGAAAGAATAAGTTGAGAGGGGATGGAGATAGCATAATTATTCAAGAAGTTTTGCCACATAGAGGAACAGAGAAATGGAGCAGTAGCTGGAGGGAAATATGGACTCAATGAAAGGTATTCTTAAGAAGAAATATATAATGTGGGTTATTTTACATTTTTGTGCTAAATCTATTGGGAAGCATTATTTCTGTCACAAACATAGGGTTTTTTTTTTTCGTTTCTAGAGAGCATACAGTGTTTATTATATTTGGTTTCAGTTTTTCATAATATTCTGGAATGAAAATTTGAAATTTTATTGGTATTACTGGACAATTTAAAATACCTATAGTTGGAACAGTTTCTCTTGAAAACATAGTGTTAATTGCCTAATTTTTTATGCACTACTTCTAACAAAGATAACACATACAGATACACCTAATATTTTCCTCATAAAGTTAGTTTTCCTACAGTATTTGAAGAGAAATATTATAAATTTTGATTTTTTATGAATTGAATTAGAGAAAAATATATAGGAACTAACTCTATTTTATAACACAAAAAAACAATAATAAAAAAATGTAATGCCTGACACTGTAGATTATGTTGTATTAACAGAAAATGTGTAAACAGATTGAAAATTTTTTAAATATGCAAAACACTGAATTCTAGGTATATAAATTTTACTCATTATTTTTCCCCAACTCAGCATTTTTTCTCAGAAGTAAACCAAAGCAACATTTATTTTTCTGGTCTGTGTGTTTTCACACACACCAAGATAAGGTGTTCAATGTTTATAAACTGCATATTAAAATTTGAACTTTGTTTATGCAACCTCTTTAAACAAGTAAATATCATTGGTATTTTGCATGTTTTCACCACTTACTCATCATAAGAATTACTTTAAGCTTTTCTTTTTAAAATGTGGATTGAAGGTTTTAAGATAATTTAAATTCAGTAAATCTTTTGTCTTTCCAAAAGTTCTGTTTATGTTGTTTATAATATTCAGCCCTGAACTCCATGCTTTCCTACTTGTGGATTAAGAAAGGGCACTATCTTTTGTTGGGAATAGCTGTATCTTTTATTCCTTTGAAATTCTATTTCCCAGTTGGCCTCATTCCCTATATTTTCTCTTCTAATACATGTCCAGGCTAAGATGTAAAGTCAAGAGTATAACTAGTGTCTGGCCTTACATTTAGGTCTTTAATCCATTTTGAGTTTATTTTTGTATACAGTGTTAGGAAGTGTTCTAATTTCATTCTTTCACATGCAGCTCTCCAGTTTTCCCAGCACCATTTATTGAAGAGGCTGTCTTTTTTCCATTGTATATTCTTGCCTCTTTTGTCAAAAATAAGGTGACCATATGTGCGTGGGTTTATCTCTGGGTTTTCTATCCTGTAAAACTCATAGAGGAAAATACAGGCAGAACACTTTATGACATAAATCACAGCAGGATCCTTTTGACCCACCTCCTAGAGTAATAGAAATAAAAACACAAATGAACAAATGGGACCTAATGAAACTTAAAAGCTTTTACACAGCAAAGGAAACCATAAACAAGACAAAAAGACAACACTCAGAATGGGAGAAAATATTTGCAAATGAAGAAACTGACAAAGGTTTAATCTCCAAAATTGACAAGTAGCTCATACAGCTCCATATCAAAAAAACAAACAACCCAATCCAAAAATGGGCAGAAGACCTAAACAGACATTTCTCCAAAGAAGATATACAGATAGACAACAAACACATGAAAGGATGCTCAACATCACTAATTGCTAGAGAAATGCAAATCAAAACCTCACACCAGTCAGAATGGCCATCATCAAAAATTCTACAAACAGTAAATGCTGGAGAGGGTGTGGAGAAAAGGGAACCCTCTTGCACTGTTGGTGGGAATGTAAATTGGTACAGCCACTATGGAGAACAGTACGGAGGTTCCTTAAAAAACTAAAAATAGAACTACCATATGACCCAGCAATCTTACTACTGGGCATATACCCTGAGAAAACCATAATTCAAAAAGAGTCATGTACCACAATGTTCACTGCAGCACTATTTACAATAGCCAGGACATGGAAGCAACCTAAGTGTCCATCGACAGGTGAATGGATAAAGAAGATGTGGCACATATATACAACGCAATCTTACTCAGCCATAAAAAGAAACGAAACTGAGTTATTTGTATTGAGGCGGAGTGAAGTAAGCTGGAAAGAGAAAAACAAATACCGTATGCTAACACGTATATATGGAATCTAAAAAAAAGGTTCTGATGAACCTAGGGGCAGGACAGGAATAGAGACACAGATGTAGAGAATGGACTTGAGGATGCGGGGAGGGGGAGGGAAAGCTGGGATGAAGTGAGAGAGTGGCATGGACATATATACAACTACCAAATGTAAAATAGATAGCTAGTGGGAAGTAGCTGCATAGCACAGGGAGATCAGCTCGGTGCTTTGTGACCTCCTAGAGGGGTGGGATAGGGAGGGTGGGAGGGAGGCTCAAGAGGGAGGGCATATGGGGATATATGTATACATATAGGTGATTCACTTTGTTATACAGCAGAAACAAACACAACGTTGTAAAGCAATTATACTCCAATACAGATGTGAAGAAAAAGAGTATAACTTGTAACATTATGCTCATGAACTCTAACCTGAGCACTCCTGTAGTGCCTCTCTTCCCTAAAGCACTTGAAGATTTAAAAATAGCGTTTTGCTGTTGGAGAGAAAACCCAGGCAAGAGAGTCACTTGGGGAAAAATATCCAGCATGACCTTCTAAGAAGGCATATCCAGCACTTAAAGTAAATTGTTCTAGGGGCATTTTTTGTTTGTTTGGATTTGCTTTGCTTTGCCTTTTTGAAACAAAGACCCATGGAGAAAAAAAAAAAACTTACCATTGGAAAGGTAAAAGATCATTGGAATCACAATAAAAAAAAAATAAAACCATTAGTACAAATTCCTCTTACATAGATTATTTTTCTTATTAATCTCTTTAACTTGCTTTAAATTATTGCACTGTAATTCTTATATGTTTTTGTCTTTTCAAGTTGCTTATTTAAAACCTGGTTATTTCAAATGTGTTTTGTAGGCGGTGTTTTAATTTTGCCTACAACGGCGATATTATGAGTAGATGGAGCTGGTCACCACTTATGATATATAATTCCAGAAACACAGAAATCTCTGTCTAAAGTATCTGTATATCACTAATGTATTTCACATCTGCATATCAGAAATTTTAAATATTTGAGAGTAAAGTCCCCTTCTACTGGGTGTATATCATTTAGGTTTCAGGAGCATTATGAAATTGAAAATACTAGTAGAAAAAAGATAGATTTCAAATCGATTTCATCTAGAATTTTAAGGAAATTGACAACTAATTGGAAATAACACCCTAAGAAGAATGGAAGGCAATTCTTGCTTCTGGAATGGGATAATGGAGCACTAAGAATGGGGAGAAAAGACTGCAAAAATGGGAGGACATCTATATATTTGCAAACAGTTCATCATTTTGATCAGCACATACCCTAAATTTAAATTAATGTAATAGATAGAAATAGGACATAAATTGTGTTCTCTTGATGTATGTCAAAGTTATGTATATTCTTTTGTTTTTTTTGCATATGTAAGTAGTAAGGGTTTAAAATATTTATGAATGAAATGTATTTTTTTATAATTCAGGGAGAAAATTAAAATTATAATATCAATTTGATGAATACTTATTTTCTCAGAAATGTAAAGGAGTTTTATGGTCACATTTCATAGTGATTGAATATATGGAAACTATATAAGTAATTCAAGGTTTACTTAAAAGAGATATAATGTAAAAGTAACCACTATAAGTATGTTAAACAGGGTATAATAATTGCTATCTACTTTGGGAAAGGATTCTACACATATTGAAAATAAACTGTTGTAGGAGATTCAATTTCATGACTTTCTATTTATTTCTAATTTTGCACTACTACTATATGAGAAGTCTTCACAAAAGGTTATCAGTGAATATTAATCTGACTCTGGTATTAAAATAACCTAATTTGCAGCATTTATAACTTAAATTTAGTAATTGCTTAATGTTTTCGTCAAATTGAGTAATATTGAATTGAAAGCTGAAAGCTAGATGGAGCAAAATATATTTTGACCTATTATAACAGAGAATGAGTAAAGCACAACTGAGCTATGTCTGAAACCTCAATGTAAATATTTCCATAGTGTGATCTATATCAGTCTATGCAAATTCTCCTAAGTAAGATAAATGGGATTATTATCTTCCACTAAAAGTGATTTTTAAATGGCCTTTTTATTTGGTTGCTGTGAGCCAAAATGATGTATCTAAAATAGTTAGCATAATGTATGACAAAAATACATTTCAGAAAAAAAATTTAGGACAGCGTTTTCCCTTATAACTTCCAGGCTAGTTGAAGATGTAACTGTACATGGATGATGATGATAATGTGATGATGATGATAGTGATAGAAATGATAGATAGATGACAGATAGGTGGGTAAATAGATAGGTATAGGAGAGAATGTCAAAGAATAAATTAAAAAAAAAAACCCACAATTATGGAACTCAGTGTTGATTTGGGTCTTGAATTCATAGGCTGGAGTTAAGAAGACCTAATTAATGCACAGGATCTTGTAAAATGGTTGGAATCAGACAGAGAAGGAAGAAATGTTAGAGAGGAAGAGGACTGTGGTTATTGCAATCTCAAACTGTGAGGTAGATGCTCAAGTTTAAATCTAGTTCTGCTAACTCTGAGCTCTGTGGCTTTAGGCAAGTTATAACTTGTCATTTGTAAAGTGGAGCACTATTAATAGTATGTGTCTCATAGGTTGTTACAACACCAACTAAGTTAATATATGCAAAACACTTAGAGCAAGAGCTATATGAGTGTTCATTGTTGTTCTAAGTTTGGGGGACAGGACAGCATGGAAGCAAGTTATGGCAGTGCTCTGCTCTATAAACTGTCAGTTCACTGTCCACAAAATTTACTTTTTTTCAACTTTTTGATATTACCAAAATGTTTGTTGTATTATTTTAAAATGCTTTACTCTTTTTATTCATTCTATCATGTTTCATTGTGTTGACACATACAATGCTTATTTTCATTTACATATTTATACTCAATTATCATTCATTTTTACACATTTATTAAGTAATTAGATCTCAGTGTTATGCTAGTGGTAGTGCTGCTAACATACACTGTACCAAGTGGTATGAAAGCGTTCTTTAAAAGTATGTGCTATGACTCATGCTTTGTGATACAAAAACTGCTCAATACAGTAAGTACGAGATTTGTGACATGTCCATGACTCACAGAAGTGAGAAAATTCCATCACTCTGAAGAAACTGAATTTTTGCCTCATTTATCTAAAAAAATGGATTCTGTTTATTGACACATTACTGTAAAAGTGGCTGGATTTATTGACAACTTTTAGTCTTTGATTTAAAAAAACCTAAATTTACTTACATAAAGCTGATTTGGTTTTTAATCTATTATTTTTCAAGATTGATGGGCTAATAAGTACATTCACACAGTAAAAGACTTGGAGAACTAAATATTCCAATTCAGAATAACTTTCCATATTATCAGATTTAATTGCTATAAGAGATGATATGATTGGTTGCTTTATGCAAGGAATTGAGCTAAATTACTTTCATGTATTAATTCACTTAATACTCACAGCCATCTTTGGAGAAGACTCTACTACTGACCCAGTTAAAAAATCTAAAATTTTATTACTTTATTGTTTATGATTCTTTTTCCATATATACCCTGGCTACAATGTAAAGTAGTTGAGAATTACTGTTTTAAAACTGCTCTGTCATCTCCATTTGGCCCACATAGTGCTAAAAACCAGTAAATGATGAGGAGATATTTATTACAAAATGGAAATGACAAGTTTAAGAATGAGATATAATTATTAAGTATATAAAGGGATAGTTTACAATTTGAAATTTAGAGTAAAATATTAAATGCTGTAAAGTCAAAAAGAGTAACATTATTTACTATACTAATAGTTGAAACCAAATATTCCTAATACTCAAAGTTTATTTGAAGCTTGTTCAATAGCTGTCACATACACATTTCTTTTTCTCATTGTTAGTCCACCAGTCTTAATAGTGAGTGTTATAATTACCATTTCAGTCAAGCACAATACACTCATTTAGTTTTCTTGGACTAATACAATCTAGGGGAGGGGGGAAGTATGTGACAGCTATTGAACATTTCTATGAAACTCAAACTTATGCTTTAGGATATGGAGAAGAGAATTTGAGGTAACAAAGAAATACTTTTATAGCAACATTATTGAGATTATGTATTCCAATGTAAGGTAATGATGGCTTCTCAATAACTTCAATGAAATTAGGGTTCCTAATTTCCAAATTCCACTGAGAAATAAACTAGCAAGTTTAACTTTTGCCCAAAAACACACCACTGAAATTTTCACATTAAAAATACATTAAAAGTGCAAAGAAGGGCATTAAGAGGTACAAACTTCCAGTTACAAAATAAATAAGTCCTGCAGATGTAATGTACAACATAAGGAATATAGTCGATAATATTGTAATAACTTTGTACAGTTACAGACAGTAACTAGACCTATTATGGTGACCGTTTTAAACTGTATATAAATATCTAATCACTATGATGTACACCTGAAACCAGTATGATATTGTATGCCAATTAAACTTCAATTAAAAAATTAATTTTCTAAATAACATATATCGAGTTTATAGAAAATAGTCACAGAGCCAGTTCTTAATGGAATTTAACTATTTAACATTAAAAGTACTGGACTTGGTATCCAGAAACTGCATTATTGTGAAATCTCTACTTGTTCACTAGCTAATTAGGGACTTTAAATCAGTTTATTTTATTTTATTTACTTATTTTGATAATTGTTATAAAAGTCAATCTATTGTTATAAAAAGCAATCTTGAGAAAGAAAAACGGAGCTGGAGGAATCAGGCTCCCTGACCTCAGGCTGTACTACAAAGCTACAGTAATGAAAACAGTATGGTACTTGTACAAAAACAGACATACAGATCAATGGAACAGGATAGAAAGAAATAAACCCACACACTTATGGTCAATTAATCTATGACAAAGGAGGCAAGAATATGCAGTGGAGAAAAGACAGTCTCTTCAATAAGTGATTATGGGAAAACTGGACAACTACATGTAAAAGAGTAAAATTAGAACATTCTCTAAGATCACACACACAAATAAACTCAAAATGGATTAAACACCTAAATATAAGACTGGATACTATAAAACTCCTAGAGGAAGGCACTGGCAGAATACTCTTTGACATAAATTACAGCAATAATTTTTTTGATCTGTCTCCTAGTATAATAGAAATAAAAACAAAAATAAATGGGACCTAATTAAACTTAAATGCATTTGCACAGCAAAGGAAACCATAAATAAAATGAAAAGACAACCTATAGGATGGGAGAAAATATTTGCAAATGATGTGATTGACAAGGGATTAATTTCCAAAATATACAAACAGCTCAAACAGCTGAAGAGCAACAACAACAACAAAAAACCCCAAACAACTCAATCAAAACATGGAAAAGAGATCTAAGTAGACATTTCTCCAAAGAAGACATACAGGCACATGAAAAATGCTCAAGGTTGCTAATTATTAGAGGAATGCAAATGAAATCTAGAATGAGGTATCACCTCACAAAAGTCAGAATGGCCAGCATTAAAAAGTCTGCAAACAATAAATGCTGAAGAGGCTGTGGGGAAAAAGGAACCCTCCTACACTGTTGGTGGGAATGGTACCATCACTATGGAAAATAGTATGGAGGTTCCTTAAAAAACTAAAAATTAGAGTTTAGGATCCCGCAATCTCATTCCTTGGTATATATCTGGAGAAAACTATACTTCAAAAAGATAAATGCACCCCATTGTTCACTGCAGCACTATTTACAATAGCCAAGACATGGTAGCAACCTAAATGTCCATCGACAGGTGAATAGATAACAAAGATGTGGTACAAAGATGTAGTATATATATACAATGGAATATTACTTAGCCATAAAAAAGAATGAAATAATGCCATTTGCAGCAACATGGATGGACTTAGAGTTTATCATACTAAGTGAAATAAGCCACGCAGAGAAAGACAAATATCATATGATATCACATATATGTGGAACCTTAAAAAAAAGATACAAATGAATTTACTTACAAAACAGAAACAGACCCACAGACATAGAAAACAAACTTATGGTTACCAAAGGGGAAAGGTGGGGGGAAGGATAAATTAGGAGTTTGAAATTAACATATACACACTACTATATATAAAATAGATAACCAACAAGGATCTACTTTATAGCACAGGGAGCTATACTCAATATGTTGTAATAACATATAAGGGAAAAGAATCTGAAGAAGAATATATATATATATATATATACACACACACACATATATATAAAAATTATATATAATACATATATATATATATCTGAATCAGTGTACTATATGCCTGAAACTAACACATTATAAATCAACTATACTTCAATTATAAATAAATAAATGTAAAAAAGAATTACTCAACATATTTAGAGGCTAACTAAGCTCATAATTTAAATGAAAGAATGGTCTTAGATGATTCTTGAGGTCCCTTTAAGTTCTAAATTCTACTTTTTATTTTCCAAATATACTTTATTATCTGAGGAATTGGTTTGTGATGTTTGAGGTAAATGTGTCTGAAAGAATTTTGCCTTGAACATGTTGAAAGAAACCTATTACAAATGAATCTATTTCCATTTCATGAAAAAATATACTAAATAGGTTGTGTCAGGTTCATCATAGAGAAGATATTTTGTCATTTACATATATTAATTTTTTTCCTCTATGGGTACTATCAGAATAGATATATACAACATTTTTTAGCTAGAAAACTTTCTAAATATGCCTTGATCTCATTGTCATCATTCCTTCCTTATAGCAGTTAAAGGGTTAATTTAGAGAAGACATGAATCAAGTAATTTTTCTGCTTAAGTTTTTATTTAGACTTATCTAGTAGACATAAACTGTGATATGCAGTATTATACCATCTTATTAAGCTTACATTATAGAAATGAGAGGAACTAGTGATTATTTGCTCTTATAACCCTAAATGGAAAATCTTCATCTTAAGTGGTAATTAAGAAAACCAAAACTACATTGTAAACAAAGCATCTGATACTTGGGCATGTTATTTTCCTTTTTTTTTTTTTTTTTGTGAAGAATAGCCGTGAATCTAATTGTACATTATAATTACACATCATTCCTTTTGGAACTGCTTAATTATTCCTCTAATTCTTTTTGTATTTCTCTTCATTTTTAGCCAAACTATTTCTCAGCAATACATCATTACTGATGCTGTAATTAAGAGATTTGTGTTTCTCCTTGAAAATGGCTAAATAGCTTATGCCTCATTCTGAGCTGTTGGGGAGGGAGAATTAGGATTTTTATTTTTTGTACTGGAACAGAAAACGAACCCTAACTCCATTCAACAGTCTTTTCATTCTGCAAGCAAGCGTCTGCTTTCACACAGAAAGAGCACTGCAGTGACAATGTACCTTGTGCAGACACTACTGCTTCAGATGAAGGCTAATGGTTTGAATTGCAGGAATACCAGTGTACCGACTATAATTAGGAGTGTCTGATGAAAGTGTGAAGTATAATATGAAAAGAAAACATCTGCTTGTTCACAGTACTGGCTGTCATTTATTCTTTCTATGAAATTTTTCTGTTTTAATAGGCCATTTATCAAAATCTCATATGCTCATTAATTTTAGGTTATAGGAAAAATATAAGTGCATACTGGATTTCAATAAAGAAAATTTACTTCCTGTTTTTAACTTTCTTTCAAGGAAAAGTTTGAACTAATGATGCATTATGTCCTAAATGTTACTTAATGTTATTCAGCAATGGAAATTATACAAATATCAAGTTTTTCTCTGATGTCTAATAATTGCCTATTTTACTCAATCCCATTACTAAGTATATTTATTGAATCATTGCTTAATACCACCAGAAATATTGCAGATGGATTGAATCAAATGAAGGAACATCATGATCCATAGACTCATGTGATACATTGATGTTACCAGTAGCATTATTCTACAGGTACTATCACTAAGAAGATGAGGACTTTTAGGGTAGATGTGGGAGTCAGGATTCTAAGAAGACCACTAAGATTACAGCTCCCGTGTGTAACTCCTGTGTGATCACCTTCCCTTGAATGTGGGCATTACCTGTGATTATGATGGACTATCACTCCTGTGATTAGGTTACTAATCAGTAGAGTGAGTTAATCAAAATGGAGATTATCGTGGTCCAGGTTTAATTAGAGGAGCCTTTGAAAGAAGGTGAAGCATCAGATGTGCTCCAGCTGGCCTGAAAGAAAGCAATATTTGTCTTGGGAACTGACTATCGGGGGCACATGCCAAGTAACTGTGGGCAGCCTCTAAGAGCTGCGAGTGGTTGCTTGCTGACTGATAAAAAGAAAACAGTCCTACAACCTCAAGTAACTGAATCCTGCCAAGACCATGAATGAGTTTGGAAATAGATCGTTCCAAGAATAGTAAGATCTTCTAAATAAGATTGAAAACATGGCCAACAAATTTAATGCAGCCTTGTGAGACCTTGAGCAGAAGATCCAGTTAACCAATGCCTGGACTCATGATCCATGAAAACTGTGAGATAATTAATGAGTGTTGTTTTATGCCTGTATTGTCTTTATGTTTTCTATTGTCATGCAGCAATAGAAAACTGATGTAGATAATATGAAATCATTGTCTAAAATATACAGCAAAGTATATATACTTTTTCAGGTGATATAGGAAACCCATAAATTAGAAAAGTGTAATCTTTGATATAATAAAGTATATACATTTAAGGCAGCCCTAATGCTAAAATGAAGTCCCTGAAAACACATGATTCTTTAAAGAGAATCTCAAGTTTAATTTCATTCATTATCATTAAGCCCACTTAAAATATTCTTCATGAAATATAATATATTGAAAACCATACTTCTGGGATTTATCTCTCCCGTGTCCCACCAAACCTGCTCCTCCTACAGCCTTCCTCTCCATAGTTAATCAAAGATAGAATTCAACGACTGGTCTGAGCAAGAAACTTTAAGTCATTTTGTATTCCTCTTATTGTTACACCCCACATGCAATTCATCTGCAAACACAGCTAGCTGTTTCTTCAAAAGTCCCTGAATCTTTCTAACCATCTCCTCTAAGAGCACTCTGATTGATGCCTCAGATTGCAATCCTATCTTTCACCTGGTTACACATCTCACAGGGTTACTCTCACCTATTTACCTGAAAGATGTAACTTGTCTCTCCTCCTCTCAAAATCTTCCAATGGTATCTAATTTCCCCGTAATGACAATCAAAGCTCTTTCAATGGAACCTCTATGATACATCTTTCTTATCTCTCTCTGACCTCACCTTAACTATTCCCCATTCATTCCCTCTACTCTAGGAATCCTGACCTCCTTCCTTTCTTTAATTAGTCAGGTATCCATGCTAAGGTCTTTACACTTGCTCTTCTGTTCCCTCCATCTGGAATACTACAAATCTTTACCAAATATGATCTTCTCAGTAAAGATTTTCCAATTATTCTCCATAGAACTCCTATTGCCCTACTTTTCTGACTTAATTTATTGCCATAGTTATTGTTGTCTAACATACTCCATCTTAATCTAAAATTACAATGCTATGTATTTTGTTTTAAAGGGTTTATAATTTTTCAATGAAATCATTATCGGTGACCACACCTTCCATTTTCTACCTAGCTCTGATATGTATTGTGGTAGGTGTGCCTGCTACAGCCAAAGAACACTCACTATGGTAGTGCAATTCTTCTCACATGCTTCTGAGTCCCACCTTGATCAGAAATAACTTTTTGCAGTTGTATTGTATTGTACATCCATCAGGCTGGTTATCTATTTTCATATATTTATGATAAACTGTATTTTCTTCAATCTTTCCATCAAAGATCAAATTCCTATATTGCTCATCTTTATTTAACTGTATATTAAACTACTTTCTATGAGGATGTACATGGACATAGCTGAGATATTTTAGAATAAGTTATGTTGTATGGTATTAATTCTATAAATGATAATATCTCAATAAGAATGTTTCATAGGAAGATCTGTTATTTTTGTTTTGTTTTTTGTCTCCCCTGTCATAAAAGTTTCCAGAAAGCAAAGAACACTGAGGAAAATTTATTGTGCTGAATGCTTAAAATACTTTTTAATTAAAAAGGAGTTTTTTTTTTATGACCTTAAAGTAAAGAGAGGCAGGAGAGGAGACAACACGGACCTTGTCTCCAAGAGGTGTAGAAGGACCTTGAGCTCACCTCTTCTGACGAGCACACCAAAATCACATCTAACTGCTGAACATACATTGATAAAAAAGACTGGAAACTACCAAAAATATATTCTACATCCAAAGACATAAAGAAACCACAATAATATGGTAGGAGGGGCACACTTGTGATATAATCAAACCCCATACCATCTGGGTGGGAAACTCACAAACTGGAGATTAATTATATCACAGAAGTTCTCCCACAGGAGTGAGAGTTCTGAGGCCCAAGTCAGGCTCCCAAGCCTAGTGATCTGGCATTGGGAGGAGGAGCCCCCAGAGCATTTGGCTTTGAAGGACAGAGGGGCTTCATTGTAGGAGCTACATAGGACTGGGAAAAACAGAGACTCCACTCTTAGAGGGCATACAGAAGGTCTTGTGAGCACTGGGACCAGGGAAAAAGGAGTGATTTCATAGTTGCCTGCACAAGAACAACCTGCTGGTCTTGGAGGGTCTCCTCAGGAGGTGGGGGGCAGCTGTGGCTCACCCTGGAGACATAGACACTGGTGGCAGAGCTATCGGGGAGTACTCATCTACATGAACTCTCGCTGGAGGCAGACATCTTGCTTGGGTCACTAGCACCAAGACCTGGCCCCACTCAAGAGGCTGTAGGTTCCAGTGCTGGGACACCTCAAGCCAAACAACCAACAGGGCAAAACACTGCCCCACCCATCAGTAGACAAGCTACTTAAAAACTTTCTGAGCAAACTGCCCCTCTAGACATTCCCCTTAGCATGACCCTGCCCACCAGAGGGCCTAGACCAAGCTCCACCTCCCAGTGGGCAGGCACTGGCCACTAATGCCAGGAAGCCTTTACAAACCTCTAACAAGTCTCACCTACCAGGGGGCAGACACCAGAAGCAAGAAAACTATGATCCCATGTGGAACTGAGTCCACAAACATAGGTCAGAACCTATCGTGGGACTAGCTGGTCTCTGGCCCTTGGGTGACAAGAGGGGACTGTATTGTTGGGACACATAGGACATCCCCTACAGAGGGCCACTTCTCCAAGGTCGAGATATGTAACTGACCTACCACATTCATAAAAATACAAATAGAAATTTAGACAAAATGAGATGGCCAAGGAATATGTTCCAGACAGAAGAACAAGATAAAACCCCAGAAGAAGAAAAAGTGACATGGAGATTGGCAATCTACCTGAGAAAGAGTTCAGAGTAATGATCATAAATATGATTCAATAACTCGGGAGAAGAATGGATGCACAGAGCAAGAAGTTACAAGAAGTTTAACAAAGTGTTAGAAAGACAACAACCAAGAGTTGAAGAATACAATAACTGAAATGAAAATTACACTAGAAGGAATCAATATCAGAATAAATGTGGCAGAAAAGGAATCAGTGAGCTGGAAGACAGAGTGGTGGAAATCACTACTGTGGAACAGAATAAAGAAAAAAGAATGAAAAGAAATGAGGACAGTTTAAGAGACCTCTGGGACAACATCAAATGCACTAACATTCACATTATATGGGTCCCAGAAGGAGAAGAGAGAAAGGGCCTGAGAAAATATTTCAAGACAGAAATAGCTGAAAACTTCCCTAACATGGGAAAGGAAATAGTCATCCAAATCCAGGAAACACAGAGTCCCATGCAGGATTAAGCCAAGGAGGAACACGCCAAGACACATAGTAATCAAATTGACAAAAATCAAAGGTGAAGAGAAAATATTAAAAGCAACAAGAGAAAAGCAAAGAATAATGTCCAAGGGAATTCCCGTAAGGCTACTGGCTGATTTTTTCAGCAGAAACTCTGCAGGCCAGAAGGAAGTGACACAATATATTTCAAGTGATGAAAGAGAAAAATCTGCAATCAGGAATAATTTACCTAGCAAGGCTCTTGTTCAGATTTGATGGAGAAATCAAAAGCTTTACAGAGAAGCAAAAGCTAAAAGAAAGAAGTCAGCAACACCAAACCAGCTTTACAACAAATACTAAAGGAATAACTTCAGGCAGAAAAGAAAAGGCCACAACTAGAAACTATAAAATTACAAAATGCAAAAGCCCATCATTAAAGGCAAAAAACACAGTAAAGGTAGGAAGTCATCAATAAAAAAACTAATGGGTAGGTTAAAAGACAAAAGTAATAAAATCATCTTTATCCACAATAAGAAGTTAAGGGATACATAAAACAATTAGATATTAAAATATGATATCAAAACTAGTATTCATGAGAGGAGGAGAGTACAAATGCAAGATATTTAAAATGCATTTGAAATTAAGAGATCAGCAACTTAAAACAATTTTACACACACACACACATATATACAGCCTTCTATACACATACATACACACACACACACACACACACACACACACACACACACACACACAAAGCATTCTATACCAAAAATCTCTTGGTAACCACAAACCAAAAATCTATAATAAATACACACACACAAAAGAAAAAGGAATCTCAACACAACACTGAAGATATTCATCAAATCACTATTGAGGAGGCAAGGAAAAATAAAGACCTACAAAACAACTCCAAAACAGTTAACAAAATGGTAATAAGAACATACATATCTATAATTACCTTAAAAGTAAATGGACTAAATGCTTCAACCAAAAGACATAGACTGCCTGAACGGACACAAAAACAAGACTGGCATATTTTCTGTCTACAAGAGACCCATTTCAGATCTAGAGATACATACAGACTGAAAGTGAGGAGATGGAAAAAGGTAATCCATGCAAATGTCAATCAGAAGAAAGCGGCAGTAGCAATACTTATATCAGACAAAACCGACTTTAAAGTAAAGACTGTTACAAGAGACAAAGAAAGACACTACATAATGATCAAGGGATCAATCCAAGAAGATATAACAATTGTAAATATATATGCACCCAACATTGGAGCACCTCCATATATAAGGCAAATGTTAACAGACATAAAAGGAGAAATTGACAATTACACAATAATAGTGGAAGAAATACCAAATATGAACAGACAAATTACCAGTACTGAAATTGAATCAGTAATTCAAAAAGTCACAAGAAACAAAAGTCCAGGATGAGACAGCTTCACAGGCAAATTCTCCCAACATTTAGTGAAGAGTTAAAACCTATCCTTCTGAAACTATTCCAAAAATTGTAGAGGGAAAAACACTTCTAAACTCATTCTATGAGGCTACTGTCACCCTGATACCAAAACCAGACAAAGATACCACAAGGAAAAGAAAATTACAGGCCAATATTACTGATGAATATAGACACAAAAATCATCAACAGAATACTAGTAAACCAAACCCTACAATACATTAAAAATGTTCATACAACATGATAAAATGGGATTTATCCCAGGGATGCAAGTATTTTTCAACATCTGCAAATCAATCATTGTGATACACTACATGAACAAACTGAAGAATAAAAACCATATGATCATTTCAATAGACATAGAAAAAGCTTTTGATAAAATTCAACATCTATTTATGATAAAAACTCCCCAGAACATGGACGTAGGGAGAAGACACCTCAACATAATAAAGACTATATATGACAAACCCACAACTAACCTCATACTCAAAGGTGAAAAGGTGAAAGTATTTCCTTTAAGATCAGGGACAAGACAATGATGCCACCAGTTTAATTCAACATTTTAGAAGTTGTAGCCACAGCAACACAGAAGAAAAAGAAATAAAAGTAATCCAAATTGGAAAAGAAGAAGTCAAACTGTCACTGTTAACATATGACATGATACTATACATAGAAAATCCCAAAGACGCAAAAGACCTTTACTCCGAGAACTATAAGATGCTGATGATGAAACTGAAGATGACACAAACAGATGGAAAGATATACCACGATCTTGGATTGGAAGAATCAATGTTGTTAAAATGACTAGACTACCCAAGGCAATGTACAGGTTCAATGCAATCCCTGTCAAATTACCAATGGCATTTTTCACAGAACTAGAACAAATAATTTTAAAATTTGTATGGAAATGCAAAAGACCCCAAATAGCCAAAGCAACTGTGAGAAAGAAAAACTGAGCTGCAGAAATTAGGCTCCCTGACTTCAGACTATACTACAAAGCAATAGTTATCAAAACAGTATGGTACTGACACAAAAACAGACACATAGATCAATGGAACAGGATAGAAATAAATCCACATACTATGGCTGATTAATCATCTACAACAAAAGAGGCAAGAATATACAGTGGAAAAGACAATCTTTTCAACAAGTGGTGCTGGGAAAACTGGACAGCTACACGTAAAAGATTGAAATTTCACTTTGCTGTACCCCTGAAAAATCCTCCTGCACCGTTGGTGGGAATGTAAATTGGTACAGCCACTATGGAGAACAGTATGGAGGTTCCTTAAAAAACTAAAACTAGAGCTGTGGTATGATCTGGCAATCCCACTCCTGGGCATATACCCAGAGAAAAATATCGTTTGAAAGGATACATGCACCCCAGTATTCATTGCAGCATTGTTTACAATAGCCAAGACATGGAAGCAACCTAGATGTTCATTGACAGATGAATGGATAAAGAAGATGTGGTACATATATACAACGAAATATTACTCAGCCAATAAAAAGAAGGAAATAATGCCATTTGCAGCAACATGGATGGACCTGGAGATTATCATACTAAGTGAGGAAAGTCAGACAGAGAAAGAAAAATATCATATGATATCACTTATATGTGGAATCTAAAAAAAAAAATGTACAAATGAACTTATTTACAAAACAGAAACAGACTCACAGACTTAGGGAACTTATGGTTACCAGGGCGGAAGTGTGGGGTGGAGAGATAGATTGGGAGTTTGGGATTGACATGTACACACCACTATATTTAAAATAGATAATCAACAAGGACCTACTGTATAGCATAAGGAACTCTGTTCAGTATTCTGTAATAACCTAAATGGGAAAATAACTTGAAAAAAAAGATAAACGCTTTTAGAAATAATTATTTGAAAGCCAGTCTTCCCCAGTGATTATTATTCAATGAAAGAATTTGTTGTCCAGGCTTCTGTCGGAATTTGAGTGAATGGAAAAATAATCTGAGAGATATGACAGGGCAGAATGAAGCGAGAACAACAGATCAGCTGATAGTCCTATGATTTGCTCAGGCAAGGGATATGCTTCCTATAGTTTAGGTGGGAAATTAGGAGATATGGTTAACTATATGGCCCCCTACCCAGAATGTGATCTATCAGATAAAGAAACTCCAACAAGAAATGCTGCAGAGTAGACCAAAGAGGTAGGTGCTGAGGAGGGTGTTAGTCAATGAACAAATTTCCTGTGTTGGGGAATCAGGCAATGAGGACACTGAATCCTGTCCCAGAGAATCATGTGTGCTTTTCAGTAGAGAGCCCAGAGACTACTATAGCATCACCACCTAAACAAAAGGACTTTTGCTTGTATGTTTGTGTGCATTTATGCTGTATGGACTAATTTGTGAACCCAGGAAAATCTATGTTGTAGTACTAACTTCAGTATCTCAGAATGTGACTTTATTTGGAAATATGGTCACTGTAGGTGTAATTAATTAAGAAGCGGTCATACTGGGGTAGAATGAGCCCTTAATCTAATCTGACTGGTGTCCTTATAAGAAGATGCAGAGACACAGGCAACAGCCCATGTGAAGATAAAGGCAGAGATTGGAATCATGCATTTACAAGCCAAGGAATGACAAAGATCGCTGGTCAACACCAGAAACTAAGAGTCTTCTCCCTCAGAGCCCTCACGAGGAACCAATCCTGCAGACACCTTTACTTCAGACTTTTAGCCTCCAGCCTTATTTGTGAGAATAAATTTCTGTTGCTTTAAGCCACCTTGTTTGTGGTACTTTGTTACGGCAGCCTTAGGAAATCAATTTCTCCTTCCCCACTCCCAACGCTGGGTAGTTAGAGGCAGAAGACTGTAAAGGAAAAGAAGTGAAAATAGGCATGACAGCCTCAAAGCCTCCAGGGAGAGTCTGGCAGGTACTGGGAGCAGAGGGAAGACTAGTGTTGGATTGTATGTGAAATTGAAGTTTTAAATTGAATTGATTGAACAAGATATTTCACACTCTATATCTTATATCCCTGTGTTTTCATTGCAAAACATCTAATGAGGTAACGTTCAAATAGTTTTAACGGACTGCAAAGGAAATTAGGCAGACATTTAGTGGCAGTTATTAGAGAAAACTAAAATTATTTTATATGTATAAATGTGTATGTTCAGGGTACTCATTTGTCACATAGACTAAACCAGGAACGACTGGATCGGAATGGGCATTTTCTATGATCGGCTCATTTAACATTGAAGCAGCACTTAGCATTTGTGTAATTTTGCCCCAATGACCTCTAAAAAACATGAAAAATGAAAGAAAAACAACATCATAATTAATAAAAATTATATTATACATTTTGGAGATTTGGATTCTACAACATTCAGAAAAATTAAACGAAATTGTTTTATTTCTAAATTCTAGTCACATCATCTTCCTTTTCCCTTTTCATTTGTGATGTAAAAATTCTCCATTACTACTTTATTTCCTAAGCAAATAAACTGTGCTTATTCTATAAACTGTGCATATTCTATTAAGCAAAATTAAAACTCACCATTAATAGTTGAACTTAAGTTCCTCTAAAAGCAGCTCAGCAACTATTTATTGCTAATTAACTATGCTTCTCAAGCGATGTATCAAGTATTCAAACAACTGAATAGGCCTCTTGGAAGACTTTAATCTTTACAGAAGCAAAACACAACGTGGTTGTTTATCCAATTATATAAACTATATAGAGAAATTTAATATTTATATATATACAGGGTATGATATTAAAAGAATACAGAGTATAAATATTTATATAAGTTTTATATTTGCATACATACATGATACAGCATTATAGTATATAGTATATATGCTATGATATTACATATAGTATAATATATATAATCTTTATATTATATATAGTAGATGCATGAATTATATAGTATGTTAAGTGCTTTCATACTATCTAAATAAATATAAATAATATGGTATAAAGTATTTTAACCATAGGAGGGAACATATAATTCCTGCAATTATAAATGTTACTAATTTGTGACCCCTAATTAATAACACCACTTTCAACTCCAAGTATTTAACCAACTAAGAAATGTACTCTGGAGTCATTTAAGAAATGAAATATCAGTTTTGTTTTGTTTTGTTTTCTCATAAAGATGAATTAGAGAATGAAATCAAAATTCCATTCCCTAAGCCCAATCCACATCTAAACTTCAAGATCTTCTGGTCTGTCAAGCTGAAATTTTGTGAGAGAACTATCTCACATCCCATCCAATTCAGAGGAAATCAAGAAATAAAATCCACTTATGAGAAATAGCCTTTAAAACTTTACACCTATGTAACAGAGAATCATGAAAGAATAAATATACCACCATTCCTTGTTGTAATCATATACAACCTTCTAGACTGGGGCATTCATCAACATCATTTAAGATTTAACCACTGAATTCCTGTCCTTCAGATGTCACATTCAGGCAGCAAGCATCCCTAATCCCAATAAGAATGCCTGAGATGCACTGTGGTACTCAGTAAGTACTGGTTGGGGATTATGCCACAAGTATAAAGAAAAGTAGAGGGACACTTGGAAAGGCCAGATTTGAGTTTGCACTGCTGACCTCCTACAATGGCCATCAGGAGGCCCCAAATCAGCAAGTAAATAAGATTCTCACCATTGTCAAGCCAGCCAAGAACAATACATTGATGTATAAGTAGAACTTTGATAACTGAAGATGACTTTGTAAGGCTAATTCAAGTAGAGAACTAGCATGAACAAACATATCTGAGCAGGGAAACCTGGTACTGACAGTACAGTAGAGTTTAGGAAATAACGGGAGATAAGTTTAAGAAAATAGGATAAATTGCTTTCTAGAATGATTTGAATATGAGGCAAGAAAGGTTAATTTGTAAATAATTTCATTTGCATATTAAAATGGGTAAGATATAATTCAATAATTTATTAATTAATCATTTAATTATTCTATTATTAATAGTAATCTCATTATTTAATTATTTCTTCTAGGTATTGTAATTTAATTTTTCCACTGTTTAGAAAGAGAAATAATAGTATTTGAGATTATCTTCAACCAATATCACCTCTTTTAACTCAAACCTTCTTAAAGATCTCTTCTTTATCACCAAAGAGAAGGTGAGAATTACATTGCTCAGGTGCCATTTCCCACAGGTTCAGGTTAGAGTTTGCCAATGAAAGACACTGATGCAAGATTAGGAAGGTCACAAAAGGAGGACAAGTCATTATTTTTCAGAGGTAGTTTTGAGCAAACACATCAGCTTCCTGGCCAGCTGTTAAGATCCACACATTCCTCCAGAGACTATGGAATTGTAGTGACTCCCCAGTGAGTTGCTGGGGACTACCTGCTCTACCCCCTAGTTGAGATAGTAGTGATGAATTCTCTGAACTTTAATCTCTTCCAATATCTTTGTAAATCCCAACGTCCTACTGAATTCTATTCTTGACCAAAACGTGACAGATAGTATATTTAGAAAGTGGACAAGAACTAAGATAACCTGATAATTATTAAGGTGACGCTTTAGGATTATGCATAACTCTGAACAAAATAACAAAAATATTTAGTATATTATAAACCATATAAACTATTTTCTCTTTGATATATTCAATGAAAATATCATTCCAAACTTTTCCAAGTATGAAAACTTGAAACTACAATCTCTATGTTCCTTAATAACATTCAATTCTTGAAAACTCAAACTTTACAGAGTTGGCATTTCTGTTAAATCTCTGCTAAATTAACTTATAATTAAATATTGTTAAAAAGCATATGTAAAAGAATGTATAGAGTCAAACTTAGTGTAATGAACATATGAAAAAATGATGATTAAAGTAATATATCTTCAAAGGTTTCCTTAACATCTTCTGGTGGATCAAATAATATCTTAGTTCTTACCCTTGCCTGATGAGCACACATCTTAGTTCATGATAATGAACTTATACTATGTAAAACATCTTCAACATGTTCTACAACAATTATTAGTGATTTCATACTTAAACAGTACATGTTCTGTCGACTTATAAATTTGCCTAAAATTAAATAATGGGTCCTCCTGTGCAAGTGTGCAACTGATTCTTAGAACATACATTGGGAACATTAAGTACATTAAATATTTTTGAACTTGGTTATCCCTTTGGAGTTGAGCCCAGCTCACATAATTCACCTCGTACAGAGTCACCTCTTTCTCCCTCCCTTTTTCCCTCCCCTTCTTCTTCTTTCCCCTTCTCTTCCTCTTTCTCCTTCTCTTTTTCCCTCTCTCTCCTCTCTCCCTCTCTCTGTCTCTGTCTCTGTCTCTCTCTCTCTCTCTCTCTGTCAACACATTAACTGACTACTTGGGATAGGGTTATTATTACCCATTATGAAAATGTGGAATGATCTCTGTCTGCATTTAACAAAAGTATTGTTTACTATCTGGCTCTGGTTCCAAATAGCATGCATGTACATATAAGCAGAAGTTTGCTTGTATTTACTTACATAAATATACAGCATATGGGCTGTATTTAATGGTTCATTCTTTATCAAAGTAAAATATTACCAATAGCAAAGATATAAAAGTTTGTTTTACTTTCTCTAGTAAAGCAGTCTACATTTATTCTCAGCTCTACCTCCTAGGAAATGTAGAACTTCAGCTCTTGAATTAAGTTACTGAGTATTTAACATAGTAACATGGCAATGATTAATGCTCAGAATGAAAGGATACATTTATAACCATCAGTTCTTCAACTGTTCTTTAAATGCTTTTATATTTCTTTATTGAGATTGAGGAGTACAGAAATATTTTGTCCTATAAATGAGAGAGTTCTGCTCATGGAAACTAAAATGTGTTTTAAAGTGTAAATATGACCATGTCACTTCTTGTCTTCATTGGCTCCCTATCTTTCAGGATGAAGTTAAAACATCTAAATAAAGGCTCTGACGTGGCTGCTTTACCTTCTTCTGTTGCCCCTTTACTCTTTTCAATAAACCATATATCAATATACAGGGCTGTCTTCTTAGTTGAAAACAGTAGAATCCATTCAAATTGCTTTAAACAGAAAATAAAATAATTTTTTAAAAGCCCCTAACTATACAAAAATTGTGCTAGAAAAACAAAATATGGAAAAAGTGAACCACAATACTTCTCTCTTACCATTTAAAAACAAAACAAAACAAACAGAAAACAGCTCAAAATAGATCAGAGATCTAAATAAAACTCTAAAACTTATTGAAGAAAATACAAGAGAAAATCTTTGTAACCTTGATAAAGGCCAGATGTCTTAAATAGAACACAGAAGTACAAGCAGTGAAAGAAAAAGATTGATAAATTTGACAGTCAAAATAGTAAATGTCTACTCTTCCAAGTCAGTGATACAAAATTTGAAAGGTAAGAGACAGACTGGAAGAAAATATTTTGTATCTAAAATATATAAATAATCCTTTGAATTCAATTATAATATAAGCAACTTGAATTTTTTAAAAAAATGTGCCAAGTTTTAAGTAGCACTTCATACATATATAATATATATAAATATATAAAATATATATTTATATATATATAATGCAGAAGCACATGGGAAGATGCTCAACATCATTAATCATTAGAAAAATTCAAACCATAGCCATAAACATATACCATTACATACCCATTAAAATGGCCAAAATGAAGTTTATTAATACCAAGTATTATTGAGAATGTGGAACAACTAGACCTCTTATTCATTGTTAGTGGGAATATAAAATGGTACACTTAATTGAGTAAAACTGTTTGGCAGTTTCTTATGAACTTAAAAACAACTTAAAAACTTACACTTATAAACAACCAGAGACTCCCAGATATTTACCTAAGAGACATAAAAACTTATGTCCACACAAAGCTTATATACCATACAATGGAGTATCTCTGCTTTAGATATGGCTGTCAGAGAAGGTCTCTATAAAGATACTTTTAACCTGAAGCTTGATTGGCAGGGCAAAGCAACTCTGCAAAAGTTGGGAAAAAGCACTGGACTCTAGAGGAGAAGCTAGAAGAAAATTCTAAGATGGAAACAAGCTTGGCCAGAAAGAAGGTCAATATTTCTAGAGAAAAAGAAGCTGAGATGATTATGGCAGGTGGTGAAGGTTTAAAGAAACAAAGAAGTCATATCAAAAAGGCCTCAGAGCCTGATAAGGAATTAAAAATCAATTAATAATATTTCTAACAACAACATAACAAATATTAGAAACAACATTATAATGATGCCATAAACACCCAAATTGTGTGTTTTAATTCTAATTCTTTGTGTACATAATGTAGAACTTCCATGCAACTCAAAAGAGACTAATGTTACTATCAGTATCGACAGAAATAGTTTATTCTCTATATAATTAATTGCTTGATCTAATGTCACAGTATATTTTGCTTTATATTTGGGGCATATTTTTTTTCATATTTTTCCCTTCCTGGAGTTTTAATAGTTTCTTTTTTTCTCATCAACCTAAGGATAATGCACCTTTACCATATTCTGATCATCTAATGCCTAGAACCTCCCTTTTTGTCAAAGCCCTCTCATTGTTGTTTCATTCACATGTCTACTGCAGAGTTTTGCTCCTATGAACCCATGGATTACAGCATCTTTTATATATTTCTCTCTTTTTTTTGTAATTTTCTCCCCTATTTTTTGTAATTTTCTCCCCTCTTTTTTTTGTAATTTTCTCCCCTATTGCTATAATTCACTTGCAATTAACTTTCTGCTAAAGTATATGAGAACAGTACATAAAGTATATAAACTAGATCAGATATTATAAAACTCCTAGAGGAAAGCATAGGTAAAGCATAGGCAGAACACTCTTTGACATAAATCATAGCAGTATTTTTTTGGATCCTCTCCTAGGATAATGGAAATAAAAGCAAAAATAAACAAATGGGACCTAATAAGGCTAAAAAGCTTTTGCACAGCAAGGGAAATCATAAACAGAATGAGAAGACAATCCATGGAATGGGAGAAAATATTTGCAAGCCATGTGACCAACTAGAGCTTAATTTCCAAAATACACAAAGAGTGCATACAACTCAGTAAAACAAAAACAAAAAACCCAATCAAATAATGGGCAGAAAACCTAAATAGACATTTCTCCAAAGATGACATACAGTTGGCCCATAAGCGCATGAAAATATGCTCAACATTGCTAATTGTTAGAGAAATGCAAATCAAAACTACAATGAGGTATCAATTCACACCGGTCAGAATGGCCATCATCAAAAAATCTTCAAAAAATAAATGCTGTGGAGAGGGTGTGGAAAAAGGGAACCCTCTTACACTTTTGGCGGGAATGTAAATTGGTGTAGACACTATGGAGAACAGTATGAAGGTTCCTTGAAAAACTAAAAATAGAGTTGCTCTATGATCCAACAATCCCACTCTTGGGCATATATCCAGAGAAAATCATAATTCAAAAATATTCATGCACCCCAATGTGTTCATTGCAGCACTATTTACAATAGACAAGTCATGGAAGCAACCTCAGTGTCCATAGACAGATGAATGGATAAAGAATATGTGATATATATATATATATCCATATATATATATATACACACACACATATATATATACACACACACACAAGAATATTACTCTGCCATAAAAGAGAATGAAATAATTCTATTTGCAGCAACATGGCTGGACCTAGATATCTTCATGCTAAGTGAAGTAAACCAAAGACAAATATCATGATATGGCCTATATGTGGAATCTAAAAAAAAAAAGATACAAATGAACTTATACGCAAAATAGAAATAGACCCACAGACATAACAAATTTATGGTTACCAAAGGGTAAAGGGGAGAGGGGAGGGAGAAATTAGGAGTTTGGGATTAACATAGATATACTACCATACATAAAATAGAAACAACTACTTCTGAATGTTACATTACTTTAAAGGCCTACATTTGAACTCAACTTTTCAAAATAAATCCCAATTAACAAACGTTATTCTGTATTCAAACTATGACAAGTGAATACATTTGTTTCTAGAAATGATAACAAATGAGACAAAGCATTTTGTAAAATATAATTCTGAATAAGTCAGTAAAAAATAAACACACATTGAGATTCTACCTCCTTACAAGGAAGGCTACTTCAGATTCTCAGTCTTGGTAACAAGGTTAAAGCATACATATTAGCAATTATGGTTAGAAGTTGTCAGTTATAAATCTCAAGGGGTCAAGTGCAAACACTTGTTAATTTGGGGAAACTGAATCAAATGACTCAAGTCCTATTGATGAAAGATGCAAACGGGAAGTGGTTCCTCCCAGAAGCATGGCTGCTGGGCCTGGTGCCGTCCACAAGCACCAGTGCTGTGCCCTCAAGCATTCATTCCTTCTGCTCTGGCTGAAGCCTCTGCCCTTGGGTAGTCCAACAGTAGAAGAGTTATTTTTCATTTCTTGATTTCTCAAGGATAATTTTTCAGGAATTATTTTGACTTTTAATGTGTTGTTTTGTGAAGAGTTACCTTAAAAAATTTTGGAATTCTTGGCTAAATAATTATTCATTCCTGACTATATTGACAAATGTCATAAATCCACTTGAAGATTTTTAATAATTTTCTGTTATTTACTTCAGAAATACTAACAACTAGTACAATTTTGTTTTGAAATATTACCAGCTCAAATGTGAAAAAATTTAAAATTTCAACTGAAATTTTAAAATGTTCTCTCTAGATCCTGTAGTGCAATATTACAAATGATCATGGGGGCCAATATCACACTGAAAGTTAAAGTTCAGGTGTTATCATTATTAATTTTTTCTTCATTGGGAAAGTACACATATGTGCATGCACACACGTTTACACTTTCAAAAATTAATTTAACATGATAAGAGAAGTTTCAGAATCCACTAACTTTAAAAAATGAAATCAAACCAAAAAGGATAACAAGTACAATAACATCAGCAGGATAGATTTGTATGTGTCTAGCCCATTAGCAACCAAAACATCTTGCATTTTGAAGATGTATTGTTTTATGAAAATACATATGAGTGAAGCCAATGACTTCACTGATATGTACCTTGATAAAAGTAATTACTTTCATATATAAAAGATTTAAAGTAATGGAAGAGAAAAATAATTTTCTAGCTGCCTTTTTTGTAAAATCTACATAGACCTAGATCGATTAAACAATATCTTTCTATACTCAAGCCTGTTTATGCTGAGAAAAACTTCAATCTTTTAAGTAAATTCAGTAGTTTTCTTAAAACATTTTTTTACAAAGGTATTCCTATATTATTGTGAAACTGCTTGGAATGATGGTATAGAATGATAAAATTTACAGCAGTTTGAGGTAAGAAGAATAATACATTTAAGTGCAAAAGTGGGAAAAATTGCATGGACAGAAAAGCATAAGTGACATTTCAAATCTAAACATGGCATTTTTCTAGAGACCATAAATCATTCATTTTATTTTGAAGTTTTAATATAGGAAGCTGGCTAGCACACACACAGATGACTTCATACTAGATTTTCTTTTTCTAGCTGCAGTAGTTATTTCAAAGAATTACACCTTCAAACTAATTCAAAAATTATGCTTATTATTCATTTTGAAATCTTTATAAACTGATATATTAAAACAAGAAACACATAAACTTAGGGAAATTTATCACATGCATGTTTACATGCTTATTCTTCTCTTGTACAGCATCTATACCTAGTTACCAATGTCTAATGGATCTTTTCCTAGTCAATATACCAAAATGAACTCACCTAACCAAGAATTTTAGGATTATGATGTTTTCCACACACAAAATTGAAAGGTATTCTGTCTTCTCTTAAAATCTCAATCATTTAAATATGTTTCAATAATGTAATATTTTAAACTGTGACTATATCATAAATTTTATAGGGAAAGGAAGCATATAGTCTAATTAGCTCAAATGAAGTTTACAAATATATATAAATATTGTAAACCTCTTATAGACACTTAAAATGTAGAAGCATATTTTTAAAAACATACTTGACATATAACACCGTGTAAATTTCATGTGTACAGTATGTTGATTTAAAACACATATATTGTAATATGATTGCCATTGTAGTTATTGTATCACAATACAATATCTATCCCCTCTATTGCATCACACTATTATCGTTGCTTTTTTGAGGTTGGAATAATTAAGATCTAATCTCTTAGCAAATTTGATGATTATAATATTATATTGTTGTTTATATTCACTATACTGTGCATGAGATCTCTAGGACTTACTAGAACTAGGTTATACCCTGAAGCAACATTTCTTTTATTCCCCCACCTCCCAGCTCATGGTAACCATCTGTCTGTTTTAATGCGCTGGCTTTTTAGATTCCACATATAAGTGATAGCACCCAGTATTTGTCTTTCTTTGTCTGACTTATCTCACTTAGCATATGGCCCTCAAGGTCTATCCATGTAGTTGCAAATAGCAGAATTTCCTTCTTTCCAATGGCTAATAATGGTCCATTGTATACATATATCAACCTTCTTTATCCATTCATCTGTTGATGAGCACTTAGGTTGTTTCCATATCTTGGCGATTATGGATAATGCTGTAATAAACATGGCAGTGCACATATGTCTTCAATATCCTGTTTTCATTTCCTTTGGGTATATACCCAGATGTGGAATTGCTGGATCACATGTCAAGAAGACAAGAGATAACGTTTGTATAGTTAGTTGGAATGTAAATTGGCTCAGCCACTATGGAAACAATGTGGAGTTCCCTCAAAAAATTAAAATTAGATCTACTATATGTTCCAGCTATTCCTCATCTAGGTATATACCCCCAAATTAAAAACAGAACCACATTTAAAATTTTAATTTTTCTAATGATCTATTTTCTCACTTCATATGTCATTCTTTCGGTAATATATCCTTCTTTTCCCTTTCATCTGCATGATAAATTCTATTATAGGTTTTAGTTCAAAGTCTCATTTATTTTAGAATAACAATCCAGTTAGAATTGCAAAATCAATATATCAATTTATAGCATGAATACTGAGACTGTGCTCCTTTATCTTTCTTTTAAATACTCAACAGTCACCTACTATTCCAAACATTCCTAATGATCTGGTTTATATGCTTCTTATCTCACAACCTCACCTTTGGAATACCCAGGCCTAGTGCAAAGGGCTCATCTCCCTGGACAAAGAACTGAGCAGTGAGAGCAGGTAGGCAAAAGGCTCAGTTATAATCCTTTTGGGTACTATTGATATGATTCTGAAAGGGTACTGTCTTCCTTCTGTTATCACAAGAACCGAAGATCATATAAACCTTCAAATTCTAGGATTTATCCGTAAATAGAGCCAATATATAAGATAGTGAAGTTGTGAGATGAACAGTGTTCATATTCCATTGTTTAAGTCTCTGCAAGAGTGATGTCTGAATTCAGCTTGCTGGAATTATCAATACGGGATTGAAAATATGGTAGAGTATTTCAGAGCACAGACTCTGGAATAGTCACCTAGTACTGGATTATAATTTGTTAATTAAAATCTCTGTGAATATTGACAAATTAATGTAAGTTGTTGAGTGTCATGTATTCCTTATCTATAAAGAGAAAATAATAAGGTTAATAGGATTGTTGTAGAGATTAAACATGTTGGTATATGTAAAGTACTTAGAATGCTGCTTAGTATACATAAGGACACAGTGATTGTTAGGTATTACATGAGAAAATAAGGCTTGTTTGAATAGGGTTTTTCCTACACTTCAACAAAAAAGGGCTTTGTATAATAACAACAGACACATGTACACATAGGATTATTTATCTGGAAAGAAGACACTTCCTGCATTTTGCAGAAGAACTTCAATATATACCCATGATGATTTTAACTTCTGTGTTTCCATTTACCTTTAACTAACTGTTCACTCAGGTGCATTTACCCTCAGAAATTATGTTCATTTTTGAGTGTATAAGGAAACTCTTCTTCTGTTTTGGATAGAACTATATCCTATAAGGTAATCCCCTCCATAACCATAAAGCAGTCATATGTCCAACCCATATGAGAGAAATGTTCCACAATGTGTCTTAGTTTTTAAAGACTATGTTATGACTGATGATCTAATTATTGGTGTATCATTAGTAGAGACACATTAATTGCTTTTTTCTCTTCCCACAATTTTTTTTGGGTCCTGTGTGTTACCAAGAACACTTCATGCCACACTTACAGTAGTCCCCCCTTATCAGCGATTTACTTTCCATGGTTTCAGTTACCTGTGGTCAACTGCAATCCAAAAATATTAAATAAAAAATTCTAGAAACAAGCAATTTCTAATTTTAAACAAATTTTGTGCTGTTCTGTGTGATGAAAAATCTCATGTTCTCCTCTGTCCCACTCTGAACATAAATAATATCTTTTTCCAGGGTATCCCACCTCTTGGTTATCAGATCATCTATCAAGGTATCACAGTGCTTATGTTCAAGTAGCCTTTATTTTACTTAACAATAGCCCCAATGTGCAAGAGTATTGATGCTGGCAATTCGGATATGACACAAAGTAGTGGTAAAGTGCTTTCTTCAAGTGAAAAGGTGAAAGTTCTCAAATTAATAAGGATAGAAAAAAAGTGTATGCTGAGGTTGTTAAGATCTACCATTAAGTACTAATCTTCTATCCTTGAAATTGTGAAGAAGAAAAAAGAAATTTGTGCTAGTTTTGCTGTTGACCTGAAACTGTAAAAGTTATGGCTAAAGGGGGTGTTAAGGGCTTAGTTAAGATGGAAAAGGCATTCAATTTGTACAATGAGATATTTTGAGAGGGGGAGAGAGAGAGAGACCACATTCACATAACTTTCATTACAGTATATTGTTATAATTGTTCTATTTTATTATTAGTTGTTAATCTCTTACTGTGACTAATTTATAAATTAAACTTTAACATAGGTGTAGGAAAAAACATGGTATATGTAGGGTTCAGTATTATCAGTAGTTTCAGTCAACGACTGAGGGTCTTGGAACGTATCCACCTCTGATTAAGGGGGACTACTGTATTTTTCTGTAAAAGCTTCTTTCAGAATAAGCATTTGGTGATATTATCTGGTCATTCCCTCCTGTCCTCCTCACATAATTGAATACTTTTTTCATTGGATATGTACACATTTCCAACTAGAGATATTCCAGTCAAAATTAAATTGACTTCTCTTATACAGAATATTATTTATCTGTTTTCCAAAATCTTTTTCTCCACAATTCTAATTTTTCACCACTCATATTTTTCCCCTGGGTACCTGTGTTTTCCCAAGTATACTACTGACTGGAAATTCTTGTGTCTTTCTAGAGCATGGGATTTTGCCTCTTTACAAGAAGATGGCCACATAAAAGAATAACGTCACTTTACTGTTTTATAGGTCCTTTCTTCTTGGCTATCATTCTACTTACTAATTTTTTGTATCACCAATTATGATGTGTCAGTCTCTATAGAATTGGTTGCCCTACACATTTTTTTCTTTGAGAATTAAAAAAAATCTTTTAGAAAATTTAGTAATGAACACAAGCCAAAGTTCCTTTTCAAGCTTGTACAAGGCAAGAATCTTCTGACTAAGCTTGTTCAAAAATTTAATATTATTGGGTCATTATATAGACAAAGAAAATGTTTAAATATTCTTTTCCATTATGGCTTATTACAGGATAGTGAATATAGTTCCCTGTGCTATTCAGTAGGACTTTGTCATTTATCTATTTTATATATAGTAGTTTACATCTGTTAATCCTAAACTCCTAATTTATCCCTCCCCACCCCCTTTCCCCTTTGGCAACCATAAGTTTGTTTTCTATGTCTGTGACTCTGTTTCATATGAAAAAGAATATATATATATATAAATATATATATATATAACAAAATCGCTTTGTTGTATACCAGAAACTAACACAACACTGTAAATCAACAATTTAAAAAAAATCACACTGAATATTCTTTATTATATTGTGTATGAGACAAAATATATGTATTGATAAAGAGGATTAGGCTCATGAATGATAGTCAGCTTTTTTGGTACAAAACTAGCTTTCTAAAAGAACAAGAAAAATCACTTGATAATGCTAGTAGGAATTAGTTTCTCTCCAAAAGAAAGTTGTAAATGACATGACAAGAAAATATCTTTCTCAGGTCAGGTTTTTGTAATTTTCTTTTTTTTACAACTGTATTTTCTCCAATACAGTTAAAAAGCTTTCATCTTTTCTGAAATGTTCTTTCTTAAATTGAGAGAGTAAGTGTCTTTTAGTAAGCACATAAGTGAAACTAGTTTGTGCACTAAAACAAACGTATGCCCGACAGGCAACACAGTAACTGTACACTCAGCTACTACACCATTAAATGAGAGCTACTGTTTATTATTGTTTTCTCTCTTCTCTTATCCCATGGCATCAGATCACTTGCTTTGTCTGCTCTAAGATTCACTATAAGAAACTATTAAATTGTATCCTTCTACTTAACTTTCCTAACATTTCTTTATAGGCCAATTTTTAAAGGTGAGAATAATTAGTAATCGCCAGTCTCTAATCAGCAATTAGCTCCAATTAATGCTTCCCAGCTGCTCAGGCAGTCCAGTGCTGACTTCCTTCAGCTGCTTTAAACACTGAGGTTTCATTATAACACAGGCTAAAAATTTAAGAATCATTCATATTTCATCATTCTGATGGACAAACTTTTTGATTGCCTCCTGTTATTAAATAAAATCACTTATCTTGTGGGGTCTCTAATACTTGCAGCTGTAGGGACATCAGTAGCCTGGTGGCAAAATGAGACTATGCAATATATAAGAAGTTTGTGCAGATAAACTGTTAGGAATGAAACTTAAGGCAAATGTCACACATTCACCCTTTAGTCTAGAAACCTGGAAGCAGTGCAGGCTATAATTAAGTTTCTTGTTAAAGTATTCAAAAGTGTATAAACATGAAAACACACAAATTCACAAGGGATACTGTATAATCAAAATAATGATTAAAGAAATACAATAAAAATGTAAGTAGTAATAATGTGTTATCTCATATACATTGACAAACAGGCAGGTCTTGTATACATTTTGTTAGATTTATACCAAAGTATTTCCCTAGTATTGGGGTGCTAATGTAAATGGTATTGTGTTTTTAATTCCAAATTCTACTTGTTCATTGCTGGTCTATAGGAAAGCAATTGACTTTTGTATATTAGCATCTCATTATATAATGCATGCCCTATACATTTGTCCAAGAGTATAAAATGTATGCATTGGCCAAAAAGTTCGTTCGGGTTTTCAATACTCTGTTCTTTGTGTGATTGTGATGTGTCAATGTAAGTTCATCAACTGTAACAAATGTACCATTCTGATGGGGACATTGTGGAGGTTATGCATACACGAGGGCAGGGGGTATGATAGATATCTTCCTCTCAATTTTGCTGTGAACCTAAAACTGCTGTAAAAAAAAATAAAGTCTATTAAAATATTTAACAGTACGTGATAAACTTAAAAATTAAGTGAAAATTATTTTTAAAATGTAATTCAGTATACTCTTTCTACCTCCCTGTAAACATATATATTTATTAGAGAGAGAAAGAGAAGCTGAAACACAATTGCTGAGTGGTAGAATTTTAGATAGTTTAAATGTACCCTCAGTATATTTATTTTTTTAAGTATTTACTTTTAAAATCAGAAAAAGTTAATTATCACAGAACTCCAGTCCTATAAAAACTAAGCTTGAGTGTGATCCTTACAGCTAGGAGGAGAGGGCTCCAACAGCTGGGAAAATGGGGCTAGAACTCTTGAGTCTTTGTTTAGGCAAAACCAGAATGAGCTCCAAAGCCATGCTTCTCCCACTAAAACTACACATCTTTTATTATTTTCTGTTATTTCATTGTGTTAAAATTATAATATGCACAAATAAAACCAAAATTCTTGAAAAGTGTTTATATTTGAAAAAGAACGTTTCATGGAACCTGGTCTCCCTACCCATAATTCCCATTAGCTAGTGTTAAATACATTCAATTCTAATAGTTCTCTTTTTCTAGGAGGTATATTCATATTTTTAAATACTATAGATCTACATGTAGGCATTTTTGTTTTTTAGTTTTGAAGGAAAATGTTGTTGAATCAATAAAAATTATACATGAATTTTTTTTAATAATTCTAGGTCACTGAATCTCCAGGTCAAACCAGGACTGCCTAACTGATGACTTCTTTCTATGTATGTAATAGATACTATCACAGATGAAGCAAAATTGGCCATTTTCCATTATGTGTTGATGAAATTATTCTTGCTCTAGTACACTACCACTGTGGTTCCCAAATCAGCAGTATTAGGCTCACTTGGGAACTTAACGGAAAAGCAAATTCTCACCTTTACCGCACACCTATTGGTGGTGGGACCACCATTCTCTATTTTTCCAAGCCATCTACATGATGCTGATTCAAGTAAAAGTTGAGAACCACTGCACTGCCATATCAGTTAAGATACGAGCTCAGCAGCGCTAACAGAGAGACACAAAATAATAATGGATCAAACAAGAGGGAGTTTATGTCTTTCTTCTGTAGCAGTCTGAGTAGGTATTAGTGTGCTGATTTTGCTCAGCTGGTCTCAATATGTTATTTTCATCTAACTGCACCAGATACTGCTCCAGTTCCCAGGATCCTCTCTGTATTCTGTACAGCAGGAGTGGAGAGTTTTCTCCTTCTTTTAAAGGTGGAAGTTGCACACATCACTTTTGTTCAATCTCAGTGACTAGAAATTAATCACATACCTACATCTAGAATCTGAAGTTTAGGTCTCCAGTCAAACTAGAGCTAATCAAGTGTTTATCTAAATTTTCTGTTTTTTATGAAGAATAAAAACAATAATTCTGGTGGCAATTAACACCTTCTGCCATAAGTATCTATCAATAATAAATTCTTAAACTCCTTTCAGAATTGTACATGTCATGTCTTCAAATCATTTTACCTTGTATGATTACTGATTACCTTAGTTGTCCAGGACCCCTCTTTTCCCTGCCTCACTCTGACTTGGGTTGGTCTCTAGATTTTCTGCACAAATGTCATCCTTGAGATTTTCTTTACATATTTAGTAAATTCCTCTGTTTCCTGAATTCTATGTTTTCATTCTTGCTTTACTCATTGATGATATATATTTTGATAAAGCATCTGGGACTATACTCACTGATTTTTTTCTTTCCAAAAGTTTTCCTCCTCAATGTGTATTTTCTTAATCCTTCAGGACAAGTATTCTTAAAGTTATGCAAGATTTGGGTGAATTATTGTATGAGTCCAATCTTAATCTAAACTATAATATTTTGATTGCATTCCTCACATATAGGAGAGTAATGACATAGCCTTTTGAATGAAATAAAGGCATACCTAGAATTTTAAAAAATCAATCTTATGATTAGAAATCTGGATAGTTATAGAGTATATTTGTTCAAATTAAAAAAATATATGGTTAAGTATGAACTGTTAATCCCTAAAATTATAGAATTTATCATAAATTCAAAACATTAAATACAAACTAATCAATTATATTTACAAAAATATATATTTATAGTTCTAATGTTAATCAACAAAATGAGATTTTGGTTGTGTAGGACAAGTCCAGTTCAGCTACACTAAAATCTCAAAGAAGGCACAATTGTCAATAATAAATAGAACACAAAATGTGTAATTGTAATGCAGCAGGATATTCCCTATGAGATAATAAAAGAATTTCATGTATCGATATGACCCCTCTCATTTTTCTCAGGTCAGTGATTTCAAAAGGCAGTTACTGCCAGTTTCATACTTTTTTGACCTAAAGAATTACAAGTCTGTGCAGGATTCATTCATCATAAAAATCCAGCTGTGTCTGAAAAACAAGGGAGATATTAGGTAGCTATATGTGCTCACATGTGTTCATAATGTCATTAAAACCTTGGCACTAGTTCTTTGCTTGTTGAATAGAAAACTAAAGCAAAAGCAACCTTGAACTTAGGAAGAGGTTCATATTATCTCTCTAATCATTTCCCTTAGTTTGCTACCTTAGTCTTAAAGTGTACTAATATTTTATAATTGGCTTCGTATTCTTTAAAATGTCCCACAAATCGTTTATGCATTTGTGAACAAAGTCAATAATTTTGAAAAATTCCTTGACTGTCTCATATATTTAACTTGACCAACAATTTTTAAAGCACAAACTCTGTTGAGTAGAGATACAATGAAAAGTGAGTATAATAATACAATAATTTAACCTAAATATTGTAATTTTTTTTTATCTTTCACACTAAGTGACCCATATTCAGAACATAAATTTAAAATCTTAAGCCACTAGTAAAAAAAATCCCTAGACACTGGAATCAGAGTCAAGAGTTGCAATTCCAAACTAGTTAGCAAGTTTGGATGTTACTATAAACAAGATTAAGTTTTTCCATTGTAAAACAAGGAGTATAATAATATTTGAGATTCAACAATACTGCTTACCATGATAAAGATGCTCAGTACATCATAAATGTAATAATTATTCTATCCATACATTTCTAATTCTTTATCAATATGTACTTAGATAGTACAATCACAAGCAATTTAAGAGAGGTCATACGCCAATATCAGGCAGAGTCAATCTGTTCTCTCTTAAGCAAACATGATCTAGAGTTCACACTCTAGCATCATTTTGACCAGACTGTGTGATATTTATTAATTTAGTAATTTTTCCTGAAAATAACAATAATTTTTATAATAGTATAATTATATATTTTTTGCTTGATTTTTCATAACATTTATTCTCAATTTCTGCTAATTGGGAGTAAAATATTCTTTTACATTTGAAAACTTTAATAACCCTCTTTTAGTAATTGATAGATCAAGCACACAGATCATTTGTAAAGATAAAGTTGACCTGCACAATCGATCAATTTAACCTAATTGACATTTATAAAATACTTCATCCAACTACAGAGAAAACATATTTCTCTCAAGCTCCCTCACTGAACATTGACCAAGAAAAGACCATATTCTGAGTGATAAAACATACCTAAACAAATGTAAAAGAATAGAAACCATACAAAATATGTTGCCAGGTCACAATGGAATTAATCAAGAATTTAATAACAAACACAATAGAAAAACATATTCTCAAATACTTGGGGATTAAACAACACATAGCTAAATAACAAATGGGTCAGAAAATAAGTCACAAAAGCAATTAAAATATATTTTGACTTAAATTAAGATAAAAATATAAATATTTGAGGGAAGTAGCAAAAGCAGTACCTAGGGGAAATTTACAGCATTGATTGCATATATTAGATAAAAAGGATCTAAAATAAACAACAAATCTACTTCAGGAAGCTAAAGAAAAAAAGCAATTTAGGCTTCAATGAAGTGAAAGAACATGAATATAAATAATAAATCTTAGATTAAAAGTCAATGAAATTGAAAACAGAAAAACAGCAGATAAAATCAACAAAATCAAAAGATTTTTTCTTTAAAGATTAATAAAAACAACTCTCAGAAGGGTAACCAAGAAAAAAAAAAGCACACACACAACAATATAACAAATGAAAAGGAGTCATCACTACTAATTCTGTGGACATTAACACACCATTGTAAGGCAATTATACTCCAATAAAAATGTTTAAAAAAAAAGGATAACAGAGGAATACCAGAAGCAACTCTGTGTCCACAGATTTGATTATTTAGATGAAATGTATACATTCCTAGAAAGACAAAGTTACACAAGGAGAAACAGATAATTCAAATTGATTTGTAACTATTATTAAAAAAAATTTCAATAATTAATTCCTCCCAAGTAAGAAAGCACCTGACTCAGATGGTTTGACTGGTGAATCCTACCCAATTTTAATAAAGGAGTGATATAAATTCTTCTTTATCTCTTCCAGAAAAGAGAAGCACAGGACAAACTCATTAACTACTTCTATAACATCAAAATTACCCTAGTATCAAAACCAGAGACAAATATTATAAGGAAGGAAAACTATTGGCATGTATCTCTCATGAATAATGATGCAAAAGTACCTATCAGCAAATTGGATCCAGCAATGCATAAAAATTATACACACAAACACATGTAATGTATTCCTACTATGCAAGATTAGTTCAAAATCTGAAATTCAGCAAAATCTACCACATCAATGCAAAAGGAGAATAATCATGTAATATCAACTGATAAGAAAAATTCACAAAATCCAACACCCATTTATGAAAAACAAAACAAAAAATGATGAACTAACAACAGATGAACAAAATAGCAATAGAGCGGACATTCCTCAACTTTATAAAGAATACCTACCAAAAAGGTCATAATTTTCAGAAATATGATACTTTCACCCTAAGATTAGGAAGAACTCAAGGACATTCTCTATCACCATTCTTATTCAGTAATGTACTGGAAGTTCTGCTAGTACAATATGATAAGAAAAGAAAAATGAAAGTATACATATTAGGGAGTAAGAAAAAATACTTTGTAGATTACAGTATCTATATAGAAAATCGAAAGAACTGACAAAAAAATTCTGGAATTAATAAGTGAATATAGTAAGATCATAGGATACAAGATTATATACAGAAATCTATCATTTTCCTATACAACAGAAATGAACAATTGGAGTTTGATATTTTAAAAAATTTACAACAGCACACACAGAAAAGGAAATAGGTAAGGATAAATATAACAATATATGCACAGGATGTATATATATGTAAAAACTACAAATCTATGATGAAAGAAATCAAAGATCTAAATAAAAGGAGGAATATTTCATTCATGTATCAGGATATTCAATATTGTTATGATGCAATTCTTCTCAACTTTATGTGTAGATTCAACACAATCCCATTCAAAAATCTATCAAGATCTCTCCCTCTCTCTCTCTATATATATATGTATAGATATATAGATATCTTATAATTAATCTATCTATAAATCAATAGATACATTGATTCTAAAGCTTATAAGGAAAGTCAGAAAAACCTACCATAGTCAACACAATATGAAAAGACCAAACTGGAAGGTGCATCCTATCTGATTTCAAGACCTACTACAAAACTCCATTAATCAAGATAGCACGGCTTGGCTGAAAACATAGATATAGAGAACAATGAAACAGAATAAAGTATCAAGATATAGACCCACAAAAATATACTTTGACAAAGAAGCAAAAGTATTTCAATGGAGAAAGGATGTCATTTCAACAAATGGTGTCAGAAAAACTGGACTTGCATATGGAAAAAAAAGGAACATAGACACAGTCATTGCACCTTTCATTAAAATTAAGTAAGAATGGATTGGTGGTCTAAATGCAAACAATTTCTCAATCCTTATGTGTGCGTGGTACACTGCAGTAGAGAAACGTGACAAACTGTACCTCCATAAGGTAATCAAAGTCAACCTCAATAATAAGTCACTGAAATGTCTGCAAAGTAACTGCCCTATGCACCTCAAAACTGTCAAAGTCATCAAAACCAAGGAAAATCTGAGAAAGTGTCACAGCTGGGAGGAGCCTAAGGAGACATGATAACTAAATTTAATATGGCATCTTGGCAGGGATCCTGGAGTAGGAAAAGGGCATCAGGTTAAAACTAAGAGAAAATAAACCCCCAAAAACTAAAAGAATCTGGACTTTAGTTAAAAAGAATGCATCAATAGTGTTTCACTAATTGTATTAAATGTACCATACTAAATGAAAATGTTAACAACAGAGGAGACTGGATGTACAGCATATGACAACTTTCTGTATTATCTTCACCATTTTGCTGTAAATCTAAAACTGTTCTAAAATCTTTACTTTTTTATTTTTAAAAAAGAATTGATTATCCCTCAAGAAACAAATGGAAAAAAATCTGCTGATAGCATATGCCATATTTCATAGTTCTGTTTAAGCAGTATTACACCAAAGCAAGGACATTTTTCCTCATTATCATTTCATTTAATGCTTGCAAGTATATGACTAAGAAAAAGGACTAATGGATAAGTTAACAATGTAGCAACGAAGAATAAATGATAAATGCTTATTTATCTCTTCTAAACTGCACTGTTCCAAATAGGCTAGAGCAAGATAAAAAATACTATTGGAACTCATGATATAATTTATGCACACTTTTTAAAAATAAATACTTATTCTGACAACAGTGAAGTGAAATATCAACACACAGAATCAGGTGAATTAATTAATTTTTTCACTGATAGGTATTATTACTGTGTTGCCAGAATTTTCCTGTAATTTGAGGTTAATTATTAATCTTTTTTTGGCTGTGATGAGTCTTCCTTCTAATTCTTTCTCTTTTTCTTACACAAAACACTCAACTATATGGTTTTTATCATTTTCATGATTAAAGATACCATCAAAGCCATGCTTGATATAACAAGTTTTTAAAATCATAGCAAGATAAAACTATGTCTATCATAACACAACTGATTGTTCTTTACATAAATTAAGCCATTTGCAGCAACATGGATGCAACTAGAGATTATCATACTAAGTGAAGTAAATCGAAAAGAGAAAGACAAATACCATATGATATCACTTACATGTGGAATCTAAAATATATCACAAATGAACCTATCTATGAAAAAGAAACAAAATCAGGGACATAGAGAATAGACTGGTGGTTGCCAAGGGGGAGGGACCTGGGAGAGGGTAAGAGTGAGAGTTTGGGATTAGCAGATGCAAACTGGTGTATATAGAATGGATAATCAACAAGATTCTACTGTATAGCACAGGGAACTATATTCAATATCTTGTGATAAACCATAATGAAAAAGAATATGAAAGAGAATATATATATATGTATATAACTGAGTCATTTTGCTGTACAGCAGTAATTAACACAACATTGTAATTCAACTATACTTCAATAAAAATAAATTATTTTTTAAAAGTGGGTATATTTTATTGCTAGAAGAGTAGGTCTTAAAAGTTCTCATTGCAAGAAAAAAATTGTAACTGTGGTGATGGATGTTAAATAATCTTAGAGTGGTAATTATTTTGCAATATTTACATATATCAAAACACACTGTACACCTAAAACTAACACAATGTTACATGTCAATTATATCTCAATAAAAAACTCAAAGAACAAAGTGGGAATAAATTATTTGCAGCTCACATTGAAATAAAGGTCTACTCTTTCTAAAATATAAAGAGTTTCTATAAAACAATAGGAAAAGGATTAAACAGCTTAATAGAAAAAATGGCAAGAGTCCACATAAAAGGAATTTTATGTTTAATTTTTTCTTTTAAATAGATTAAAAAAATTTTAATCAAAGTAGAGTTGATTTATAATATTATATTAATTTCACATGTACAGCATAATGTTTTAATATTTTTACAGACAATACTGCATTATTACAAGATAATGGCGATAATTCTCCATGCTATACAATATAACCTAGTTGCTCTATTTTATACACAGTAGTTTGTGTCTCTTAATCCCATAACCCTAATATGCCCCTCTCTTTTTTCCCTCTCCCCTTTGGTAACCACTAGTATGTTTTCTATATCTATGAGTATGTTTCTATTTTGTATATATATTCATTTATTATATTATTTTTTTTTTGCGGTACGCAGGCCTCTCACTGTTGTGGCCTCTCCCGTTGTGGAACACAGGCTCTGGACGCGCAGGCTCAGCGGCCGTGGCTCATGGGCCTAGCCGCTCCGCGGCACGTGGGCTCTTCCTGGACCAGGGCACAAACCTGTGTCCCCTGCTTAGGCAGGCGGACTCTCAACCACTGTGCCACCAGGGAAGCCCTGTATTATTTTTTAGCTTCCACATATAAGTGATATAATACAGTATTTGTCTGACTTATTTTACTAAGCACAATATCCTCTAGGTCCAACCATGTTGCCACAAATAGCAGAATTTCATTCTTTTTATAGCTGAGTAATATTTCATTTTATATATATACCACATCTTCTTTATCCATTTTTCTGTTGATGGGTACTTATGTTGCCACCATAACTTGGCTACTGTAAATAGTGCTGCTATAAACTTTGAGGTGTATATATCTTTTCAAATTAGTGTTTTCATTTTTTTTTTTTTTTTTTGTATATACACCCAGGAGTGGAATTGCTTGCTGGATCATATAGTAGCTCTATTTTTGTTGAGAACCTCCATATTGTTTTTCATACTGGCTGCATCAATTTATTTACATTCCCACGAACAGTGTACAGGGTTCCCTTTTCTCCACACCCTCTCCAACATTTGTTATTTGTAGACTTTCTGATGATAGCCATTCTTACAGGTATGAGGTGATATCTCATTGTGGTTTAGATTTGCACTTCGCTAATAATTAGCAACATTGAGCATATTTTGAAATGCCTGTTGGCCATCTGTGTGTCTTCTTTGGAAAAAATGTCTATTTAGGTCTTCTGCCCATTTTTTGATTGGGTTTTTTTTTCTTTTTGATACAGAGTAGTATAAGCTGTTTATATATTTTGGATATTAACCCTTTGTCAGTCATATCATTTGCAAATATGTTCTTCCATTCTATTGGTTGTCTTTTCATTTTGTTTACAGTTTCCTTTGCTGTGCAAAAGCGTCTATATATAATTAGGTCCTATTTGTTTATTTTTGCTTTGATTTCTTTTGTCTTAGGAGACAGACCCCAAAAAATACTGCTACAATTTATGTCTAAGATTGTCTGGCAAGAGTTACACTGTCTTTGTTCCCTAAATCTAAAAATTATATTTTCATTTTTAATGACTTCACAACCCCATTTTGATTGTGTGATTGTCAAAAGGGATAATATACATGAAGTTAACCTGTTCACAGGAATTATCCTTCATTGTTTGATTATGCTCATCACTGTATTTCCAGTGTCTACCATAATGCCTAAACATGTAAGAATAAGTAAACAATAGTTTAATAAAGGTATAATAAGAATGGTTATTGTTAAGTAATTTATGTTATTGGAAGAATACTTTGATTGATTTTCTAGATCATCAGTATCTTCATCACAAGGAATAACAGAGAATAATTTCTATGCTAGTTGAAAATTCAGTTTCCGTCAATGTTTTATGTAGCTTCCCAAGCCTACTTGTATGAGGTTTGGGAAATTCAAATTAGAACTTCAAATATTCATTGAGGACAGCTGTTGCCTCTGAAAGACCTTATAAATAATTACGTCTCCTACACTTGATAGTCCAAAAGCAGAGAATGGTGGTCTTCTAAGAGAAATATAACTCTTTTACTTAGATTTTTGGTTCCTGTTATGTTTGAAATGTTGATAGCAAATGGAATCAGGGTAAGTACAATACTAAAAACTTGGGATTCAAGCGGTTAACAGGCTGTTATATTCCTGGGAACAAAAATGGCTTTATCCAAACCCTAAATTAAAGTGAACTAAACATTAAAGCCATGACTCTCTCCCAATACCAAAGACTGTTAATATGATCCACCTAAGGCTTCTTTCCTAAGGCACATCAAGTTTTTTCTCTTATGAAAGTCAGAATCTTCCCCCAAAATTATTCTTCTTCCCTAGCACACTATTCTGTCAACTCATTTTTTAGTGAACTTCTTCTCTCACTTCTGGGCTCATTTATCTATCGCTGCAGGAACACCACATTACAAACTACCTAGTGCTTTCAAATCACTTAGTGCTTTACAACAACAAAATTTGTGTTTATGCCTGAGCCTGCAGTGCAGTGTGAGGTTGCAATGACAGGGACTGGGCTCACTCAAGCATTTGCAAGAAGTTAGCTATTGGGCATGGCTTGCTGCTGTAGGATTACCTAGCTGGGATGACTCTGCATGTTATTCACATGCCTTCAGCAATCCACTCCCAGCATGTTGTTATGGTGGTGAGAAGAGCAAAAGAGAAAGTGAAAGCACAAAAGTGATTTCTCAATCTTCTGCCTGGTCAAAGAAATTCACGCATCAAGCCCAGAATCAGTGTAGAAGGGAAATATCAAATGGTATGGATACTTGGAAGCAGGAAAAGATGGGATTATTCATGCAATGGATCTACCACAATATTTATATCTCTGTGTGCATCTCTATATGTATCAATATTTATCTGTTTATATATATGTACTATATATGTACTTTAATTTGAAATCAAAGTAATATAATGGCAAAAGCAGGTGACATTTTTACACTTCATGCATGCATTAATTCTATGACAATAAAATTCTTAATGATTACAGTATAAAATCCATATTTTTTCTTCACAATTAAAATTTAATACCTTATCGACTTCTCCCTTTCATTTTCTATGCATTATTTTAAATATCAGACATCTCTTGTCTCATTCCTTGCCAATTTCTTATGTTATTACAATCCCTAAAAAATAAGTTTTCCCCTCTTTAATTATTCATATAAATTTATACTAGTATCTACTGTATTACATTTGTTTAGAAAATTGATTTCCTCCCTTTTATCTGCTGGACTGTAAGCTTCTTAAATGCAAGGAAATATCTATTTTTTTCTCCAGAATTACTGCTATGTATTACGTGCTTATCAGTACTAGATATTTTAATGGATGCTAATATTATTATTGATATATTGATGTTTATAGTCAACCAATTTTGTGAGGTACAAATGAGAATTACTATAGACATAAGCATATCTTAATATGGCTTGGAATAAGGATAGGCTTTATGATATCTAGAGCAGTGACTCTCAACCCTAGATGTATACTGGAATCCACAATGAAGCTTCATTAATGTATATTCTGGTTCTCAATCTGAGAGACTCTGCCATATGCTTACATTAGTTGATAGTATTCTAATTATGTAACAGTTGATTTCAGAGTGTAGGCAATTATCTTCAAAATATAGAATACATGTATCTTTTTAAGTTCCATAACATAGGTCCTATACTTTCAAAAGATGATCTGAATTATTAATCTAAGTTTAAGAAGAAAAGTAACAAAGCAAAAAAGTTATATATTTAAAAGCTGCAAACAACTGTAGCTGTTCTTAACAGATTTTTTAAGGTGATAAAGAATATAATACTGGTCTATAGTAGAATAGTTGTGTCTAAGGCTTGTCCTATTAGAATAGCTTAGCTTAGTTTATCCAGAAGGACACTAGTATACATCTTAGATGGACTGAAATAAAAGCTAATGGATCTATAATTTTATTCCAATAGAAGCTTCTTTTTTTCCAAGCAGAAAATATTACCTTCTGAATCCTTTCAGAAGGGAATAAAACAGAAGAATTAAGAAAAAAATAATTGAAAACCATTGATCCTTCTTTATTAGTGTGGCCTTGCAAAGTTCTTGACTTTCCTGAGAAATTTTATTCACTGGTTTTCTTACTTAATTTGGTCCTTTTAATCTAAATAATATATGATTTAATATTATTAGAATCTAGTCAGAATGTTTTGTTCATCTATTCTTTTATAACACAGTAACCAAAAACTTAGTGGATTAATAAAAGAACTGTTTCATTTGTTCCCTGTTCCATGAATCAGGAACTTGCACAGGACATCTCACGGCAGCTTACCTTTTCTCCATGTGATGTGTGCTGGGGCTAAAATGCTCAAGATTGTGTCTTGTCTCACATGGGTATTAAAGTTATGGTTGAGCAATAGGTAGAAGGTCTCAAGTGGGATTGTATGATCCATTTCCAAGATGAATCACTCACATGGCCATCAAGACTCTAAGAATAGCCTCCCACTTTCTGAGATGGCCCATATTATGCCTGTGGAGTGTGTTTCTCCCAGGCTGCTCTTGCCTTTTGAGATGGACCACATTCTGTCTATGGAATGTGTACCTCTCTAAATAAACCCACTTTTTACCTGTCACTTTGTCTCTCTGAATTCTTTCTTCTATGAAACATAGAACCTGAGCTTCAGTAAGTCATGACGCCAGGAACTAAGGCCCCTGCCCAGGTGGAGGATGGAATGAAGATGTGGACCCTCCTGACTTCAATCAACTAAAGCTTGGATTCTGCTGACTTTTGCCCCAATTCTATGCCAAAATCTCCTTTCCTCAGGCCCCCTTGTGTATACGCATGTACCCTTAGTTTAAAACTTCCCCAACTTTCCTGTTCAGGGAGACACTGCTTTGGGAAAAGATCTCCTGTGTTCTTCCTTGCTGCAAGTAATAAATCTTTCCTTCTCCCCTTCCCCCCTGCCCCAAAATCTAAGAATAATAATTTAAGTGTACTTTAATGCCTATTGATTCTCTAGCCCAGGCTTGCCAATAAAAATTTCCTGAAGATAGAAATGTCTATAAATTTGTGCTCTCCAATATATTAGCTAATAGCCATATTTGACTATTAAGTAATCGAAATAGGGCTACTGTGACTAACTGAAGTTCTAATTTTGTTCAATGTTAATTAATTTAAATTTATATTTAACTAACCAAATGTGGCTAGTGGTTACCAAAGTTACCCACTAAGGTCATAGTGTAGTTTCCTTAGATATATTTCATCAATATTGGGGGAGCAGGACATTAGCCCTATAGCCTAACTTTCAGGTAGGATCACATATAGAAGCTAGGTGTTCATTATACAAAATATCTAAGGAGGTAAAGAGAGTGAACATCACCTGTATTAGCTTCCTAGGACTACCATAACAACGTACAACAGATGGGGGATGTAAATAACAGAAATTTATTTTCTCATAGTCTTGGAGGGTAGAAGTTCAAATCAGGGTATTGGGAGGGTTGGTTTCATTCTGAAGCTTCTCTCTTTGGCTAGTAGATAGCCATCTTCTTACGTTTATATGGCCCTCCTTCTGTTTTTGTCTGTGTCCTGATCAATTCTTTGTCTTATAAAGACACCAGTTATGTCAGGTGAGGGTCCACCTCAATGATCTCATTTTACATTAATTACCTCTTTAAAGGTCCTACATCCAAATACAGTCAGATTGTGAGGTAAAGTGTATAACTTCAACATATGAATTTTGGGACAATTGAGGCCGTAACACAACCTGTATCAGTTAGCTGTTGCTGCACAGCAAGCCACCGCCAAGCAGCAATCACTTGTTGCCTAATATCTAAAGTATCTCACCTTTGGTTGATCTGAGATGAGCTTAGCCCGACAGTTAATGCTTCTCACTGCAGGTCTGCAGGCCACTCTGTTTCAGGCTTCAGAAGCTGGGACCAGTTTGGCCCCATATTCCTCTCATCCTCCTGGGGCAGTGACTCTAGATGGGAAATGCAAAAAAAAAAAAATAATAAATGAGGTTTCCCAAAGCCTAGGATCAGAATGGCACATTGTCACTTCTGCACATTTATCACTGGCCAAGGCAAGTCCCATGGCTTAGCTTAAAGACAAGGGAAAGAGAAGTAGACTCCATCTATGATGCGGACATAGAACGGCAAATAGTTGTGACCACTAATGCAATCTACCGCAAAAGCCTTCATTTTTTGAAGGATACATGGTTGCAGTAAAAAAAGCAAAATTCTATGATCAGATGGAAAGGTAACATGGGATGTGGAAAGAAAAGCAATGCCTCACCCTGAAAGTGAACACGGAGTGAAATTAAGCAGAATCTAGGATAATTGCTGTGAAAATATTCACAGCAGAGATGGAAGTTGTACATTCAGAATGTCACAAAAGGATTAGTATAATTAGAGGCCCTAGATTTGGGAAGGATGGAACGGCACTTGATTTGGAACTAACTGTGGATTTCAGCTCAGTTATCATGAATACAGATAAAGAATAATCTGATGCTATTTTATTCACAGATTGTTTTAGATCACTTTTGTTTTACAAAATTAAAAATGCGAAGGGCATTTTTATTTTACATTGAGGAAAAGTAACTACAATGGAGGCCTTGTGGAATCATGCATACCTGTAATCTTTATGAACTCAGTGCACAGAATGTTAGCATAAGACTATATTTATGATGCTTCCTTATGCCTGTGTTTGTTTTTCATTAATTATGTAAGATCTCCTAATACTGCATAGGTCCCAATGTGCTGCAGGCTGCTTTCCAAAATTTTATTTTTATGCATAAGGTACACAATGGGGAACCCTAATCCCGAGGGAAGTATTTAATTCAGTTTTTAGTGAATTAGAGAACACTATTTCCCCAAGTCTCTTGTGTCTTTTTTACTGCTGAAATCTCATTATCATTGTCTCCAAATTCAGTGTTAATTACACTTTATTAGTATACACAAAGCTATCAGTATTTGTCAGAGTCCAAAACAAATTTAGGAACAATGTGGAGTAAGTGTTCAAAGTCATTTTTTTCCTTTCAAGGCAGTTGTTCTTCCCTTAAGAAAGTTATGAACAGTTTTCTAAATTGCCCTAATATCACTCCCATTTTTATAAGTTATTCTTTGGGATTACTTCCAACTGTATAACACATAAAATTATTTTATATTTACTTTAAAACTTGATATGGATTATGTTGTGGGCTGAATTTTGTTCCTCCCAAATTCATATATTGAAGTCTTAACCCCTACTACCTCAGATTGATGAAATTGGAGACAGAACTTTTAAAGAGGTAATTGAGGTTAATGAGGGTCATGACTGGTGTCCTCATAAGAACAGGAAACATGGACACAGGTACGTATGTGCATAGAGGAACGACCATGTGGGGACACAGAGAGAAGACAGCCATCTACAAGCCAAGGAGAGAGACCTCAGAATGAAACTCTGCTGCAACCTTGATCTCAGACTTCTAGCTTTCTTAACTGTGAGAAAATAAACTTCTGTGGTTTATGCCACCTAGTCTACAGTACTTTGTTATGGCAGGTCTAGCAAACTAACACAGATAGTAGTATCAATAATATAACAACAGGAAAGAGAAAAACTGTCTCTGGCAACCATGCATTCATCCATTCTAGAATAACCCAGAGAAAACCCAGAAGCATAAACCTATAGTAAAGATAAATCAAGGTTAATACCATACATATAATCCCTAGTTAAGAGTAACCATCCTAAATGGCTATGCTCTGCACAAAGGCAACTTAATGCCTACTCAGCGTCATGTGACTTAATTAGACAGGGAGATTTCCAAACAAACAGAAATGGTACTAAATATCTCAGTTCTTCTCTGCATAATTTGAACTTCGTAATGAAAGTCATTACCAGTTTATAGGGACATTTTAGACTGAAAAGATGATCTGAAATATGTCATAAGATGGCAGCAGCAGGAAAGGCTATACACAAAAGACAGTTATGAACAATGAAACATTATAAGCTAACTGAATCCATAAAGCAAAAGAGACCTCATAAAATTATGGTGCTTAGTGATTACAAAAGAAGAAGAAACAGAGAAAGATAAAGGGTGTGGGGAGGTCTGAGACATCATAATTAAAATTGATCAACAAAATTCTATTGCTAAAGACACAACGACATACTCTATTGACTGAGGCTTAGCCTATAGCTGTGGTATATTTTTACAGTGCCTGAACTCTTTCAGTTGTTGCCAGAGATAACTGAGTGACAATTCCAGGCTATGCATGAAATTTTGGATGTCCTTCTTTTAATAAAAGCATAAGCAATGAAAGTAAAAATAGAGATGTGGGGATACAACAAACTAAAAGGCTTCTGCAAAGCAAAGGAAACAATAAACACAGTGAAAAGGCAACCTAGGAATGAGAGGAAATATTTGCAAATTATATATATGATAAAGGGGCTAATATCCAAAATATATAAGGAACTACTACAATTTAATAGCAAAAATACAAATAACTCAATTTAAAAATGGGTCAATGATTTGAATAGATATTTTTCCAAAGAAGACATACAAATTATCAACAGGTACATGAAAAGATGCTCAACATCACTAATCATAAAGGAAATGAAAATCAAAACTATAATGACATATGACCTCACAGCAGTTAGAATGGTTATTATCAAAAAGTCAGGAAGAAAAAAAAAAAAACAAGTGTTGGTGAGGATGTGCAGAAATTGGAACTCTTGTACATTTATTGGTGAGAATGTAAAATGGTGAAGAACCTACAGAGATTTCTCAAAAAATTAAAAATAGTATCATATGATCCAGCAATCCTACTTCTGGGTAAATATATCGAAAAGAATTGAAATCAGGATCTTGAATAGATACCTGCACAATTCCAGCAGTATTATTCACAATTGCCAAGACATGGAAACAAGCCAAATGTCCATCAATGAATCAATGGATAAAGGCAATGTGCCATGTACATACAAGGCAATGGTATTCAGCTTTACAAAAGAAGATTCTGCCATTTGTGACAACATGGGTCAAACTGGAGGGCATTATGATAAGTGATATAATCCAGTCACAGAAAGACAGATATGGAGTGATTCCACTTATATGAGGTATCTAAAATAGTCAAACTATTAGAAATGGGTAAAATGGTTGTTGTCAGGTGTGGCGGAGATAAAGAAATGGGGAGTTGCCATCCAACAGGTACAAAAATTCAATTATACAAGGAAAAATAAAAGTGTCTGGAGAAGAATGGCTGTGATAGTTGTTCAACAACCTGAATGTACTTAAATGCCACTGACCTGAACACTTAAAAATGATTAAGATAGTAAATTTTTTGTTTTGTGCATTAACCACATTCTAAAAAAGTGAGTTTAGGGACTTCCTTGGTGGCGCAGTGGTTAAGAATCTGCCTGCCAATGAAGGGGACACGGGTTCGAGCCCTGGTCCGGGAAGATCCCACATGCCATGGAGCAACTAAGCCGGTGCGCCACAACTACTGAGCCTCCGTTCTAGAGCCTGTGCTCCACAACAAGAGAAGCCACTGCAGTAAGAAGCCCATGCATCACAATGAAGAGTAGCCCTCCGCTCGCCGCAACTAGAGAAAGCCCGCGGGCAGCAAAGAAGACACAACGCAGCCCAAAATAAATAGACTAAATAAAGTTATATATTTAAAAAAGGGAGTTTACAAGAAGTTAAACTTCCCAACTTTCAGAGCTGTAAAATGCTAGAGTGTGAATGTGTATCTAGTTTCTCTGATTCTAATTACTAGGTTCTTATCAAATTTATTTAAGAACTATATAGGCCTGTGGTAAAGAATAAATATGTCATGAAACTGCACAAGATGCTTTGTTACTTGGAATAGTACTGTTTTCTATAATTATAAGTTAATTTGAAAGAATAAAGTGTAAAATTACTTTAAGGAAATGCCAAGAAAATTCAGATGCAGCAACACTTATCAACAAGCAGAGTCATCTTACCATCTATCTACAAGCACTTTTCAGTGTAAATAATGCATAGATGTTAGGGATCACCACCTACCTACAGTCTGTAAATCCAGTTGAAAGGACATAGTTGTCACTTTGATCTTAACAGAAGGCAGAAATGTCCTGTCACCATCCAATCCCTCATTGGCTAAAATGTCACCTCGTCTATGGAGGCAATCTATTTATTGCCCCTATAATCCACAGATTATATGGAACCCCAAATTGTCCTTGAACCTATATAATTAAATGCATACTTAGAAATATATCATATAAATTTATAATGCTAATAATGATCTTTTTAATATGCATCATGACCACCTGAAGCACTTAAAGGAAGAGTAATTTCTTTAAAAGCATACAACCATTTTCAGGGTTTTCATTAAGTTTAATAAATGTTGGCATTTTGACATGAAACATTTATTTTTCCCTAGAGGAGGACAGAAAAGTACATGTTTGTGTGTCTTTCAGTTGACAGATAAATCTAATTATCATTGAGTTAAACTGCCATATCAGTATTAGCCATGTATGTGTTCGCAATTTAATTGTACATAACTAAAGGATTCATTGATCAAATTTGCAATGCAATATATACATCACTTGCAAAAGGTGAGGGCTTGAAAATACCAATCCCAGAAATCATGGGTCTATCCTCACAAGTGGAAATTGCCTTGATTCAACAGATTTTACACTAGCCATAGTTTCCATAACTTAGTATGAATTATATTTAGCAAAATACTAACAACATTTTCAACATTATTCAGGTAATATTTAAACATTTTTATTTTAAATATTACATTGGATGTGATTTGAACATGTGATTTACAGAGAAAGGTCATCAGTTACAACAATAATTTATTCCTAACTCATTTTCTAGGTGAACAAAGCTTGTACAAATAGATTTGATATTTGGTTATGGGATTTTAAGAAAAATAAGTGTGTACAGGAGATGTTCTTTGCTGTCTCTCAAGTTATTTTTCTTTCCTTGTTTGCTGTCAGAATTCTGACTTTTCTTAGTGCATAGCCTCAGGCATGAATCATGATTTTTTAAGTCAATCATGACACTATCATCCCATTGTCATATTGATAAGTTTCTGAGCCTGTCTTATAACTACAGATATCTAGTTAAGCATGTTCTAGCCAATAGGATATAAGGTCAGGAATGCTTTGTGCTTCAGGGGGTAATAAATGCTTTTCATTAAAAAAAAAAAAAAGGAAATACAAGAGGAGAAAGACTTTTATCCCCATGCCTCTTTTCCTTTTGAGACCTGTGGTTGTGAGGGAGCTACAGTCATCGTACAGCTCTCATAGGGTTAAATTTCATTGACATTGGAATCCTAAGCAAGGAACTAAGAGTGATTTGACAGAGCATGATTCGGAATAGGTAGGAAACCTGGCATCTGGCATTGGCCAAAATGTGGATTTAGACAAGTCATTTTACATATGGTTTCCCGAGATGTTCCATGAGGAAATTAAATAAAGATACTTTCATAGTAAGGATCCAACTCCTAAATCTGTGGTTAAAAGAAACCAAAAGAGTGACATATTCTGATAACAAAGCAAACAGACCTGCCATTATAGGAAAAAAGAAAAAAAAAGTAACTGTTTGATAACACTTAATATGAGTCTAAATGCATAGGAAAGTTTTAGGAATATTCTTAACAAAATAAACAAAAAAGCTTATATGAATCAAAACATGCTAGTGACCAGAGTTACAATTTAACTACAAACTATCTTAGCAAGCCATTTAGCTTATTGAAGATACAATATTAAAACGCTGTTTTCAGTTTAAATTTACCTAGATGTAACTATTATGAGCATGAAAAAAATCTGCCCTCCCTTTACCTAAAAAAAAAAAAGAGTTAAAAAAACAGTATCCTAATGCCATGATCAGTAGATCTTTTAAGTATGTATAGTCATTTGAGTAATATAATTACTCAAGTACTACCTCTTACTTTTCCCCTAGAATTTCCTAATTATTTCCACAACAAATATACCCTTGTGATAATTTTATCTGTCAACTTGATTGAGCCAAGAAATGCCCAGATGGCTAATAAAACATAAATTCTGGGTGTGTCTATGAGAGTGATTCTGGAAAAGATTAGCATTTGATTCAGTAGATTGAATAGCAACAATCACTCTCATTAATGTGGATGGACACCACCCAATCCATCAAGAACAAAAAAGTGAAGAAAGAGCCATTTCTCTCTCTCTTTCCACCTCCCTCTCTTTTTGAGCTAGAACGTCCATCTTCTGCCATCAGACATCAGAGCTCCTGGCTCTTGGACCTCTGGACTATGGGACCACCTCTCCCCACTTCTCAGGCCTTAGGCCTCAGACTGGGAGCCACACCATCAGTTCCCCTGGTTCTCCAGCCTTCAGACACAGACTGAATTATAACTAGCTCCCCTGATCTCCAGCTTGCAGACAGCAGGACTTTGTGGTTTCCATAACAGTGGAGCCTATTCCTATAATAAATCTCTCTCTCTCCCTCCCTCCCTCTCTCTCTCTCTCTCATATATATATATGAAGCTTTCCTGAGTTAAGCTTGATAGGGATCAAGTCTCATTTAACCTTTTCCTAGATTTGTATCATATTTCAATAGGATTTAAAAATTTTAATTGCATTTAAAAAATAGATAATAATCTTGAGTATCTGATGTGTGCATTGGGTAATATGATTCAGACTAAAAAAAAGGTTTCTAAAATGTCTCTTTTTATATAAATATAGCATACATGGTATATTCATTTATAATATTAATTATGCAATAGTAATATTGTATAATTATATGTTATATATAATTATATACTAACAATTTAGGTTGTTCTGAGAGTATAGTCAGAATTTGAATTCATACTGACAGGCACAGATTCTCCTACTAAATCACAGGAAAAGGTAAATAAGAAGGACATCAATGGAAAACTTTGTATAATTAGAATGCTTTCAAACCCCTACCTGTCCAGTAAATACAATTAGGCCACCTAAGAGCCTCAAGGGTTTCTTTTGGTCCTCTTATGTTCATGTAAGTTTGAAAGATGATCTCTTTTTCCCTAGCCAAATTTGAAATTTTGCCTTTTCCATATGCCAGGAAAAAATGTTGACTACATTAATTTTTTTTTCTGTGGTAAGAGCCTCTCCTCCCAGTATTTGGAAAAATCATGACTCTGAGAATTCATTTATATAATAATTTTCCCCAACAACTAATTTTGGGAATCTTGAGGACAGTAATGGTGTAGATGTCACAGTCTGTGGAATGAGAGCTGGGTCATTTCTTCTGGGCACTAAAGAAAAATAAATTAATTCTTTAGGAATTAAAGATAATCTAGTAGAAGATACTGTGGTAAATGGTTAAAAATACCCTTTTCAAACTACATACAAGACATAAACCATATTTCAATATTATAATGCATAATAAGTAAACACAAATCCTATACTACAGGAAATTCCATAGATAAAACACATCCAGATCCCTGAGAGTTTTTATAATATCGTTTGTCTCCCTACTCAAAGGTAATTTACCTTCAAAAAGGATTCTGAGGTCACACTATTTTGCCTCAAAACTCAATTCTTTTCTAAATCTTGCCTTGTAAGTTTGGTGTCCAACCTATTTGTTCATTTCAATATTTAGATTGTTTTTTTCTCTCATGTCTATGGTATTACTTCCTGAATGACTGTGAAATGCTTCGTTTCACTTTGGATTTAGCAATCTGATCAACAACTATTTAAAACTCTATCCTTCACTGATGATTGTGTATGTTAGAATAAATTATGCCACCTCAATTACAGATTCAATTTATTTTTCATTTAAGGAAGCTCATTACCTTATTTCAATACCTTACATATCATTTAAGGTATATCTTAATACCTTATATTTCATTTAATAAATCTTAAAATAATAATTTTATTTCTATTATATTTTAGACTTAATTTCTATTCAATTTATTCTATTTTTAATTATTAAATATACCATATCTAAATGTTATAATCATTAATTTATGCTATTATATTTTACCGAATGATTGGATTTCTTAAATCTCAGATGTTTACAAGCAGTCTGGAACTTGTGTGCCTTGAATCTCCAGTGTAAGAAATTAAATTTAGATATTTTTCAAATAATTTAAGGATATTAAAATGTCAAATAATGTTTAGTTGCTTGTGTTTTTAAATTATTTTCTTTCTCCTTAATAAATATTGCCATTGACTAGCCGCCAATCAATGAATTGTTATCTCTTCATGTAGTAACTGTGGTGCTCTCATGATATGGTGTCATTTTTTATAGTATCAGTTGTGAAATTTAAAGCATACAGGTTTTTTTTTTTTCAAGAAATGGCACCAAAATTCTGCTTTAAGTATTACAGGTGGCTTGGATAATTTATTTTTAAATAATGGAATGTGATATTTTTCTAATTCTAAAATATTTATTGTCTGAAGTGAGAAAGAGTTGGAATTTTTTACTACAGTTTTGCTTGAGAGAAAAGTAAAATAAGAAATCTTCCAAAAAGGCAAAGTAAACACACAAATCCTGATTTGCACCAAATCCAAGGCATGTAGCAGTCACAATCATTGACATATGTTAATCCTAGGTATCGATTTTGTTCTACAACTTCAGTGTACCCCAGCTAATGACAAAGCTCGGTTTCTGCAAAGCCTTATGAAGAGAATTCTACAGAAGTATCCTGCACACCTCCTGGAGAGAAACATACTGGAGAGTGACAACAAGTGCCAATACACCTCGGCCTAAGTAGAGCCCACCTTGACCTTGGCATTTCAGTTTTCAACAGTAAGAGAAACAGCCTTTTCAACATCATTTATGTGCATATAGAGTGACTTAACAAAAAGTAACAAATGCATCAAAATTTTTGAAAGTTGTTCTAGAAGCTTTTTCTGAAGAAGGTGTGATAAAAGGGTTTTCAACAATAAACTCATAAAGTAAATTGGACATGTGAGAGTGAAGAAAACATGTCGGGGGATGATTGATACAGTGGCTCAAAATCTTATCCTTGGGGTAAGTATAGAGTGGACAAGTCACCAGAGCCTGAAGTGTTTCAACTAAAGCAGCTAAACCATCTGCCTTTAGAAATATAAGATTAAATGTGTGACACACTCTATGATGCTGCAAAATTAAAATGTACTGTTATTTTCTTTAGTCAGTTGCAGGGATATTGCACTTACACTTTTTCTGCAATATAAAATAACCAGGCCTTGGAAAAATTGATAGGGAAAATACCAAAATTATTCTCTGAGTTCTGTAATACAATTGCTATATAATATAATCTTCAAACTTTATATTAATGCTTTATTTTGTTTTTTTTATTTTAGAAAATGGTCAAATATTATAAAAGATTGAAAAATAAGAGAAAGAATAATGAATTAAGTGTATTACTCCTGTACAATTAGAATCACAATTTTTCCCCATGCATGTATTTCCTAGAATGGAGAGTTGCAAAAATTAGTATAATAGGAAATCAAGAGATAGGTTGCTGAATTTTTCAACAGTTTCATAATACAAAGTATATATATATGCAGGATGAGAGCAATGAAAAGGTGAGATGTTACAGTCTGATTACCATTCTAAGATTCAGTGACACTGGCGTGTGTATATTTGGCTTTCATGCTCCTACAGGTTACTAAGACCGTGTCAGGGTGTTGGGGTCCCCGTGGGGCAAACAATAAACTCAAACTTATCAACAGGTTTTTAGAATGGTGTTTATGAATCAGCAGACAACAGCGGTCTCAATGAGCCATGAAAATGAAGCATTTATTCACTCACATATTCAACGAATTATTCACTGAGGGCTCATGTGTATTCAACTTTTCAAAAAAGTTCGTCAATAAATTCAAACATGTTTATATTGAGTAGGAATTTGTAAAGCTTATTTTTAGGCAAATATCCACTATGAACTGCCAAGTAGGACTAAGGATATGCAATTAGCCTTTTCCAAAGGGGATCTCTAGCAACTTATGTTTTTCATAGCAGAGCTCTGAGAAAGATTGTAGATGAATTAATCCTTACAACCAATCTGAGAGGATAGTTAGTATTATTATCCAACGGTTTTGATGAAGCAACTTAGTTTAGAAGATTAACTTGCCTGAGTTCATTCATGCATTAGCAAGTGACAGAACTGGCACTGGCACCCTGGTCCTCCAACTCTACATGTGATATACAGCTCACTACACAACAATGACATACAGACCTGAAACTTAGTATCTACTGCAGTAAGACAGCTATGAAAGTGGAAGCTATGTTCAGCTTAAAGTAGCCATAACCGGCATAGCAAGATTGGTATTGCTTCTAAACACCTGAACATTTACAGGAGAATTTTGGAGCTTTCAACTCTTTCAGTATTCATTAATTTCTTCCCAGCTTTTCAGAATTTATATGCCAAGCAGCTGACAGTGGGGCCTTCTGTGATTGGCATCAGACACCCTTTACCTTATTATGCTCTTGTTTGCCATTACCCTCTACCTAATTTACTCCACTTTAATTATGTTGATCTTTTTATGATATACTTTAGCCCAAGGTTTAGATATAAATCCTCGTGACTTGGTGACCAATACATTAACAAAGATATTCACCCCTAACCACCACCTTCCTCCCTTCAAGTATAAGGTAACTGCAAAAGAAACTCAAGTGTGAAGAGGGAGGAGGGGGAACATAGTCACTGGTCACTTATAAAGTCTCCTGGGTGGATATTATGAATCCCCCCTTTCTCCATGTTGGAGTAATTTCTTTAAAGGAACCTGGTTCTACTCTGTAACAGATATGCTCCATCAGTGGAGATCACACCTTCCTTGGTGTGGTGGAATTTTAATAGCCAATCCCCTATTAGTTCAGGTTTTCAGAGTTAGGTTTGCCTGAACAATCACAGGCTTTTTTTTTTGATATGGACCATTTTTAAAATCATTTATTGAATTTGTTACAACAATGTTTCTGTTTTACATTTTGGTTTTTTGGCCTCGAGGCATGTGGGATCTTAGCTCCCCAACCAGAGATTGAACCCACACCTCCTGCATTGGAAGGCGAAGGGGACCACCAGGGAAGTCCCAATCACAGGCTTTGAAGCTAAAGTTTTCCTGGGCCAAACAGTTTCCTCAAAAACTCAGGAGGTTTCTGATTTAATTGCTTCCATTCAGTTCCTTGTGAAAGAAATTACAGTACAATCAGACATCTACCCAGACTAGTTCTTAAGCCTGGATGACTATTATTTACTGACATCTATACTAATTTTAATGGCAGCTACCTCAAGGCCATGTGAAATAACAGGATGCGTGAACAGACAGCATACATAATCTGATCTTGCAGCTGGGCTGGTTACCACTTTGTGTCCAAGCACATTGATGTGTAGCCTCCATAATCTTATCAACAGCTGCTCAGTGGACAGAAGCAGTTGGCTTTTATAACCCTGCAAGACTCCATGTTAGTGGATTCTCAGTTAATTTAGATTGCAGCTGCCGACAAAGAAAGCCTATTTAGTAGAGTGGTATTCCCTCCTTCTCTGCCCTGGTTTGTTAATCTGGTTTGTACTACCTTGTTAAAGCAGGTAGGAATTGAAAAGAAATATCAATATTGAGACTTTTATTTGCAGGCTTTGTAGGTATCTTGTCCAGCTCCCCTGTTATTTCAGTGAAAGTGATTTCTCATGACAGCATAAAATGTGCCAAAATCTTTTAGTTCACTTCCAATTCTGATTATTAATTACAGGACGGTGCTATAACAAAAGTATCCAATGGCTCAAACAAGCTGGGCATTAATGCCTTCTGCCAAAACTTGATAGGTGGCTAGCCCATGGAAAGAAGGTTGGTTTGTTTCCTGAGGTCATACATGGATCCAGGCTCTTTTTACCTTGTGACCTTACCATTTCTTAGGGCTTTCTCTCAGCCTTAGTTGAAAGCTAATCTCCAGCATACCATCTGAATTCCAGTTTGAGGAAAAGGAATAAAAGTAAAAAAGACAGGGAGCCTTTATTTCAAGGAGTTGACCCATAATTTGAACATGTTACTTCCACTCACATCTCTGTCAGGATGCCTCAGTCTCATGACTGTGCATGATACAAGAATGGCTGGGGCTTTCAGATGAATATTCATGACTCTTCTGAGGCTCTGACCTTGTGTTTGCCATTAGGGGCAGTACAGAGGGGAGAACTGATGTAGGGGAGAAATGGGTCCACAACTGGCAGTTTCTACCATAGAGGATGAGCACCATGATCCACTTGTGTTTCCATCAATAACTGTCCACAGATTCTATGCATTTTCTCAGAGGTTCATGCTTTTCCCCTTAACACTTTGTAGTTCTTTAGATAGAGACAGATTTAGATAGACAGATATGTAGATAGATAGATTAGATCATCTTAATATCTGTCTGTTATACATGTTCCAAATATTGCCACCCCGTTTGAAGGAGATACAGTCCTTTTACATACAGTCACTTTAAAAGTATTTTAATTGAATCTTTCAAAATTATTCTTCATAGTTACATTATTAATGTTTTATTTAAGAAACCATTTCCTGCATTGAGATTTTAATGTATTCTAGGCAAACTTTAAAATTTTGCTTTTCACAGTTGGCTTTAATCCATCTGGACCATATAGTTTTTTTTTTGTTTTGTTTTGTTTTTGCGGTACGCGGCCCTCTCACTGCTGTGTGCTCTCACCTCTCCCAGAGGTGTAGGTCCTGTCCCTATTCTTTTGTCTCTGTTTTTTCCTTTGCCCTACCCAGGTACATGGGGAGTTTCTTGCCTTTTGGGAAATCTGAGGTCTTCTGCCAGCATTCAGTAGGTGTTCTGTAGGAGTTGTGCCACATGTAGATGTATTTCTGATGTATTTGTGGGGAGGAAGGTGCTCTCCATATCTTACTCCTCTGCCATCTTGAAAGTCTCTGAGTCCAGAGGAAATGGGGCAGTGTTTTTAACCAATTCTCCAAAATGACTCTGATGCCAGATTCAAGGACTCATGTCCTCAAGGATGATGCTTCCCTCCTGACGAAGGACACTTTTTTCCTTTTCTTGGTGCTTAGTCTGATTTCACTTGCTCAGAGGAGGCCGCATGCAGTGGCCTCACACCCAACCCTTCTGACCAGAGTTCCTTGTGCTAAATGACTCCAAAACTATTTCTGAATGAAGAATTCATTGGTCATATAACTGTGAAAAATCCAGCAAAATAGATCTCTTTCGGAAATTCACATTTTCTACCTTACTAAAAATCACCAAGAAGTTCTGCAGTAATAAAACTTGTTTATGTTTTTTTCATCCATTGTTCCAAATTAATTAAACCAGTAAAATTAACTTGTAAACAGAACATATAAATAATCCAGGAAAAAATTTCTATGGTAAATATTTTTTCAAACAGTCTTATAAATCACATTATAAAGTGACTAATCAAAGAAAATTGAGTAATAAATTCAAAATATAATCTAACACATCACAAAAAACAATCATTTTATTCACTCAGTAATCTATTCATTAATAAAATTACTATCTATTATGTGCTAATACGTACAACTCCTTTTCTACAACCCAATCTGTTTCCATGCAGATGATCATAACTGAAAAATGCAAACACCCTACAGGTATCATTTGAAATTCATACCGACTAATATTATGATAAAATTCTTAGCAAATGGGATATAAATAAATCTACTTCCACATAATAAAAGCCATATATGACAGACCCACAGCTAACATCATACTCTCTCTGGTGAAAATTGAAAGCTATTCTTCTAAGATCAGGAACAAGACAATGATGGACAATAACACCAAGATGAAATATTCAGGTATAAATCGGATAGAAATGTCCACAGGTGGAAAACTACAAAACTTTGGTTAAAGAAATCAAAGAATAAACAAGACAATGATACATATTATATTGAATATTACCACTTCTATTCAACATAGAACTGGAAATCATTACCAGACTAAGTAGTCAAGAAAAGAAAAAAAGCAGCAAAATCACAAAGGAATAATTAAAAATGTCTCTGTTTGCAGACGACATGTTATTATATATAGAAAACTCTAAAGACTCCACCAAAAAACCTGTTAGAATAAAGAAATTTCAGTCCACTGCGCAAATAAATTAATGTTTCAGTTTCAGCTCCAACATGTAAAGAGTCTGGAAATCATGACTCTTATCCTTTCAACAAGAAAATACAGAACAAACTAAAAGTTGGTAACTCTTAGTGGACTCATCATAGAAATGAAGTTGCAAGACAAACCACCACCTTAAAATCTCTAGAGCGACAGAGGAACACAGAAAGTCACAGCTGAGATCAGGTTACTTGGAGCTGAAGCCACGGGAGGATTACTGATAGGAACAGTTAAATTTAATTTTGATGAATTGCTAGAGGCTGAATGGGGACTAGTATGATCATCACTATTGATCCCATGAACATTAAAAGACTAATAAATTTTGTAAACCTTTCTGTGTTAGTCTGCTAGAGCTATCATAACAAAATACCACAGATTGGGTGGCTTAACAACAGATTTATTTTCTCATAGTTCTGGAGGTTAGAAGTCTAAGGTTAAGATGTTGGCAGATTTGGTCTCTTCTGAGGCTTCTCTCCCTAGCTTGCACATGGCCACCTTTTCACAATGTCCCCGCATAGTCTTTTCTTAAAATGTATCACTGGTATCTCCTTGTAGGTCCATATTTTCTTTCCTCTAATAAGAACACCAGTCATACAGGATTAGGACCCACCCTAAAGATTTCATTTTAACTTAACCACCTATTTAAAGACCTTATCTCCAGATAAGTTTACATTTTGAGGTACTAGGGATTTGGAGTTCAACATATGAATTTTAAGCAGGACACAATTCAGTCTATAACACTTTCTTTGTCCACAGATTTGATGACTTAGATGAATTGGTCAATTCCTTTAAAAACACAACTACCAAAACTCACACAGGAGAAATAGATAAAATGATTAAGTACAATACTATTACAGATTAATTCAATATTTAGTAACTTGCCAAAAAAGTAAGTGTCTGATCCAAATACTTTCTCTATTGAATTCTACCAAAAATTTAAGGAAGAAATCAAACTAATACTTTACAATCTCTTCCAGAAAACAAAAGCAGAGGGAACTCTTCCTAACTCATTTTAATCGGCCAGCATTACTCTAATACCAAAACCAGATAAATATATTTTAAAAAGGAAAACTACAGACCAGTATCTCTCGTGAACATAGATTAAAGAATCCTTAGTAGAATATCAGCAAATCAAATCCAACAACATACTAAAAAAATGATATACCATGATGAAGTGGAATTTATTCCATGTACCCAAGACTGCTTTAATCTTGAAAAGCAATTAATGTAATCCAGTGTATTGATAGACTAAAGGTAAAAATATCACCTCTAATCTCTCCTATTATATCTCATACTGAAAGTCCTAGTTAGTGCAATAAGACAAAAAGAAAGAAGAAGTATACAGATGAAAAGGGAGAAATAAAACTGTCTTTATTTGCAGATGACATGGCTGTCTAGGAAGAAAATCCCAAATAATCAAAAATCAAATAATCAAAAGAAAAAAGCATCCTGGAACTAATAAGCAGCAAGGTCACTGCATACAATACAAGATAATAAACAAAAGTCAATTTCTCTCTTATCCATCAATGGCAATTGGGATTTGATATTAAAAACAAAATACTGTTTATAATAACACCAAGATGAAATATTCAGGTATAAATCGGATAGAAATGTCCACAGGTGGAAAACTACAAAACTTTGGTTAAAGAAATCAAAGAATAAATAAATGAAGAGACGTTTCATGTTCATGGATTGAAGGACTCAATATTAAGATTTCAGTTCCTTCACACTTGGTTGATATATTTAACAGCTTTATTCATAATTGTCAAAAAACTGGAAACTACCAAAATAAGTTTCAATAGATGAATAGATAGACAACAATAGATTCATACAATGGAATTAGTATCCAGGAATAAAAGGCAATGTGTGATCAAGCCACAAATCCATATTGTTAAGTGAAATGCTAGTCAGAAAAGGCTACATATTATATGATTCCAATTATATGATATTCTAGAAAAGGCAAAACTATAGAAACAGTGATTGCTTGGAGTGTGGGGAAAGGAAGACAGGGATAAATAAGGGAAAAACAGGAGATTTTCAGGGGAGTTAAACCATTCTGTAGGATATTGTAATGGTGAAAATATGGGATTGTGTTTGTTAAAATGCATAGAGTTTACTGCATGGAATGAATCTTAAGGTTCACAAATAAAAAAATTATTTAGGAAGTAGAGGGATCCCAGGAAGCAATGTGGACTGTGACAATAGCACGTCACTTTATTTACAAATGTATGAAACAACCTCAGTGAAAGGGGTGGGGGTGGGTGGGTGATGAACTAAGTAACTTTGGAAATAAGGGGCATATGTAGGACTGAAGGCAAAATGGGCTTCCTCAAAGCATTGCATTCTAGCTGATAAAGTTCTTCCCACTGGGGTACTGATTAAAAATTCCAATATTTCTACTGTACTGGAATTGAAAAATGAATTAAAAGGATAGCAAATAAATTAAAAGGATTGCAAATAAAAGGATAGCAAAGAAGAACCCCGTTTCTTTGTTGGAGTAGAAATTTACATAAAATCAAGGGTAGGAGGCTAGAATGATTCCTGTGATAGTGGATTGATGTTGGAGACATCAGGGAGACATAAATTAGAGTTGGAAACATCAGACAATTAGCTTAATATAGATACAGGGTATTACAGTTATTTTTAATATAAATATATATGGATTAGTATATACACATATATTTCTTTGATAAATTTGCTGAGAGGGTATAAAGGAAAAGACACTTCAGTAGGACTTGTACAATTTAGCATCCAGATCTTGGTTTCTAATATTATTTTTGAATAAAATGAACCAGAGCTCCTCAGATAAATGGTTGATTCTAGGACTGTGTCCAGAAATATACAAGATGAAACTGAAGCACATTGCAGTGCCAGAAAATAAGGAAATGCTCAAAAGTACTTCAAAAATACCAACACTGATAGAAGCACATCAAAGAGGCACAAGAGCCAAGTCAAAGGGCATCAAATTGTCAATAATGAAACAGAGTAAGGAAATCAATTAATGTCGTACTGGATTGTAATCCAAAGTATAATATACATATCATGAGTCCATACTGATATAAATGATTCTACAAATAAGCAAATAAATGAGAGAGAAGAGACAAATCTTCCATGCAGAAGAATTCCAAATGATTTATGTAGACTCTCCATTATCAAGGAGGGAGAGCATAAGTTCCTCCCTGTGAGATGCACAGTGATTTCCTTCCTGAGTACAGTACGGAAAGAAAAAGCGGATAAGAGTAACTTTACAGTAGAAAATCCTGACAAGCACTCCCTAGGTCAGGGGATCAAGGTCAACAACAACAGGCATTAATCATGCTGATACTATGTTCCCTTTAATGGTGCAATGAAAATGGTACTTTACTTCTCCTGCCCCCCTCCCCAAGCACGTAACTATAGTCTAATCATGAGCAAAACATCAGACAAATTTCCATAGAGATTGATGCTACAAAATTCCTGACCAACAGTCCTCAAAACTCTCAGCGTCATCAAAAATGTCTGAGAGATGTCTGAGATGTTGTCAAAGGATATAAACTTCTAGTTATAAGATGAATAAGTTCAGGGGATCTAATGTACAGCATGGCGACCATAGTTAACAATACTCTACTGTATACTTGAAAGTTGCTAAGAGAATTATCTTAAATGTTCTCACTACCACAACAAAAAAGGTAATTATGTGGGGTGAAGGATGTGTTAATTAACATTATCGTGGTAATCACTTCATAATATATACATGTGTCAAATCATCATGTTGTACACCTTAACACAATGTTATATGTCAATTATATCTCAATACAGCTGGAAAAACAAAGAAAATAAGTCTGAGAAACTCACATAGACAACACAAATCTAAGGAGACAAGACAACTAAATGTAATGTGGTCTCCTGAGTGGAATCCTGAAACAAATAAACAAATAAGGATATTAGGTAAAAACTGAAAAAAAACCTGAATAAACTATAGGTTTTAGTTAAGAATAATGTATGAATATCTGTTCAACAATTGTAATAAATGTACTATACTAACGTAGAGATTAATAAGAATGGAAATTCAGGGATAGTTATATGGGAATTCTATTATCTTCTCAATTGTTCTGTTAATCTGAAACTTTTGTAAAGTATAAATCTGTAAAACAATTCAATGACCTTACAATAGCCCACAAAATCCTCTGTAATACCGACCCAGTGCTACCTCTCTAGGTGCATCTTTTACTGCCTTCCCTTTACTCAGTTGGCCTCGGCCACACTACTTTCCACACTGGTCCTCAAGGACACGCTATATCCGCTCCCACCTCAGGGAGTGCATACCTGCTGTTACTTCTACCTGGAGCATTCTTTCTACAGATAACTGCTTAGCTCAAATCCTCAGTTCTTCATGTCTTTGCTCAAAAATGCCATCATAAGAGAGAGCCTCCCAACCTATCACAGGTAAAAGAAGAAACTTTCCCCATCTCATTTCCTGAAATCCCTATCATTCTTGCTCAATTTTATTATCCTTCATAGAATTTATCAGTATTTGACATGTTATATATTTACATGTTTATTTATTTAAGGTCTGTCACCTTCTACTAGCATATAAAGCAGCATGTGGGGAGGAATTTGACTATTTTATTCACTGATGTATGCCCAAAATTTAAGAGTATGGAGTCAATGGTTGGTATTTAATATATGAATGAATAAAGCATGCACTAGGTTGACAAATACATATAAAATCTCTCTAAATATATATATCTATATATATATATATAGATATATATATATATATATCCATATATTATTTAGATATATATATCTAAATATATATATATATAAATACGTCATTAGGGTAAAACTTTCTCCTCGCTCATCCTTAATTTCTGTGAATTTCTCAGAGCTTAAGTTTCCATGTTATATCTGTACAACACTTTATAATACTTCCATTGTGACAGCTGCACTAGGCATAATGCTGTTTGCAGCACAGTGTGAATTGCAATCTGGGATATATAATGTTTAAATCTCTGACTGAACTGGAATATATAATTTGGCAATGTAGGAAAAAAATGTGCATGAACTTGGCATTAAAAATGACAATAAAATATTATTACCAAGCAGAACTTTGGAATACTTCTTGTAGACTTCTTGAGTGTGTACTAGAAAGGAAATGCTTTACTAGTATTCAGTTCATGAACTTTACTGCAAAAAAAATGACAATTGAGTTACATAGTGGTGTCACAATTTGGATGTAATATCAAAAACCTGGAGGATGTAAGGTATGAGAAATAAAATACTAAATATGCTTCCTATTGAGCATTTAAATCTGTTCTAAACATAAAATGAACCCATACATTTCCATTTTAATTTTCTTCCAACTGTATAAGCTGGAGAAATGCTGTTCTGTATATTGAATATGCTGAAATTAGTCCCAGCAGAGACAAAAATGTAAAGCAAGTGATCTGGAAAAACCCATTATTGAGAGACATTTTTAAACAATGAAAAGTAAGATACATATGATTTTTCAAGTACGATAACTAACACTGCCTCATTGAAGCTAAGATATTCACAATACAAATTTAAAAAAAAGACACCCTCACAAGGTTGAACAGCCATTAATATACTCTTCAAACATATCACAACCACCTGACATTTCTAGACTCATCCACTTGCCATTAATGTATTCTATTACTTTAAGATTTCAGTAGAAGTTCTGAGCTTTGGATTTGAGAAATTCTAGGTGCTCTAAATTATTCAATGCATTGGAAATAATTTATTAAGCCTTGGTTAAAAAATGATAAATTGCTCATTGGATAAATATTATTATTATGCAAGAAATATTAATGGAACATCTACTATATTTGTTTTAAGGAAATATTATTCATCAAGAAAAAGTCATTGAAAATCTACTCTATTAAAGGAAATCTCACAGATCCAAAATTTGGAGAAATAATAGGGAAGATAAGCATCATAAATATTTATAATACAAAGAAGAATATATTGAGTTGTATCACTATTTTTGTATGTTTATAATAGAGAAATGAATGTGATTCCACACAAGATAGTTAATAAACATGGATTTCTGGCAGCCATTCTTAAACCAAGACTTAGAGATACCACCAAAGAGAGAAGGAACTATATGTATACAAACCTGCAGTAAAAATCATTAAGAACTTCTTTGGATTGAAAAAGCTTGGAAAAGAGACAACAGAATAAAAGATCAAGAAGGAGGAGAAACGAAACGTTGGAATGGGTTGGAAGAGAGCTTCCGGATTACGTCCTTCTCTTTCTTCTATATTACCCTGGGTCAATACCTGTGCTATCAAGACTATGAATCAGTTATCTGGTAGTTGTTTTTTTTTTAATTAATTAATTTATTTTTGGCTGTGTTTGGTCTTCGTTGCCGCGTGCGGGCTTTCTCTAGTTGCGGTGAGAGGGGTCTACTCTTCATTGTGGTGCGTGGGCTTCTCATTGCGATGGCTTCTCTTTGTTGTGGAGCACGGGCTCTAGGTGCACAGGCTTCAGTAGCTGTGGCTCACGGGCTCAGTAGTTGTGGTTCGCAGGCTCTACAACACAGGCTCAGTAGTTGTGGCACACGAGCTTAGTTACTCCGTGGCATGTGGGATCTTCCCAGACCAGGGCTCGAACCTGTGTCCCCTGCATTGGCAGGCGGATTCTTAACCACTGTACCACCAGGGAAGTCCCCTGATAGTTTTAAAATATATCCACAGTATCCTTGACGTTCCTAGCATCAAAAGGCAGAGTCTTAATTCCCCTCATCTTCAGTATGACTGACTTCAGTGGCTGACTACAGACAAATACAGTAATGTGGAAGTGCTGATGCTGTACTTCAGAAACTAGGTCACAAAAAGTACTGGGAATTCCTCTATCTGGGATTGCTTACTCTGGGGAGGTTAGCTGTCATGTCCTGAAGACAGTCAAGTAGCCTATGGATAAGCTCAGTTAGCAAGCAACTGAGGTGCCTGCTAATAACTGGTGAGGATCTGAGGCCTTCTGCCAAAAGCCATTGAGTGCACCATCTTGGAAGCACACTCTTCAGCCCCTACCAACATTCCACCTGAAACCAAGTGAGAGATTCTCTGTCAGAACTATATTTCTAAGATGCTCCTGAATTTTTGAGCCACTACACCCTGAGAAACTAAATGTTTTGTTAGAACATTAAGTTTTGGGGTAATTTTCTATACAGCAATATATAACTAAAGCAATATTTTAACTAAAGGAAAAGGAAAACTTTTCCTTATTGAATTAGGAGTTCTCCTTAAATGATACCCACAGGACCAAACCCTAACTTTTATGATGCACAAATATTTTTCCAATGTATTTTGCTCTTTTGGCTCTGTGTAAGATGTTTGTTGTCAAAAAACCTTTCAGAGTTGAATATATTTAATATTTATGTCATATATTTAAGAGCTTCTATGTGTTGCCTTGGGTGAAATGGAGCAGAATTCAGAGGAATAGCATAGGACAGATGATGAGTAACAGGGGGATGAGGCCATTATTTTCAAGCTGTGATTTGGCATAATTTAAAAGAGGGATAGATGTAAAGACTTTACATTTTTATTGCAGTTGGCTAAGGGGTCTTTTAAGGAAGGGACTTCTTTTAGAAGCTTCCTCAGACTAATCAAAAAAATGAACTGCATTAACATCATTGGAAGTTTGTGATGTTCTTTTCCTCTTTTCTATTGAAATGAACAATTTTTGTCATATCAAACATTCCCTAAAGTTACAACTGTAACTCTAAATTATTTTTGGTAAAATTATGCAGTTTAGACAGATAAACACATAGATTAGAGTTACACTGTGAGTGCATGAAAGAAGCCGGTGTCTGGCCCAAATGACCTAGACTAAGAAGAACTCATAAGCATCTGACAATGTTCAGGAGATATAATGCTTGCATAACTCACATATTCAGTCACAGTTTAATGCTTCACTTGCTCCAGCTGAAGACCCAAAACATTTCCCAATCCCAATGAAAGAAGGGTTAGAGAAAAAAATCTTTTAGAACTAGATTATCTCAAACAAAACAAATATGACTGAGAAAGGTTCTAATGTGTTACTGTTTTTAATGTTTCTTTAACTTTTATGAGAATGGGATAAATAACTCATTATGTTTTTATTTCAAACTATTACACATTGTCCTATATATTTTACAAATTTGTAAAACATATTTTTTGTTAGTTACCAAAAACTCATATCCGCCTTCCAAAGAATAAAGGGAAATCTAAGTTTGTCTTCTGAGACACTGTCAGCCCTGAGCTCTTTTCTCTGTGTGCCTATACAATGCACAGACTCAGTTCAGGAATTCTTACTAGGTCAAATCACATACCTGCAGGCTTCTTGCAATGGAACGCTTCATTTCTACAATGTCAGGTATTTTTCTTCCTTTATTATAGTTAATTTTCCTTGAAGCTTGAATAGGAGTGAAAAAAATATATTTCTGCTATTATTTTCCAGCATACACAGATCCACTCCTTAAAGGTCATCTGAAAATCACTGAGTAAGATATTTAGATCAGGCCAGAGTAGCACATTAATAAGTGCCAGAATGAACAAAATCTAAATGTTAGAGAGTTGAACTTTGGAATGTCAGATTTGGGGAGGTTTATTATTATTATTATTATTTTAACCAGGTTCTTTAGTTCTAAGACAAAATAAATTCTCCTTGCCACAAGTTTATTGATAGATATAAAAGTAACTGGAGTTTGTGCTCCATCTGTCAGCTCAGAAGGCTCCCACTTGAGTTACATGCATTCTCCTGAGCCACCTTGTTATCTTTTCTTCATGCTTGAGTGGCAGAATTTGGTTGAGAGCCCTGGAGGGCAATTCATACCCAGGCAAGTCAGAAGGCACAGGTGAACACAGAGGAATATGATCATTTTAATGTATTGCCGGATTCAGTTTGCTAGTATTTTGTTGAGGATTTTTGCATCTATGTTCATCAGTGATATTTGCCTGTAATTTTCTTTGTCTGTGGTATCTTTGTCTGGTTTTGGTATCAAGGTAATAGTGGTCTCATAGAATGAGCTTGGGAGTGTTCCTTCCTCTGCCACTTTTTGGAAGTATTTCAGAAAGATAGGTGTTAACTATTCTCTAAAGGTTTGATAGAATTCTCCTGTGAAGCCATCTGCTCCTGGACTTTTGTTTATTGGGAGTTATTAAAACACAGTTTCAATTTCAGTACTTGTGATTGGTCAGTTCATATTTTCTATCGCTTCCTGGATCAGTCTTGGGAGATTGTACCTTTCTAAGAATTTGTCCATTTCTTCTAGGTTGTCCATTTTATTGGCATATAGTTGTTTGTAGTAATCTCTTATGATCCTTTGTATTTCTGTGGTGTCAGCTGTAACTTCTCCTTTTTCATTTCTAATTTTATTGATTTCAGCCCTCTCCTTTTTTTTTCTTCATGAGTCTGGGTAAAGGTTTATCAATTTTGTTTATCTTTTATGTATATGTATAACTGAATCACTTTGCTGTACACTTAAAACTAACACATTGTAAATCAACTATACTCTAGTACAAAACAAAAAATTCTTTAAAAATAATAAAAAAGGGAAAGAAAGACAAATATATAGGAAGGTTTATGGGTGAAGTAGTTAAGAAAATTTGTGGCTTTTGTCAAACCAAAAGTATCGGAGAAGTTCAAAGCAGGCACCAATAACACTTACTGAAATAAAAAGAGTGGATATATGTATAGATATAACTGATTCACTTTGCTGTACACCTGACACTAACACAACATTGTAAATCAACTATACTCCAATAAAATTTTTTTTAAATATGGAAAAAATAAATAAAATGCTGGGGAAAAATGGGAAGACTAAAGTGGAAAATTAAGTAAACGTAAATACACTTTATAAAATAGTCATACATAAACAAGAAAGACAGTGACAAAACATAAAGACATGTGCTATGCTTTTGAAGTTCCATAAAGCTTTAGGTAAGAGCAGAGCAGGGAAAAATGGTTGGGTGATAACATTTTCCCAGTTTCCAAAAGTCAGAGACCCCAGACCAACACCAGATCATCATGATATCACATTACTGAGAGGGGGATTTTTGCGGAAACTATTGCCTGTGGCCGGCGATTTGTACTGTAAGTGAGTATTGAAACACCCGCATTTGAGGAAATATCAACAACTTTTTCTGCACTTCATGTATTTATTTGAAACTTTGTACACTAAAGCATTCTAATATTTCGTTAGAGTGTGATAGGTGGTATAGCAGGCACCTCTGTGCAGGGGAACAGAACATCAGAACATCTATTACAAACATACCGTATTTCACTGCGCTTTCCCCTGGAAGAGCAGACTCTACACTTTCTGGCGGCAGTGTTTTTTAGTCCTGTGGGTATTATTTCTTCTAGAATATGTTCTTTTATTTTACCTGATAGTCGACAAGGTGGATCTTTGTGGGGGGCTCTTTTAGAAATGCCACAAGAAAGTCCAGGTGTGGGACTACCACCACATTCACCAAAATGGTCGGTTACCCATTCTCTAGCTACAGCTAGCAAAAATTGCTTTAAGGGCTTCCCTGGTGGCGCAGTGGTTGAGAGTCCGCCTGCCGATGCAGGGGACACGGGTTCGTGCCCCGGTCTGGGAAGATCCCACGTGCCGCGGAGCGGCTGGGCCCGTGAGCCATGGCCGCTGAGCCTGCGCGTCCGGGGCCTGTCCCCCGCAACGGGAGAGGCCACAACAGTGAGAGGTCCGCGTAACGCATAAAAAAAAAAAAAAAAAAAAAAATTGCTTTAAGTCATTTTATTCTGTGCATTAAGGCTACAATAAACTCTCCAAAATATATAAACAGCTCATGCAGCTCAATATTAAAAAAACAAACAACCCAATCCAAAAATCGGCAGAAGACCTAAACAGACATTTCTCCAAAGAAGACATACAGATGGCCAAGAGGCACATGAAAAGCTGCTCAAAATCACTAATTATTAGAGAAATGCAAATCAAAACTACAATGAGATATCACCTCACACCGACTAGAATGGGCATCTTCAGAAAATCTACGAACAACAAATGCTGGAGAGGGTGTGGAGAAAAGGGAACCCTCTTGCACTGTTGGTGGGAATGTAAATAGATACAGCCACTATGGAGAACAGTATGGAGGTTCCTTAAAAAACTAAAAATAGAATTACCATATGACCCAGCAATCTCACTACTGGGCATATACCCTGAGAAAACCATAATTCAAAAAGACACATGCACCCCAATGATCATGGCAGCACTATTTACAATAGCCAGGTCATGGAGGCAACCTAAATGCCTAACAACAGATGAATGAATAAAGAAGATGTGGTACATATATAAAATGGAATATTACTCAGCCATAAAAAGGAACAAAATCGGGTCATTTGTAGAGACGTGGATGGATCTAGAGACTGTCATACAGAGTGAAGTAAGTCAGAAAGAGAAAAACAAATATTGTATATTAACGCATATATGTGGAATCTAGAAAAATGGTACAGATGAACCAGTTTGCAAGGCAGAAATAGACACACAGATGTAGAGAACAAATGTATGGATACCAAAGGGGGAAGTAGCGGTGGGGGGGTGGTGGTGGTGGGATGAACTGGGAGATTGGGATTGACATGTATACACTAATATGTATAAAATAGATAACTAATAAGAACCTGCTGTGTAAAAATAAATAAATAAAATAAAATTCAAAAAATACATTTTAAATGCATTGAATAAACCACAATTACTCAAATAGAAACCCACTTTCTTATACCATTTTTGAGTTTTCCAGAGGATATTGAAGTTTGCCAGATATTGATCAGATCCATCAACTCCTTTCATATATTTATTATACTCTAATATTCAAATGGGCTTAGTTATCTGAAGTCCTCCTGTCTTCCTTTCCTGTAGATGCTATGGAGGTGTCATGAGTAGCTGTCACCGTGTGGACTAGCCTATTGTCTTTCCATATAAGAAGAATCACTTCTCACTTCCATAAGAATGTCATTTCTTCCCTCTGTAGATTTTTAGGTTTCTCCTTTAATTGGTTTGGTAGACCACGATCCTCTCTTATAGTCCCACAAACCCTGGTTTTATTTTTCAACAATATTTCAGATGTGGACACACTGCTGTAATAATTGTCTTGATAAATATGGTGCCATGAACCAAGATAAGGTCGTTGGACCAACAATATTGTTTCTTGCAGTTTCTTTCCTTCACCCATGAAAATCTCAAGGTTGCATACATATCCAGCTTCACTTTCACTAACCAGCCTGACCAAAATTCCATATTTTGTAAGTTTTCCGGGATTATAGGTTTTGAGTCATCCTCTCCACTTTATCATTGCCTCATCAAGTGATAGCTCTTGTTTGGGTATATAGATCGATTGAAATTTTGGTGGAAAATAATCCAAAAGAGGTTTAACTTTTGAAATTCTGTCTGCAGGAAGTAGAGTTTCTGAGTTGTCATCAAAGTGAAGAAATGTCATTATTTGTTTGAAGCTTCTTCTCGTCAGAATCTTTGGAAAGACAGGTGTTTCAAGTCAGGGATCAGTCGACCAATATCCTTTCCAGTGTGACTTTATTTGTCCCACCAAAATTATTAATACAAGAAACTTCTTCCTGTCACTATTAGTTACATCAGTCCATTTTAAAGCCTTATATACTTTTTATATGATTTTTCATTCTGTTGTTGATAAAAGTTTGTTTGAGAAGTGACCAACTCAAAAAAGTCATTACCCAGAAACTAACACACCATTGTAAAGCAATTATACTGCAGTAAAGATGTTAAAAAAAAAAAGTCGTTACCAAAAATTAATTCTGTTATTTCACTAACACTTTGCAGGTTATTACATGCAATAATTACACCTGTGACACACCTATGAAGTCTTCTAATTTTAGTGACATATTGTCTTCAATCCACTTTTCTGTAGAAGCAAAGGAGCATTCCCCAGCACCGTGAGTTTCATTTTCACTTTCCGTATGTATCAGAATCAATCACTAAGGTTTTTTGTCCTTTTGTTGGTGTAATATTCACATTGTCTGAATCAGAACTATATTCTGAAGAACTATCATCTTCTGAGACTAGTATGTATGTCGCTCAGACGATCAGAGAAAGTATCTGCATAAAATTCACCGAAAAATTCTTCACTCAAAATTTTGCGATGCATCGTTTTTGAAAAATTTACAATAATAAGCTTGTGTTTATTGTATACACAAGGTTGGAACAAAAACCTAACGGAGCAAAATGTGAAAAGATAACGACAATCATAAATTGTATAATGAACGCTTGATCAGTTTTAGGCTCTAACAACTTAACACAGTGATGTTAATTGTATCTCTCTCTAAAAACGTATTGATAATGTCTCCAGTCAATAATGTGATATTGTTTATACATTCTTTACAAAGGTGCTATATTTCTCAATAATATTTTCTCATTTAGGGTTCTCAAAAATCAGCATCAGCATATAGCACCAGCGCTGGGAAGTCCAAGTCCTTGAAGCTTGGGTTTCTTATAAATAAGAAAGGCTTCATTCTGACCATGAAGTTGGTCAATATAAGGTAGTCCAGTGATTTATTCTTCTGCCCTGGCCCTCTGGAATAGATTTTTCAAACAAACCTGGATAGCGGTCTAGAAGTAGGTGAAGCTATGTAATCTGAGTTGGTTACTTGGAGTAGAATAGAAAGCCATTTGATATAAATTTGCAATTAGTTGCAAAATAACTTTTTGCAAAGATATGTTTATGTTCCTTGGATGAAGAATTTTAGGAACTGAGCTCCCCATGTGGGTTCCTGCTGGTGTGTAGGCTCTGTATCATTCTCTGGGCCATGGAATTAGAAGATTCCCTGACTCCCCTCATAAGGTTTCAATAGGTATCCCAAGGCAAGTTTTGTCCTGTGAAGACACTGGTGGGAGAACGTCTAGCTGGATCAAGAGATGACTTATCAGACACTATACATGTTCATTTCTTTAGGAACTTCATCTTAGAGTCTTACACTAGAAACTGAAAAGACAGAGGAAAAAACCAGTATTTGTAATAGAGTCTGACTCCAGTTATTAATGTTCAACTGCTGACAGCTCCTAAGCCTCACTCCTCTCTTCTCCTCTCCCTGCATGCTCTCATCTTTGACACCAGTGGGTGATTTAAACTGTGCAAGCCCCTGCCCACAGACAGATCCCAGCCCCATCCCCTAATCACAATAAAAAACCTAAGTCGGTCTTCTTTCACTACCTTCTCAAGCTACCTTTGGACCAGCTTGGTAGGCTTGCCTTGTCCTTCTTGGAAAACCTTATTATGTAAATAGTATACCTTTCATGCCCTATCGGTGTGTGTGGCATATTTAGTCTCAATATCTGAACCAAATGTTGGATGGGGGTCCATCCTGTCCCTGTGTGATGGTCACAATGAGATGGGATTTATAATTTGTAGGAGACAAAGTAAACTTAGCATTCGGAAGACTGATGAAAGGAAATCAGAGCCCATATCTATTGTGAAATTTGCCTCAATGCTGCAACACACAGAGATCCTCAGATTTGAGTCAAGGGTCCTTAGGGGATTACACTGTTTCTGAACAGTGGCAAAAGTTTCTCTATTGGATTTTACTGGAAACACCAAGATAGAAATTGCCTACTCTCCAAAATATCCCCAAAGGATAACTAGCTGATCAAGAAAAGATAATTCTACGTCTATTGCCATATGGGAGAACATCATCTGAACAGTCATGTATATAAAAGTATCTGTATAAAGCTCTAAAATATACAGTTATAGGTATGGCTGGATGGGTAGAGATAGAGATAGTGACAGCTATGTATAGAGACACTTAAAACTACATGTTGGAAAGAATTTAACAAATAATATTTGTTTCTTTTAATTTTTTCTCGGTAGCATGATTTTGGGTGCTGTCTAATGTATTACTTATAATTTTGTATTTTCTAATCAACTAATTTTCCTTTCCTTCTTTTGCACTTTTTTTTCCTGGATCTCAATTAGCAAGAGTTAAGTTACTCATTCCACTCAGTTCAAGGCACAGTATTCTTTTTTTTCTCCCAGCTTTAATGAGGGACGATTGACAAATTAAAAACTGAATATATTTAAGGTGTGTAATGTGATGTGTTTTTTGCTTGTTTGTTTGTTTTTTTGCGGTACACGGGCCTCTCACTGTTGTGGCCTCTCCCGTTGCGGAGCACAGGCCCCGGACGTGCAGGCTCAGCGGCCATGGCTCACGAGCCCAGCCGCTCCGCGGCATGCGGGATCCCCCCGGACCAGGGCACAAACCCGTGTCCCCTACATCGGCAGGCGGACTCTCAACCACTGCGCCACCAGGGAAGTCCTGCAATGTGAGGTTTTGATAGGAGTATACCGGTGTACCGATTACCACAGTCAAGCTAATTAACATATTCATTGTTATCTCTAAAACGTTCCCTCTTACTTGATGTACATGAACGATCTTACATATCTTATAAGATATGTAAGATCTTATACCCTTAGAAATACTTACTGCCATTCAGCTTTTGAATTTTTGCCAGTCCAACAAGGATAAAATAATATCTCAGTATTGAATTTATTTCCTTTTTTTCCACTGAATACTAATGATTTTGAGTATCTCATTATACAGTGGTTAGTGTTTTGAGTTTTTTTCTAAGTTTTCAGTTATTTTTTTAATCATTTATCTTATATTCAACTCGACAATGGACATAGATTAATTATTAGGTTCGTGATGAAAAAAAAAAAACCAACCCAAATTGTGATACCTTAAATTGAAGGGTTTTATGATTTAATGATATTCTCACATATTTTGGAAAGTTAGAAAATGTAAGATGGAAGAGCTTCTCTGTTTTCCTCTCAAAAAAGAGATTGTAACCTTTAAATGGCAAAGTTTCAGCTGTCAAAATATATGCTGAGATGTTGGTGCCGTATTAACGTACCATGAAAATAATTGCCATTGGTTCAAGAGCAACAGCAGGAAGCATGGGTCGCCCTTCTAGAACCTTTGACTTTCTACAGAATAGTAGGCAAAAAAAAGTCCATGTGGACCTTAAATGTGAAAATGACAATGTTATTGATGTTTCACTTTTAAAAGAAATAGAAAAGAACTTTAAAAGTACACTTATAAAACAAGTTTTAAAAACTTATAAACAATACACTCCTTTACTATTTTTATATCACACTAAACAAGTATTAGCATTTTCATGATCAATTTGTTTAAAATAATAAATTGGTAAGCTAATATTTTAGAAGTGGTATACGCAACATACAGAATGAACTTAACTTTCTGTTTTATAGGTTATGTACATACATTTGAATCTTAACAGCATAGCTCATTAATTGATTGGTATAACAATTTTTATATTCTCTGTGGCTTTATTATCAAATAATATATGAGTAAAAGCCTACAACACTTTAAATAATTTATACCATATTTAAACAATAGTAAATCAGTGAATTAACTGACCTGGATATGTAGAATTAAACATGTCAGTGGTTTTAAAACACTAATGTTAACTCATTTTTTTTCTGCCAGTAATAATATTTTTGTAATCATTAAATGGTATTGCCATTAGAGCATAAAGAATGCATAGTTTTCTTTGCAAGAATTCTTACCAATTTCAAATTATGCCTGATTCACAGTATTATTCCTGAATTTTAATGGTTAAGATTTAATTTTAGTAATCTTTTGTTAAAATGGAAGAATATGGTAAATATAAAAGCACAAAGGCTTGGAGTGTTTCTTTCATACTTATTGTCCCTTTGAATACACATTTATTTTCACAAAGGTATTAACTGTCAGAGACAGCATACATGACTTTATATTTCTGCTACCTAAGATAATTCCTAAGAACAGTAGATTTCCAATAAATAGTTGTTGTAGTAATGGAAAATAATAAAGGTACATGGGAAAATGTTTAGCTTCATGTACAATGTAATTGCATATTAAAATTTTAAAAAATAGAATTGATAGTTCTATTTTTAGTTGTTTAAGGAACTTCCATACTGTTCTCCATAGTGGCTGTATCAATTTACATTCCCACCAACAGTGCAAGAGGGTTCCCTTTTCTCCACACCGTCTCCAGCATTTACTGTTTGTAGATTTTCTGATGATGGCCATTATGACCAATGGGAGGTGATATTTCATTGTAGTTTTGATTTGCATTTCTCTAATAATTAATTAGTGATGCTGAACATCTTTTCATGTACCTCTTGGCCATCTGTATGTCTTCTTTGGAGAAATGTCTATTTAGGTCTTCTGCCCATTTTTGGATTGGGTTGTTTGTCTCTTTGATGTTGAGCTGCATGAGCTGTTTGTATATTTTAGAGATTAATCCTTTGTCTGTTGTTTCGTTTGCAAATATTTTCTCCCATTCTGAGGGTTGTCTTTTCGTCTTGTTTACGGTTGCCTTTGCTGTGCAAAAGCTTTTAAGTTTAATTAGGTCCCATTTGTTTATTTTTGTTTTTATTCTCATTACTCTAGGAGGTGGGTCAAAAAAGATCTTGCTGCAATTTATTTCAAAGAGTGTTCTACCATATGACCCAGCAATCCCACTCCTGGGCATATACTCAGAGAAAACCATAATTCAAAAAGATACATACACCCCAATGTGCACTGCAGCTCTATTTACAAGAGCCAGGACATGGAAGCAACCTAAATGTCTGTCAACAGAGGAATGGCTAAAGAAGATGTGGTACATATATACAATGGAACGAAACTGGTTCATTTGTAGAGATGTGGATGGACCTAGAGACTGTCATACAGAGTGAAGTAGGTCAGAAAGAGATAAATATCGTATATTAATGCATATATGTGGAATCTAGAAAAATGGTATAGATGAACTTATTTGCAAAGCAGAAATAAGAGACACAGACGTAGTGAACAAATGTACGGATACCAAGGGGGGAAGGGGTGGTGGGATGGATTGGGAGATTGGGATTGACATATGTACACTACTATATATAAAAGAGATAACTAATGAGAACCTACTGTTAGCACAGGGAACTCTACTGAATGCTCTGTGGGGACCTAAATGGGAAGGAAATCCAAAAAATAGGGGATATATGTATACATATAGTTGATTCAATTTGCTGTACTGTAGAAAGTAACATAACACTGTAAAGCAACTATACTCCAATAAAAATTTAAAAACTAAAAAGAATTGAGTTTTCTCGTCTATTGATTCCCAGTAAAACTGACTCAGAATTAATGATTGCACTATGAATGTTTATCATCATTTCAGGAATTGCAGTTAAATTTCCTGGTGGGGAATAGTCACCAATTAGCTCCAGAGGGAGTATAGGCCAAATGACAGAGATTCAGTAAAACTCTGGTTAAGAATTTCATTGGGCTGAAGTTTAGGGCAGGAAAAATATGCAGTGTGAAAATAAGTGAGGAGATTGTTTTCTTTCATCTATTTTCATTTAAGACTCTTGTATTAAACATTGTAGTCCATGACACTGGAAAGCCCAGTGAGCAATATACATCCAGGAGTGCAGGTTTCAAGAATAACGGGAGAGAAAAATGGTCTAACTTTCTTGCATGCTTTTGTTTTTCCTTTGTTTTAATCAAGAGAAGCTGACCTATGATAATTCTTTAGGTAAATTTAAAGTTCTTAGGCCAATACTAACAAGAGATTAGGGCACAATAGATTCTAATATGACTCTTTTATGATCGCCAGTTCCTGAAATCTCTGGTTTGCAAAGATTCAAGCGATGGGGTCTGACAAATCTGCATGAAAAGTTCAGAGTATTTTGAGTGGAAAGAAAATTCTTTACAAAATCCTGTGTCCTGGGACTAAATATTGGCTCCACTCAGGCACAGTGTCAAAGGTGGGTAATAAATCTCTTAAAAATAAAATTGCCGGGCTTCCCTGGTGACGCAGTGGTTGAGAGTCCGCCTGCTGATGCAGGGGACACGGGTTCGTGCCCCGGTCCGGGAAGATCCCACATGCCGCAGAGCGGCTGGGCCCGTGAGCCATGGCCGCTGAGCCTGCGCGTCCGGAGCCTGTGCTCCGCAACGGGAGGGGCCACAGCAGTGAGAGGCCCGCGTACGGCCAAAAAAAAAATAAATAAATAAAAAATAAAATAAAATAAAATTGCCACAAGAAAAGTAATAATGTAAACAGATAATTCTAGGTTAAGAAAAGGCGTTAAGGATCTGAGAAGAATGACAAATTTGGACAGAGAAAGTAGTTGTTACAGGAAACTTATTCTAACCTTGTCACATAACAGAATCCCTGTGCTTAGAGGAGCAACGGTTGAACATGGAAGAGTACCAAAGCAGGGAATATTCTGGTCTGAACTTGGTGCTGGGGACTGGGATTATTCTCCCTCAAATAACTAGAGCCACCCGTGCAGGGGACATGCAATTATGAGGAACAACTGCAGAGCAGCCTAGCAGGCTGTAGCTGATGAGATCCCAACAGTGAAGAGCAGAATTAATAAACTGGAGAATAGAAAACAGTAGAGAAAATCAGTTATACCAAGCACAGATCAAAAATGTTCCAAACTTCTTGCTAGACTGATTAGAAAAATAAAAGAAAATATTTTTTAAAATTCAGATATGAAAAACAGGCCATCATTATCTTACAAAAGTGAAAAAAAAAGATTAAAGTGAACAGTATTAACAACTGTATGTCAACAAATTCAGTAACCTTGTGAAATCGACCAATTCTATAAAGACAGAAACTTCCAAAATTGACCCCAAAGCAAATAGAAAATCTGAAGGGAACTACAAGAAATTGAATTCAAAGCAAATAATTTTCTATGAAGAATAGCCTAGTTCCTAATGACTTCACTTGTGAATTCTGCCAATCATTTAAAGACAAATTAACTCTTTACAAACTCAACCAAACAAACAGAAGAAGGGGGGACACTTCCCAACACATTAGATCAGGCCAGCATTACCCTAATATCAAACCAGAGGCATCACAAGAAACAAAAGTACAAACTAATATATCTTATGAATATGCATGTAAAAATCTTCAAAAAAATTCCAGCAAGCCAAATTCAGGAACATCAAAATAAAAAAGGATTACACACAATAACCAGGTGGGATTTATCCAAGGTATGCACATTAGATTAATACCTAAAAGTAATTAATGTGATATACCATATCAGTGGTAAAATAAAATGTAGGGGCTTCCCTGGTGGCGCAGTGGTTGAGAATTTGCCTGCTAATGCAGGGGACACGGGTTCAAGCCCTGGTCTGGGAAGATCCCACATGCCGCGGAGCAACCAGGCCCGTGGGCCACAACTACTGAGCCTGCGCATCTGGAGCCTGTGCTCCGCAACGAGAGGCCGTGATAGTGAGAGGCCCGCGGACCGCGATGAAGAGTGGCCCCCGCTTGCCACAACTAGAGAAAGCCCTCGCACAGAAATGAAGATCCAACACAGCCAAAAATAAATAAAAAACTAAGCATTTGAAGCCCTTTAAAAAAAATAAAATAAAATGTAGAAACGTGCGATTATCTTAACAAAAACACAGAAAAGGCATCTGACAAACTCTACTGCCCTCTCCTAATAAAATCATTCAACAAAATAGAACTAAGCTTTCTTAACCTGATGAAAAGGCATCTACTAAAACTCATAGTTAACATCATAGTTAATGGTGAAATACTGAAAGCTTTCCACCTAAAATCAGGAACGAGACAAAGATATAGCTCTCACCGCTTCTATTCAATATGTACTACATGTCTAGCCAGGGTACACAAGTTAAAGGAAAGAAGAAAAAATACTTCAGTGTGGTAAAAACTAAAATTGTATTTATTTGCAGATGACACAATATTGTATGTATAAAAGTCTAGGGAATCCCCCCAAATCTATGAGAACTAAAAAATCAAGTGGAGCAAAGTTGCAGGATACAAGTTCAATATTAAAGGATATGTATTTCTACATGCTAAGAGTGAACAATCTAAAAGGGTGTAAATAAGAAAATAATTTTAGGGCTTCCCTGGTGGCGCAGTGGTTGAGAGTCCGCCTGCCAATGCAGGGGACACGGATTCTTGCCCCGGTCCGGGAAGATCCCACATGCCGCGGAGCGGCTGGGCCCGTGAGCCGTGGCTGCTGAGCCTGCGCGTCCGGAGCCTGTGCTCCGCAACCGGAGAGCCCACAACAGTGAGAGGCCCGCGTACCGGAAAAAAAAAGAAAATAACTTTATTTATAAAAGCATAAAAAATAAGACAATTAGAAATAATTTAAATAATTGTAAGGTGCTTTTGTTTTTGGCCACACCACACGGCATGTGAGATCTTAGTTCCCCGACCAGGGATTGAACCCAGGCTCCCTGCTTTGGAAAGGCAGAGTCTCAACCACTGGACCGCCAGGGAAGTCCCAAGACTTTTATACTGAACACTACAAATCATTATTCAAAGAAACTTTTTTTTCTTTTTTTTGCGGTACGCGGGCCTCTCACTGTTGTGGCTTCTCCCGTTGCGGAGCACAGGCTCCGGACGCACAGGCTCAGCGGCCATGGCTCACGGGCCCAGCCGCTCTGCGGCATGTGGGATCTTCCCGGACCGGGGCACGAACCTGTGTCCCCTGTATAGGCAGGCGGACTCTCAACCACTGTGCCACCAGGGAAGCCCTATTCAAAGAAACTTCTATCTTGTTCCTTCATTTGCAACATATTTCTCTGTCTGACAGGCACTATAGAGAACAGTATGGAGGTTCCTTAAAAGACTAAAAATAGAGCTCCCATATGATCAAGTAATCCTACTCCTGGGCATATATCAGAGAAAACCGTAATTCAAAAAGATACACGTACCCAGTGTTCAATGCAACATTATTTACAATACCCAGGACATGGAAGCAACCTAAATGTCCATTGACGGAGGAATGGATAAAGATGTGGTACATATACACAATGGAATGCTACTCAGCCATAAAAAAGAACGAAATACTGCCATTTGCAGCAACATGGGTGGACCTAGAGATTGTCATACTGAATGAAGTCAGACAGAGAAAGACAAATATCATGATATCACTTATATGTGGAATCCAAAAAATTGGTACAAATGAACCTATTTACAAAACAGAAATAGAGTCACAGATGTAGAAAACAAACATGATTACCAAGGGGCAGAGCGCAGGAGGGATAAATGGGAAGATTGGGAATGACGTATACACACTACTATGTATAAAATAGGTAACTAATAAGAACCTACTGTATAGCACACAGAGCTCCACTCAATACTTTATAATGACCTATATGGGAATAGAATCTAAAAAAGAGTGGAGATTTTATATATATATATATATATATATATATATATATATATATATATATATATATATGTATGTATAACTGATTCACTTTGCTCTATGGCAGAAACTAACACAACATTGTAAATCAACTATACTCCAATAAAAATTAATTTAAAATAAAGAAACTTTTAAAGATCTAAAAAACGGAAAGACATCCTGTGTTCATGGATCTTATACCCTTCACGGAATTTCACTCAAAATCATTCACAGACATAAATGTAAAATGCAAAACTATAAAATTTATAAAGATAACATAGGAGAAAACCCAAATGATCTTAGTTTTTGATAAGAACTTTTTAGATACAACACCAAAGGCATGATCCGTGAAAGAAAGAATTAGTAAGCTGGCTCTCATTAAAATTAAAAACTATTCTGTGAAACACACTGACAAGAAAATGAGACGATAAGCCACAGACTGGGAGAAAATATTTGCAAAAGCCATCTAATTAACACCTGTTATCCAATATATACAAAGAACTCTGAAAATTCAACAGTAAGAAAAAGAAAACAAGCCAATTAAAATGTGGGCACAAGATCTGAATAGACACCTTACCAAAGAAGATACAAATATGGCAAATAAGCATATAGAAAGATGTTCCAATCATATGTCATCAGATAAATTAAAACAACAATGAGATAGTACCATACACCTATTAGGATGGCCAAAATCCAGAACACTGGCAACACCAAACGCTGGCAAGAATGTGGATCAGCAGAAACTCTTAATCATTGCTGGCGGGAATGTAAAATGGTGCAGCTACTTTGGAAGACAGTTTGGAGGTTTCTTTGAAAAATGAACATAGTCTCACCACACCAGCCAGAGATCACACACCTTGGTATTTACCCACAGGGCTTGAAAACTTATGTCCACACAAAAACCTGCATGTGGTATTTAGAGCAGCTTTATTTGTTACTGACAAAACTTGGAAGAAATAATGTGCCTTCAGTAGGTGAATTCATGTGAAAAGTGGTCCATCCAGACAATAGAGTATTATTCAGAGCTAAAAGAGAAATGAGCTCTCGAGCCATGAAAAAATAATGCAGGAAACTTAAATGTATTTTAGTAAGTGAAAGAAGGCACTCTCAAAAGGCTATATCCTATATGATTCCAAATATATGACATTCTGGAAAAGACAAAACTACTGTAACAGTAAAAAAAAAAAATCAGTGGTTGCCAGGGAGTAGGGGGTGGAAGGGATCAATAGGCAGAGAAGAGAGGAAAGTACAGTGAAAATACTCTGTAGGATACTATAATGATGGATAAATGTCATTACACATTTGTCCAGACCTATAGAATGTACAGCACCTAGAGTCAACTGTGAAGTAAACTATGGGCTTTCCGTGATGTGTGATGTATCAATGTAGGTTCACCAACTGTAACAGATGTACCACTGTGGCGGGAGATGTTGCTGATGAGTGAGATTTTACGTGAGTAGGGTCAGGAAGTAGATGCAGAATCTCTGTACATTTTGCTCAGTTTTGCTGTGAATCTAAAATTGCTCTAAAAAATAAAACCTATTTTCAAAATTACACTATAAACAGAGTAAAAAAGGTAGCCCATAGAATGAGAGAAAATATTTGTAAATCATGTATCTGGTAAAGGGTTAATATCCAAAATATATAGAGAACTCCTAAATCTCAACACCAAGTAAGGAAACAACCCAATTTAAAAATAGGCAAAGGACTTGATAGTTCTCCAAAGACAATATATAAACGGCCAATAAGCACACGAAAAGATGCTCGACGTCAATAATCATTAGGAAATACAAATCAAAACTAACATCTCATATCCAATACATTGGCTACTAAAAGAAAAATACAAATAAACATGCAAAAAACCAAAACAGAAAATAATGTGTTATTGAGGATGTGGAGAAATTGGACCTCTCATGCACAGCTGGTAGGAAAGTAAAATAATACAGCCACTGTGGGAAACAGAATGGTGATTTATCAAAGTTAAAAATATAATTACCATATGATTCAGTAATTCCACTTCTAGTATATACTCAAAAGAATTGAAAGCAGGTTCTCCAAGAAATATTTGCACACTAATGTCCACAACAGTATTAATGGTGGTTGTCAGGGGCTGGGGGAAACTGGAGAAGGGGGGTATTTTTTAATGGGTATAGAGTTGCAGTTTTACAATATGAAAAGAACTATGGCAATGGATGGTGGTGATAATAGAACATTACAAATGTATTTAATACCAGTAAATGGTACACTTAAAAGTGGTTTAGATGGTAAGTTTTACGTTGTGCATAGTTCACCACAATAAAAAACTGGAAAAAATAGTTGACAATATTTCATTAATAAAAACTAGAAAAATATAAATATTTTAAAATTATACTTGATAATATTTAAGATAATTTTAAGATAAAATTTTAGTAAACTAGAAATAGAAGGGAATATCTTAAACTAAAAGACTTGGTACAAAAAACTTAGAAAAAACATTAAACTTACTAAATACTGAAAGTGCTCCCATTGAGATACGGATGAAAAGACACGAATGTCTTTTATCCCCACTTGTGTTCAAGTCAAAGTATAAGTCAGTGTAAAGTCAAAACATGACAAAAACGTAGACATTCATTTCCACTGAAATAACTATGTTGTAAGAAATGTCAAAGGACTCTGAAAATCTATTAGAATTAATAAATCGAGCAGGATACATAGATAAAGATCAATGTGCAATAAGTGATTGCAGTACTATATTCCAGCAACAAACAATTAGAAGATGAATGACATTATTTACCTTTTAACTATGAAAAAAGGTAAAACTTAGGAATAAACATTAAAATATGTGCAAGATCTCTACATAGAGTTACAAGATACTATTATGAGAAACTAAAAATAAAGACAAATAAAAAGAGCCATTCCATGTTCAATGTTTGGAAGACTGAACATTTTTAAATTGGCAAATATCCTTAAACTGATATATAGACTCCTATAGATTCAAAGCAATCCCAGTCATATCTCATCAGGTCTTTTGCGGTTGTGTGTGTGTGTGTTGGAAAGTGGCAAACAAAGAAAAGTGAAGATACAACTGAAGATGAGAACACTGTTAGACATTTATATTAGCCATTTCTAAGACTTATATTGTTACCGTAGTTAGAATGGTATAATATTGGTAGGATAGCTAAATAGATTTATGGAAAATAATTTAGTATAGAAACAGATCCACCTATATGTATTGTCACCCAGTTTGTGAAAAAAGAACCCTTTAACACAGTGAAAAATAATAATCTTTCCAGTAAAAGTTATTGGACAGTATGACTATTCATGTGCGAAGATGAAAAAATGCATCTCATTATCTAGATTCCCACCTTACACTATACATGAAAATCAACTCCAGAGGAATTGCAGACTAGATGTGAAAGGTAAATTAACAAATCTTCTAGAAGCTAATGTAGGAAAATACCTTCATGAGCTCTGCACAGGCAAGGATTTCTTAAACAGGACACACTAAATACTAACCCTAAACTATAAATGGATAAATTTCCCTTCATTAAAATCACCAGAAGATTTATTAAGAGGAGAACAGGGAAAGCCAGAGAATGGGAGATGACAGTTCCATTGCATAAAAACGACAAAGACTTGTATCCAGAATATGCACTGAAAGAGTGAAAACCTGTCTGTGACTAAAAGAGTGGAAACTAACTTGGACTGAAAAAGAGAAAAAGCAGCTCTGTCATTAATCACATTGGGAGGACAGACACAGATAAAGCCAGTTGCAAAATTAACTGGAAGTGTTTTTTTCAAGGTCATGCAGCAACTGTGAAATCCTGTAGTAATTTCTTCTTTTAAAGACTACTGCTTTTCTATAGAGCCACTTTGCCAGTCCCATCTATTACTGGTGATACCTAATTCCTAAACTGCCCTGGCCCTATGACATGACTCCTGCTTCCCTTAGACTCTCCTAAGACTTATTTGGTGAGAAGCCAAAACTTAGACAAGATGCTTCCCTAATCTCTCTTGTGAAGTGGCATTGTATGGTTCTCTTGGAGTTCTCCCCCTTGCTTTATCAGGTCAGTAAATCTGACTGTGTCAGGCTTGAGGCATTTTTTTTTTCCTGGTGGTCTTTGAATTTTCAGGCTTTAGAAAATAATAGTTTCTAAGAATCATAATCATGAGGAGGAGGGCTAGAAGAAAGATGAAGGAAAGAAGAAAGAGAAAGAGTGCAGGCAACAAACGAAAATTTTAAATGACCAGAAAGCAAATGGACATAGGAAAGTATAAATTAATTCCACAATAAGATACTGCTATATGCTCCCCAGAATGGCTGTTTTAAAAGCTGAAAGTAACAAGAGTTAAAGAATATGTGGAACAACTAGATCTTCCACACTCTGTTGATTGGAATGTGAATTGTCACAACTGTTTTGGAAAATTGATTAGCAGTGTCTACCAAAGCGGAACATAGGTCATCCTATGACCAAACAATTCTAGTCCATGGTATACGCCTAAAAGAACTCTATATGTAGGTGTAAAACACATACATGTACAATATTTTTCTGACAACATTATTCATAAAAGCCTCAAACTGGAACAACCAAAATATCCTTCAACAGAATCGATAATTACACTTTAGAATATTCATGTAATGGGAAACTATAGAGCAAAAATTAAATGAACTCCTGCTACTCGCAACACTATTGATGGATCTCCCCAATATTTTACTGGGTAGCAGAGAACAGAGAAAAGGATATCCAATGTATATTTTCATTTATATAAAGATTGATAACAGATAAAGTATATTTATGGTGATAAGAGTTTGATTCAATGATTGTGAGTGGAAAGCATGACATGTAGGTTTCTGACAACAGTCTATAATTTGATCTAGGGTGTTATAATAGTGATGTGTTTATTTACATAGTGACAACTCTTAAGCTATATATTTAACATTCGTGCATTTTAAAATAGTTTTCTTATATTTATAACTGAATAAAATAAAACTCGAGAAAGATTTAAAAATTGTTAAATGGCAGCCATATATTTGGATAACTAACAAAATGTTTTAAAGTTTCATAAATTTTGGCAATTTTATTGTTTTCTTCTTATTCAAAAGTTTCACTCTAATATTCATTGTATTATGGCAGCTATTTAACATTAATAATTATAATGCAGAAAAAATAGAGGTCAGCATGAAGTTTCCATAACTTTCATCCACAAAGCAAGTGAATAGTCGTTATTTTTTAAAGCTCTTATATTCAACTACCAGATAGTGTAAGAGAAGATTAAATTTATGGTAAATTTTCTATAATCCACTGCATCTGGAAATTACCACCAGAATTTAAAAAAACCAAACTCCAATCCTTATCACTATAGCCATTAAATGTTTGTGAATCTGAAATTCAAATTTAAAAATAACAAAATGTGTGTATATATTTAATTTTACTTAAGTGACAGTAATTAATAGAATGAGAAAAAGTGAGTTCTAGTTTATAAAATGAAGCTATTGAAAATACTGCAATGTTTTATCAAACTTTTTGGTGGTAATATGAAAAGGAATTTAATTTTATATTTTACAATATTGAAAAATAATCTAGATGTCCTCCTCTTTTTATTATTAAAAAAAAGCTTTTATTCCAGTCAACAATTTCTGAGATAACATATTCAATATCAAACTTTTTCTTTAAGGACTTTTATGTTGATTACTTTTTTCAAATAAACCATCAATCATAGAAGTGTATATTCTTATTATTCCAGTTTATTTTTAAATTATATTTATTTTTGTATACAGCAGGTTCTTATTAGTTATCTATTTTATACATATTAGTGTATATATGTCAATCACTGTCTCCTAATTCATCCCACCACCCCCCACCCTGCCACTTTCCCCCCTTGGTGTCCATACGTTTGTTCTCTACATCTGTGTCTCTTATTATTCCAGTTTTACAGATGAAAAGCAAGCTTGTAAAATAATGACAACATTTTACCAGATCCTACTCTTATAATGTTGGCGGCTGGATTTCTACCTGAGCAGTATAATTTCAGAATCTGTACATTTAATTTCCATATGTTGCTGCCTTTTTTTCCTGAAATTTGTAATATTCCAAATTTACAGTAATTAAATCAGAGGAAAAGTAATAACTGCTATTTAAAAAAAAATTCCATCTAAGAAATATCATCTACTACAATATTCTTTTCTACATAATAAGAAGTAATGATTTATTGTTCCCATGACATTTAGCTCATTATCAAATAAAACTGAACACTAAGCATTGCTTTAGGCAGGTGATGTTCTTTTACTCTATGCTGATAATAATATTAAACATGATATTTTCAGCATCATTGCTCAAGATTCTTTTTGAAGAATCTACTTCTAAATTTCAGTATAATCCAATTGTGAGGAAAACTTTTACATATTGTATAAAATATTTTTATATTATAAAAGCACGTTATGTTGGAGAAAAGTAATGGTTATCAATTAAGTAAAATTTCTATATGTTCGCTTTATATTGAACATTTCTACTTTTCATACATATAGTCCAAACTATATATGCATGTAGTTTAAAAGAAAAACATTTTTGGTTTTAGAAAATTAGAGTTAGTGCTCATGTCATCACTAACATTTGTGTGACCTTGGACAATTCACTTATACTTTTTGAGCCTCAGTTTCTTCATTTGTTTATTTAAGATAATCTTTGTGTATACATTATTTATACATATTTTAATAATCATCATACTATATTTATATAAACACTAATAAGTAACATAATTTAGAGCATATAATTAAATTTTTACGTGTATTAATATGTGTGTATTACTATATTTAATCATCGTAAGTAGCTGAGTGGATCAGTCTTCCAAGATCATAAATAGCCTTTCTAATGAAAAGTAAATCTTGAATTGCTCAAGATCGAGAAATGCTTATCATCCTAGAAAAGGAACTGGCACTCTCTAAAGCTCAATGGAAATCAGTTATAGTTCAATGCTTAAAGTGATTGTTTCCAGTCAAAGTGTGAGGATTGGACAGGTTCAAAGCTTAGATCTCATCATTTCTCTTAACTTTTGTATCTAAGAATTCCAGCGTGGCCCATTCTGCCTAAAAATTTCTGAGTGAATAAAGCTGCATTTGCAAGGCTTGTACCCCGAACCCGTGGTTATGCCTGGGAAGGGCCTTAGTCAGCTACCATAATGGGATAAACTGGCACCCAGGGGTAAGAGCTAGTGCTTCCCTAATCATGCAGCTCATGTTCCCATCAATCCAAGAGTTAATGCTCTACCTAGTTCCAGGATAGGAGAACAAACAATGAGATTTTTGGTTTGTATTAACAATTTTGAAAGAGTAACCGAGAGACACCATGGAAAAAGGGGAGCTATGAATCTATTTCTTGATATAATTTCGAGCCAAAAGAACAGCAACATGGGGTACCCTCCCTCATCATAACTGAAGGATTTGCCCCATCATTCTGACGTCTTAATTATAAAATGTAGAACGAATAATAGGAGAGGGCACAGATCAACCACAAGAGAAGAATAAGAAGAACCCCAACATTTTACTTCAGGAAGTGATTAGAATAATGGAAACATTATCAGTGCAACACTTGGCCTCTGAATACTTCCCTGAAATCAGAGTAAACTGATGATTCATATAAGATATTAATAATTCCTGGAATACTCCGGAATACTCTTCACAGTTCAGGAATCAAGATCAGGCTGCTCTGCACATGATATGATGGGAATCCAAAGTTTTGTCTATTTCTAGGAATGTATTTTCCTAATAACCTCATTTTGTTTACTTCACTGAATATTACAAACTCTTACTAAGTAGTCCCAAAGAAAGCTTGTTTGATATATATAAATCACATAGTTCATATTCATCAGTGTACATAATGTTAGAGTGGGAAGAAAAAATAATTTAGTGTTATATTACTCTAGCTTTTTGCCTCACTAGAGTCTTTACCCTGACATAAAAATCACCAGTTTCTTAGTTACAAAATAAAAATAAGCTTTACCAAGTAAGGTGAAAAGTAGACACAATATATATAATTTAGCCACCTACATCATTTGGTAAACATTTGGTAAGTGGATTCCATCAGTGATTATTACTGCATACATGGTAGTATTGGATGAATATATATAAAATGAATGAATGAAATTACGAATACCTCAAGTAATACTATTTCAAATAAAAATAGCACATGAAAGAAATGAGGAAATTTTTTTTTTTTTTTTTTTTTTTTTGCTGTGCGCGGGCCTCTCACTGTTGTGGCCTCTCCCGTTGTGGAGCACAGGCTCCGGACGCACAAGCCCAGCGGCCATGGCTCACGGGCCCAGCCGCTCCGCGGCATGTGGGATCCTCCCGGACCGGGGCACGAACCTGTGTCCCCTGCATCGGCAGGCGGACTCTCAACCACTGCGCCACCAGGGAAGCCCAGAAATGAGGAAATTTGAAGTTTGACTCATTCACACTGTTTTATCATAAACAAATTCCTTCTCAAATATTTCAGTATATTTCAGTTAACAGATTAAATGTGATTATAGCATCTAATTTTAAATCTAATTTCAAATATGAGTTTTAAAGTACAATTAATGTCATAGAATATATAATGTGATTGATTTGGAGCAATATCTCAATTCAATTAATTTTTATACTACATCAGGGGTTTAAAAGAAACAATCTCACCTTAGATATTTGATTTGTAATTAACAATAATTATTTGCACACACACACCCCTCCCCACTTCCATAACATGAAGTTCAAACCTGGTAACTACACTCATTATCATAGTTGTTTACGCACTTATTATTCATATATTAATCCTCAATGGCAGAAAACATTTATTGTTATATTACTGCTGACTAGCAAAATATCTCACACACAGTCAATTTTTAATAAATCTTTCTTTCTTTTTTTTTTTTTTTTTGCATTTTAGGAAACACTGGTAAAGAGTTAATACTCCCATCTGGTTAGAGTTTTATAGTTAACAACACTAACTTATATCCTTCTGTGCTTTTGTTTCCAGCATAGTGAAAACTTGGCAAATGCTAGCATTGTTATTGGTGAATTGATTATAAACATTTTGAAATCGTACAATTATTACAGTAATACTTAATAGAATAAGTTTGTTGATATATGGTTTTTATTATTTTATTTTTTGAACTATATAACTGACATTTAGAACAGTTTGTAATCTATATTCTCAATATATTTTAAAAATTAAATAGTATAAGATTAAAACAGGTCTTCCTAGTTCATATGCATGTGTGCTTTTGGGTTAAAAGCACATATCACATCCAAATTCTTTGCTATACACATTAAGGACCACATCACTAGAGAGGAATGGAGCTTCTCCTTAAATTCTTTAATCACCAATAGAATTACCTATTTTAATTAAAAAAAAAATTTTTGGCCATGCCGCATGCCATGAGGCATGTGGGATCTTAGTTCCCCAACAAGGGATCAAACCTGTGCCTCCTGCATTGGAAGCACAGAGTCTTAACAACTGGACCCCCAGGGAAGTCCAGAATTACCTTTTTAAAATTAAACTTTTTATTCTGTTATAATTATAAATTCACTTGTAAGAAATAATAGTGAGATCCCATGTGCCCTTACATTGAAGATACAGAACATTTCCATCATCACAAGGATCCTTCCCACTGCTCTGTTAGAGCCACAGCCACTTCCTTTCCATCCCATTATCACATTATACTCTGGCAACCACTAATCTGTCCACTGCATCTGTAATTTTGTCATTTTGATGTTATATAAACTGAATTATGAAATATGTAATCTTTTAGGACTGACCTTTTTCACTGAGCATAATTCTCTGGAGATTCATCTAGATTGCTGTATGTGTCAATAACCCGTTCCTTTTCATTGCTGAGTAGTATTTCATCCTAGTGTTGGACTATGGTCTGCTTAATCATTCACCCACTGAAGGGCATCTCAATATTCCCAGGTTTTGGCTTACAAATTAAGTTGCTATAAACATCTGTGTGCAGGTTTTTGTGTGAACACAATTCTTAATTTCTCTGGGACAAATGTTCATGAGTGTAATTGCTAATTTTATAATGAAGAAAGTATTTTAAAATTCTACTAGGTAGTCTTTTACATTATTATTCTGAGGAAAAGGAAGCCAACTTCTTTTCTTGTCCTTGGTATTATCCTTTCTTTTACCTATACTTAACATATTTCAAGTATGTGTCACTCATGTTCGAACAGAATAAAACACGTGTTTTGTTATGCAAAAGAGAATGTAATTCATTATTATATCTGAATTTAAGTGAGAGAATTTTCTTTTTGATTAAATAATACTGTACTTGACACCAGAAACTTGTTTCAATGACATATAATTTCTTAATATAGCTAGCAACTGATAGCTTTTAACTCTAAGGACTATTAGTTAACTGTCATTTTGACACAACTTTAATATTTTATAATCTACTTTTATCCTAGTTAAAAATTTATACCTAATCCACAATTTCAAGTTAAAATGTTAGCACTTTTTATCTTTAAAGCAGTAAAAGTTTACATATATGGCCTTCTTTGCTTTTATATAGACAATTTATTTGGAAAAGTTGGTACATCTTTCAAAATAAATAAACATATCAAAAGTCAGACATTATGGGTTGAGAAAGACCTAGGGACGTTATGAACATGTTGTGCTAACAATGAAGTGAGGGAATAGGATGAGGAGAAAACAGGAATAAGGTGGAAGTTCCTTTCAACCTAATTGTGGAACCATGACAACTGACATTGCTTCACCTGATTCTGTATATATAGTAAATGGGCATTTCCAAGTGAGCTTGTCATATGACATGGAACAGGCAAAGCAACAGAAGACAGATGTAAATATGCTCTATATAACGTAGGAGACACGCAACATGCCCAGTACACTGTGACATTGTGGAAGAGGCACTTCTTCCTGGCTGGGAAGTCTAAGATAGGTCAGAGCTGCCAAAGACATCTCATTACAATTGGAAACAACTTAGCTGAGTGTTAAAGAATAAGGATGACAAAACCTAGTGTTCTGATTAAAAGTTGTCCAGAAAGAGGGAACAAAGAGAACAAATTGAGACAAGGAAATGGATGTGTGCATTGAAAACTTTAGTAGTTTGGTAATATCAAAGCAAAAATGTGACATAGAGGTGAGAGCTAATGGTGGAGAGAGTGGATAGGGCTTGATAAATCCTGCAAATGGGCTCATGCCATGTCCTAAGAGAATTTTAAGAAAAATGATGACAAATGCAGATTTACTTTGTACATAACTCATTGAGTCAAAGTGTGGAAGTCAGATATGAGGTAAATACAACTAAAGATCAGGAATTCCATTGTGTATTGATCATAATAATCAAATTAGAAACCTACAAAAATAATATAAGACAAGGTATAAGATATGAGAGAGTGAAATTTAGGGATAAAAAGTGGTAGATAGGCCTTCCCTGGTGGTGCAGTGGTTGAGAGTCCGCCTGCCGATGCAGGGGACACGGGTTCGTGCCCTGGTCCGGAAAGATCCCACATGCCGCGTAGCGGCTGGGCCCGTGAGCCACGGCTGCTGAGCCTGCGCGTCCGGAGCCTGTGCTCCGCAAAGGGAGAGGCCACAACAGCGAGAGGCCCGCATACTGAAAAAAAAAAAAAAAAAAAAGAATGTAAAATGGGAAAAAGACAGACTCTTCAGCAAGTGGTGCTGGGAAAGTTGGACAGCAGGATGTAAATCAATGAAGTTAGAACACACCCTTACACCATGCACAAAAATAAACTCAAAATGGCTTAACGACTTAAACGTAAGACATGACACCACAAAACTCCTAGAAGGAGCACAGGCAAAACATTATCCGACATTAATCGTATCAATGTTTTCTTAGGTCAGTCTCCAAAACCAATACAAATAAAAACAAAAATAAACAAATGGGACCTAATCAAACTTACAAGCTTTTACACAGCAAAGAAAGCCATAAAAAAAAAAAGAAAAGACAACCCACAGAATGGGAGAAAATATTTGCAAATGATACGACAGACAAGGGCTTATCTCCAAAATATACAAAGAGTTCATACAACTCAACAAAAAAACCCACAACCCAATCAGAAAATGGGCAGAAAACCTTAACAGACATTTTTCCAAAGAAGACATACAGATGGCCAAAAAGCACATGAGAAGATGCTCAACATTACTCATTATTAGAGAAATGCAAATCAAAACTACAATGAGGTAACACCTCACACCAGTCAGAATGGTCATCGTTAAGAAGTCTACAAATAGCAAATGCTGGAGAGGGTGTGGAGAAAAGGGAACCCTCCTACACTGTTGGTGGAAACGTAAGTTGGTGCAGCCACTATGGAAAACAGTATGGCGCTTCCTCAGAAAACTAAATATGGGCCTCCCTGGTGGCGCAGTGGTTGGGAGTCTGCCTGCCGATGCAGGGGACACAGGTTCGAGCCCTGGTCTGGAAGGATCCCACGTGCCGCGGAGCGGCTGGCCCCGTGAGCCACAATTACTGAGCCTGCGAGTCTGGAGCCTGTGCTCCGCAACAAGAGAGGCTGCGATAGTTAGAGGTCGGTGCACCGCGATGAAGAGTGGCCCCCGCTTGCCGCAACTAGAGAAAGCCCTCGCACAGAAATGAAGAACCAACACGGCCATAAATAAATAAATAAATAAAATTTGAAAAAAAAAAAAAAGAAAAAAAAGAAAACGAAATATGGAAACACCGTATGATCCAGCAATCCCACTCCTGGGCACATATCTGGATAAAACTCTAATTCAAAAAGATACATGCACCCCTATGCTCATAGCAGCACTGTTCACAATAGCCAAGACATGGAAACAACCTAAATGTCCACTGACAGATGAATGAGTAAAGAAGATATGGTGTATACAATGGATACTACTCAGCCATAAAAAAGAACCTAATAATGCCATTTGCAGCATTATTGCAACTAGAGATTATCATACTAAGTGAAGTAAGTCAGAAAGAGAAAGACAAACACCATATGATATCACTTATATGTGGAATCTAGAATACGGCACAAATGAACCTATCTATGAAACAGAAACAGACTTACAGACACAGAGAACAGACTTGTGGCTGCTAAGGGAGAGGGAGTTATGGGATGCAGTGGGAGGTTGGGGTTAGCAGATACAAACTATTACATTTAAAATGGATAAACAGCAAGGTCCTACTGTATAGCACAGAGGACTATATCCAATCTCCTGGGATAAACCATAATGGAAAAGAATATGAAAAAAAGAATGTATATATGGTATCACTGAGTCACTTTGCTGTATAGCGGAAATTAGCACTACATTGTAAGTCAACTATACTTCAATTAAAAAAATGATACAGCCCTGGTGGTAGGGTTTTCTACCTTTCCATTACTCCTGCTTTTATTTGTAATAATTTCTACACTATCGGTCCACTGTCTCCAAAACTGAATCCACAAAACATAGTTCCTCAGTCCTTTAGGTGGCCAAGTCACCTGCTGGGGATCTGAATCCACCAACTGGACTGACTTCTGCAAGGAGTAAAAGAGAAGGAAGAAACCTTCTTAGGCTTCCTCTGATGACTTTAAATAAAAGAAGAGAAAGAAGGAAGTTTCAAATGGAATCCATTTTATTGACAGAGATGGGATGGAGGCCTCTAGCTTTCAGAGACGGTGGAAGTTAACAGGTAGCATTCCTGGAAGGGCAGCACTGGGGTGGGTGGAAGACTCTTCTCAGCAGCAATAGTGTTTTTCTTATCAGATCAAGTCTATAGCATGATTGTGCCATTGTAATTGAGGCTTGGCCTTAAGACTCCATCTTTATATCTGAATATCTTTTTTTTTATAATAGTGTTTATTTATTTTTACTTGTTGACAGTTTGCTTTATTTATTTATTTATGGCTGTGTTGGGTCTTCGTTTCTGTGCGAGGGCTTTCTCTAGTTGTGGCAAGCGGGGGCCACTCTTCATCGCGGCTTCTCTTGTTGCAGAGCACAGGCTCCAGACGCGCAGGCTCAGTAGTTGTGGCTCACAGGCCCAGTTGCTCCGTGGCATGTGGGATCTTCCCAGACCAGGGCTCGAACCCGTGTCCCCTGCATTGGCAGGCAGATTCTCAACCACTGCGCCACCAGGGAAGCCCTCAATATCCTTTTAATTAATTATTTTCTGTTTGATCAGCACAAGTCACCTTCTGTTCCGTAAAACTAAGAACTGATATCAACCTATCCCTCTCCCTACCCTTCCACCCTAGTAACCATAAAGATACAAATGAGCTTATTTACAAAACAGGAACAGACTCACAGACTTAGAAAATGAATAAGTCTTCATTTGTATATGTAATAGTAAGTGATGCCAATCCCATTTATACCTTTTGAGTCCTGGACTTGTGAATCTTAGCTGTGGGGGAAGCAGTACTGGTTGGATAATGATTCAGAGCATATACAGCCTTCTAGAAAAACCTTGCCCCAGCCCTACATGTTTTTATCACATATCTGACACTACAGCTAAGTCTTCGAAAGGTCATTCACGATTGTATCGAGTCAGCTACTTCAGGATGATGGGAAACATAGATCAGTGAATACCATGATCATGGACTCATTGCTACACTTATTTTCCTGTGAAGCGAGCTCTTTCATCAGAAGCAATGTTTCCGATCTGTGGAATACCAGGATAAAGCATTCTGTAAATTCACAGATGAGAGTTTAGCAGAAGTATTGCATACAGGGAAGGCAAATCCATATCCAAAGTAAGTGTTATTCCAGTAAGGACAAAATGCTGCCCCTTTCATGATGAAAGCAGTGAACCTGTCACCAGGCAGCTGGCTAATCATGCCAGTGGTTGGTTCTGTATGAGGGCTCAGCACTGGTCTCTGCTGCTGGCAGGCTGGGTGCACAGTGATGGCTGCAGCCAGGTCAGCCTTAATGAAGTCCATGTTGTTGAGCTCATGAATAACCTCCCTCCCTGCTACCTGTGCCACCTTGTTCGGGAGCCCTTTCGACAATCACAAGGGAGACTGTGGGAAGTGACTGGTATCACAGAACTGGTCATCCTATATACTTGATCATTAAAATATTCTGCTGAGGTCACCGTCTGTTGAGCATTCACATTAAACACAAATATCTTCATATTTTTGCCCATTCAGAGTTGCTTATCTATATAACTTTTCCCTAAATTTCTTTGTCACCAATTTTTCAATCATGTTCCTTTCAAATCCCTGACATGTCCGTCATTCCATTGGCCACAGCCCATGAATCAGTGTATAATCACATCTCTGGCCATTTCTCCTGCAGAACAAAGTGAACAATCAAGTGCACTTCTTCAAGTTCTGCTGAGATGATTTCCCTTCACCATGTCCTTCAGGGATGTTCCAAAAGAGGTCTGTAGTGTTACAGATGTAACACACCCAAATGAGGACTCTATTGCCTCCAAAGGCCAAAGAGGTCCACTAGGCCCTGGGCCTCATTTTCAGTTGTAGGGAAGCCCAGATGCAACAACTTCTAGGAACACCAGAATCAACAAGCCAATGCCATAGATCTGCGTGAATGAGATTCATCTGATTGCTGTTTGACAGTTCTACCACTGCAACCACGCTCAGCTGACGTTTGGCAGTTGAGTGCCACCACTTGGCCCCCACCGCCCAGGTACCCAGCTACTCCGTTTTAGGTTTCCCTATCCAGTGACTGCAGTTCCCATTGCCTGGACTGGCGTACAGAGAAGAACAATCACAGAGCTCTTCAAGGACGCCAGGGCTCCCCCAGCAGTACGAATGAAAGCTATGTCTTCTGGACCATCTCAGTGGGAGTGAGTAGGTCTGAAGTGACAAACACACTCTGAAATTCCAGTCTCCCTAAGCCTCTGGATTCCTTCCTGTCCATTCAACCAAGATGGGCTGGGTGTTTCCAACTCGCTCACTGTGGGCCACATTTTGGTCCTTGTTTCAGCCCAGCAACCAAACAAACTGTTAGAGCCCTTTCTGACCCCCTGAGCTGCAACACTGAACCCAGAATCTTTGTTTAGTGAGCCTGTATTATTAATTACTGTCCAACTGTATATTTCTAACACCATTATCCCATACCCTTATTATCCATTCCCACACATGTTCTCTGCTTTTTGTCTGTATAAATTAGAAAATTCTAGTAGTTCTTTTGAAGAACTACTACTTATGGGTCTCACATTGTACCTCAAATTTAGGGACCTGCAGTGACTTGTGTCTAGCTATAGGTCTAGAAGCAAAACAGGGTGCTGGCCCTGGGTTATGAGAAGAATCAGCAGTGTCTTGCATGGCATCTGCCTCAGGGGAGACCAATACAGTCTGGCCCCCCAGACACAAGTGTAAAGAAACATGTACTGTGGGTAAAAAGGTCAATACCACTGAGGATAGGGAACCCACTTCTGTAGATGGGGATGCAGGGCCCTCTTCCAGTGACAGAGAAGATTCATCAGAATTTAAAGGCTGATTGTCCCCAGTTTCACCAGGATCTTCCCAAAGCTTCTATGTCAACATACAGGATCCCATTCTTGGGCCTGCTTTTTCATTTCTCTTCAAATTTCTGTGGCTACTGGATATTTCTTTAATTAATTTTTCATATTAATCAGCAGAAGTCACCTTCTATTCCTTTCAAGTAAGAGATATCTATATGTATAGCTATCGATATATCAAATGCCATACTCGTAATACTCTAAACTGTTCTATAAGTGGAAATGTTACAAATTCCATTGTGTAAATAGAACATAATTTCTTAAGTGTGCATTATTTTTCTTTTTCTAATTAAGAAGTAGTATGTATGTCTCTGGAATATTGGCCTAAATTTAATCAGAGGCCATTTGTTTTTTGACAATTCTGAATACAATTAGATCTCAAATAAAGCTCCAAGAGCTACAACCATGCATGCCCTGTGGTAATCAGTTTCTCCAAACGTTTACTAGTGTATAGGTAGCCATAAAATTCCTAATATGTGATGGAAAAGTGTTTTTGTGTTGAAAACGCCTGCTAAGGATAATTAAGGACCCTGGTAAAATATGTGAATATTCATGATTTTTTTTTAACATCAGTACAAATGGTACAGATGCTATTTCTTAATAATTTACTTTGGCCATATTGTGGATTATGTAGAAAGGCAAATCTTGTATTTAAATCAGATGTGCAAAATGATTTTTAAAATACAGATATTGATTGGTACAAAGCCTTAACCATATGTTTTAGAAGAACAACTTCCCCAGATGCAAAATTTTTAATTACCATTTATCCCTTTCTTCAAAAATCACTTGATAGGTGATTAATATGTGCCAGGCACCACTCTAGTCATTGGAAATACAGCAGTGAACAAAAGAGTTACAATCCCTCATGCAGCTCATGTTCTAGTAAGGTGTGACAGATAATATAAAATAGATTATATAATAGATAAGAGTGGTGATTATGTTTATGGAGAATAATTAGTCTATCATATGATAAAGAATGAATGTCAGGAAAGTTGTTTCTGTAAAGGTGAAATTTAAGGAGAGAGTTAAATAAAATCAGAAATTAAGCCATAAGGAGATCTGGGAAAAGAGCATTAAATAGACAGAGAATATATTGTAAGATATCTTGAGTCAGGGAAAAAAATAATGTGTGTAAGGAAATAACAGAGATCAGTGTGGCTAAAATACAGTAAATTAAGGAAAGAGTAATAGGAGATGAGGCTAGTCAAATGGGGATTCATCTGCCAAAGACATTATGGGTCATGGTTAGAACTTAGATTTTATTTTGATCACTGAGGAAGTCATTAATTGATTTTATGACACGTTTTGTAGTGCACATCACTAAGAAATAGGTTTCTAGTCCTCTGAATTTTTTCCATAATGGCCACTATGATGCCCTTTATCTTAGTGGCCTACTTACTAATTTATTACTTTTCTTTAAGTCCCATCAGGAATGTATGAGAATGTCAGTTATCCCTCATCCTCTACAATTGTTAATGTTTCAATCTTTGTAATTTTAGTCATTCTTTGATGAAGGTAATGGAGTATCATTATAGTTTTAATTCATATTTCCCTGATGACTATAAGGGGCTGAGCAAGTTTTCATGTGTTGATTGGCTATCTGTGTATCTTTATTGTGAAGTGTCTGTCCAAAGTTTTTTGCCAACTTTTATATTTATTATTATTATTAAGGTTAATTATATATTTTGGATACATATCTCTAATATCTATATCCATCTAATCTATCAATCTGATACACTAATAGGTGGGAATTCTGTTAAATTTCAATTTATCATATTTAATTATTTATTGAATATGGTTAATACTTTAGTGTTTTTTTCATAAAGTCTTTGCCTGCATTCAGGTTGCAAAAATATTCTATAGTTTCTTCTGGAAATCTTATACTTTCAGCTTTACGTTTATGTATATCTTGAATTAATTTTTGTGAATGGTATAATGTAGAGATTGCGGTGCATTTTTGTTTTCTAAATTTATCTAGTTATTTCAGCTTCATTTGTTGCAAAGACTTTTCATTCCCCATTGAATAGGTTTGCTATTTTTGTTAAGTTTAATACTAAGTGTTTTTGGTGCTTTTGTAAATGTAATTGTTGGTAACTTTTTAACTGAAAATCAGTAGCTACTTGAAGCCTCAGCATTGTGGACATCCACTTCCACTTACAATTAAGTAAGACTTAGGTAAGAATTAGGTAAGACTAGGTCATGCACAGGCACCCACAGAGACAGGAATACTACAAAGTGTTCTTTTTCTTTTTTTCAGAACATGCTCACTCTGAATCAAATTGTGATTCTTATCTTAAAGAATATGAGATTAATGTGTACCAGATAGATGACTTTCAAGATGTGACACACCATCTCTCAATGTCACCTTCAATTCCTATTTTCTTCCCAGGATCACTCAATTGGAATTAATTTTCCACCATCCCCCACTCCTATGGCACTATTACAACACCCAAATCTCATTTTTTAAGAAATGTTTTGCTAATTCTCTTTAAAGGAAAGGCATCTTACTGTAATAAATCTCCTAATTTATATGATATCTACTATGACTTTTATCATTTAAAAATATTTATAAATATAGAATTGAATTAGCTTGTGTCCATGAACATTAGTACCTTTATAATTATTTTGATCATATGGCTTAAATAAATCATTTATTCTTCATTACTTGTATCAGAGCTATAGCATCCTGATCATGATCCTATGTTCACATATTTTATGTCTTATACTTTTAACTTATGAGTGGATTTTAACCAAATTATCATAGTTTTATTTATCTATGTGTTTTGGTAATCACTTCACACATTGACTCTGTCTGGGTCATGTGACTTGCTTTGGCCAGTGGGACAAGACAAATTGAATTCAGGTAGCATCTTTAAAAAAGCATTTGCATACTTTTATTTCTTCTGCTGCTCCTCTGCCTTTGCTATGAGAATATTCTCAGGTTAGCCTACTGGTGAAATATGAGAAACACTAGCAGAGCCAAGTTTCCCCAGTTGAAGCCATCCTGTCCCAGCCAAACTGTAGCCAGTATTTCATCTGATTGCAGATGCATAAGCAAGCCCAGATAAGATTAACCAAACCTGGCTCTGATCAATAGAACTATATAAATGTCTGGTTGTTGTCTTAAGCACAACATCATGCACACAATTTTTGAGGCAGAAAAAAGGAAAAGCTGATTAACTTTTCTCACAATGCAAATGAAACCATTATTCAAAAAAAAAAACCACCCCATTAACACTCACTAATGAATATAGATATAAAAGTCTCAAAAAAATCTATGTGAAAGTTGAATTCAGCAGTGTGTGCATATGTTTATACAGAAAGAATTAAGTAATGCAAGGATGGCTTGATATAACATATTAAAAGAAAATAGAAGAAAATTACATGAGTGAGTCTATAGATGCCAATGAAAACATTTAATTAAACTGAATTTTCAATCATGAAAAGAAAATTCACTTAAAAATATAAGTGAACATGGGACTTCCTGGTGGTCCAGTGGTTAAGACTTCACCTTCCAGTACAGGGGGTGAGGGTTCGATCCCTGGTTGGGGAGCTAAGATCCCACATGCCTCATGGCCAAAAAACCAAAACATAAAACAGAAGCAATATATTAACAAATTCAATAAAGACTTTAAAAATGGTCCACATCAAAAAAAAATTCTTTAAAAATATATATAAGTGAACTTATCAAAACCTACTTAAAATATATCAATTAACCACCCCAAATGAAGTCAGGAAAAAAATAAAAATTCTCCCTAGAATTGTTCTGATTAAATACTATACTAGGAATTGTAGCTAATCCATTCAGATGAAAATAAATGCATAGTTGAATAGCGATATATGAACCAATAAAGAAAGTTAAACTGTTCCTATTTGAAAATACAAAATTTTGTCATAAAAATCTGTAAATATATATAGAGATGGAGTTTAGTAATTAATAAGATAAAATTTCAACTGTTAGTTGCTTAAAGATCAGCATAAAATAATCTATGGTGTCATGATACATCCTTTAATATTCAAAGATTATTCACAATAGCAACAGAAGACTCAAATCCTTAACATTCTAACTGGGCACTGACTAATCACAATGACACCAGCCTTATCATAGGAATAGAGTGCTAAGCCACCTTGGTTGTTGCACGTGGAGACATCTTGGAGAAAAATTTATAGAGGTTGGAGTGGTGGACATCTGAATGTCAACATGGACATATAATAGTTAATAATTGTTGAGTGCTTGCTATGTGGTAAGTGATAGTCTAAGCAATTTACAATTATTAACTCATTTAATTATTACAACAAAGCTATGAGTAGATGCATTTATTATTTTGATTTTATAAATGAGTAGTCAATTTTTCAGTGATGTTAATTTTTCCAAGGTTAAACATAAAGTGGTACTGCTAAGATTTGGACACAGATATTCTGGATTAATCCAGTTTCTTTACTTTTGACTTTATCATTTTAGTATAAACCTAAAATTTAAAAGTTGATGAAAAGTCTATGAGGAAAATTATATTACTTTATCAAAATATTTTTAAATACACAAAAGACATACCTTGTTATTATGGAATATAATTCTTAGTATTATAAAGATTTTAGGTAAACATTTAATATGAATTCAAACTAAATGGACCTTCGCAAAACTTTTAAAAGCCACATGAAAGAATAAGGGAAAAAAATAGCCAGGATAATTTTTGAGATGGAGGAGAAGATGGTAGAATTTGATCCATTAAAGAATATTATAAAGTCATAACACTTAAGTCTAGTAATACTAACAGAGAGATACATAATTCAACCATTGGAAAAAAGTAATTACCCTGAAACAGATTTACACATATATAGACATTTGATTCATTTCCAAAGCAGCATTACAAATCAGTAGGTCATTTGGGACTATTCCTTAAATCATTAAGTTGTGCTGAGAGAACTAGTTGTCTATATTAAAAAAAGAAAAAAAAAGTTTGCTTCCTACTTCACACCAAACCTGACTATACATTGCAGTTATACTGAAGAAACTAAGAAGAAAAACTAAAATTAGAAAAAATTATATGAGAATATCTTTTGACTGTGAAATAAGCAAGGACTTCTTAGGCATATCAAAAAAAAACCAAGAAAAAAACCCAAGAAAAAAACCCCCAAATTTAATATATTTACAGTAACAAATTATCCAGTGTAACAAAAGCTACTGTAAACAAAATTAAAACACAAGACGCAATTTCAGAGCAGCAGTTTACAATATTTACCACCAGCAAAGGATTACCCAGAATATAAAAGACCTCTTAAAAATGACCAAAACAAGCATTCCCTCTAAGGTTAGGAAGAAGACAAGTATGCCCACTCTCGTCACTTTTATTCAATATGGTTTTGGAAGTCATAGACAGAGCAATCAGAGAAGAAAAAGAAATAAAATTAATCCAACCTGGAAAGGAAGAACTAAAACTGTCCCTGTTTGCAATGACATGATACTATACTTAGAAAATCCTAAAAATGCTACCAGAAAACTACTAGAGTTCATCAATGAATTCAGTAAAGTTTCAGGATACAAAATTAATATACAGAAATCTGTTGCATTTTTATACACTAACAACAATATATCAGAAAGAGAAATTAAGAAAAAAATCCCATTTACCATTGCATCAAGAAGAATAAAATACCTAGGAATAAGCCTACCTGAGGAGGCAAAAGACCGGTACTATGAAAATTATATGATGCTAATGAAAGAAATTGATGATGACACAAACAGATGGAAAGATATACCATTTTCTTGGATTAGAAGAATGAGTATTGTTAAAATGACCTAATTACCCAAGGCAATCTACAGATTCAGTGTAATCCCTATAAAATTACCAATGGCATTTTTCACAGAACTAGCACAAAAAATTTTAAAATGTGTATGGAAACACAAAAGACCCTGAATAGTCAAAACAATCTTGATAAAGAAGAATGGATCTGGAGAAATCAGACTCCCTGACTTCAGACTGTAATACTAAGCTACAGTAATCAAAACAGTATGGTACTGGCAAAAAAAAGCAGACACATAGATCAATGGAACAACATGGAAACCCACTCATTTATGGTTAATTAATCTATGACAAGGGAGGCAAGAATATACAATGGAGAAAAGACAGTCTCTTTAGTAAGCGGTGCTGGGAAAACTGGACAGCTATGCGTAAAAAAATGAAATTAGAACATTCTCTAATGCCATATACAAAAATAAACTCAAAATGGATTAGAGACCTAAATGTAAGACCTGATACTATAAAACTCCTAGAAGAAAACACAGGCAGAACACTCCTTGACATAAACTGCAGCAATATTTTTTTTGGATTCATCCCCTGAGTAATGGAAATAAAAGCAAAAATAAACAAATGAGAATGGGAGAAAATATTTGCATATGATAAGACTGACAGTGGATTAATTTCCAAAATATACAAACAGCCCTTATAGCCCAATATTAAAAAAGCAAACAACACAATCAAAAATGAGCAGATCTAAATAGACATTTCTCTAAAGAAGACATACAGATGGCCAACAGGAACATGAAAACATGCTCAACATTGCTAATTATTAGAGAAATATAAATCAAAAATACAATGAGCTATCACCTTACTCTGGTCAGAGTGGCTATCATCAAAAAGTCTACAAATAATAAATGCAGGAAAGGGTGTGGAGAAAAAGGAATCCTCTTACACTGTTGGTGGGAATACAAATTGGTACAGCCACTATGGAGAACAGTAGGATGATTCCTTTAAAAAATAAAAACAGAGCTACTGTGTGATCCTGCAATCCCAGTCCTGGGCATATGTCAGGAGAAAACTCTAATTTGAAAAGATACATGCACCCCAATGCTCACAGCAGCACTATTTACAATAGCCAAGACATGGAAGGAAATTAAATGTCCATTGAGAGATGAATGGATAAAGAACATGTGATATATATATGTGATATATATATTTATATATATATATATAAACATACATATACACAGACACAATGGAATATTACGCAGCTATAAAAAAAGAATGAAATAATGCCATTTGCAGCAAGATGGATGGACCTAGAGATTATCATACTAAGTGAAGTTAGTCAGAAAAGACAAGTATCATATAATATCACTTATGTCTAAAAAAAGATACAAATGAACTTATTTACAAAACAGAAATAGACCTGCAGACACAGAAGACAAACTAATGATTACCAAAGGGGAAGTGGGAGAGATGGATAAATTAGGAGTTTGGGATTAACAGATATATACCACTATACATAAAATAAACAACAAGTACCTACTGTATAGCACAGGGAACTATATTCAATATCTTGTAATAACCTATAATGGAAAAGAATCTGAAAGAGAACGTTATATATATATGTATATACAGACACATGTGTGTCTGTATATACATATATATACATATAACTGAATCACTTTGCTGTATACCTGAAACTAACACAACACTGTAAATCAACTATACTTCAATTCAAAAAAATTAAAAAAAAATGATCAATGCATATAGCTGATTTAGAACTATATCTTGGAAGAAAAAATGTAAATAAAACGATGACATAAAGGTTCACCTCACTAGTAATCAGAGAAATGTAAATTTAAAAAGCATTTAATGCTATTATGTAGGCAACATTAAAATTCGATAATAACAGGATGGAAAACAATAGAAACGGATAGTGTTATAAACCAGTATAACCACTTTCAAAAACAATCTGATAAAGTCTAAAAGTCTTTAAGGGAAAATGCAAGTAGAGGGAAGAACGCAATGACATATGCACCATGATGCTATTTCTATAACATTGAAAAACATGCAAGAGGGTACTATATATTGTATGGATGCAGAAATATGTATTAAACTCATAAAAACATACATAGAAGGATAAATATAAATTTAAGGGGGGTGTTTTTCACTGAGGAGGATGGAGGTTGAAACTACTGGGCAGGACCTCAGGCCACCCCAACACCATACGTGATATGAAAATCTAATAACTTGACGGACGTGAGTAAATTTGCTGCCTGGATCTTTACACAGACATTCATGTTAAAATATTTAAATATAAATACATTTTCTAAAGTAGCCGTTATTTAATTGATTGAACAAAAATGATGAAGCCCCCAGTTCGTCCCAGTTATGCTTTAAGTTCTAGGGACACAACAGTATACAAAAGAGCTGACTCTTTGCCTGAAGGGCAGCCTGTATGGTTCAGGCAAAGAGGGAAGGATGGGTGGGTGGAGGAGAGAAGCAGATGGGCTGTAGAAACATAACAAATATATAATGTGTTAGGTGGTAAGCAGAAAAAATATATAAAACAGAAATAAGGAGGGCTTCCCTGGTGGCGCAGTGGTTGAGAGTACACTTGCCGATGCAGGGGACACGGGTTCGCGCCCCGGTCCGGGAGGATCCCACATGCTGCGGAGCGGCTGGGCCTGTGAGCCATGGCCGCTGAGCCTGCACGTCCGGAGCCTGTGCTCCGCGGCGGGAGAGGCCACAGAAGTGAGAGGCCCGCATACCGCAAAAAAAAAAAAAACAACAAAAAGAAATAAGGAGAGTGTAATAAAGAGCATTGTAGGCAGGTTGTTCAGAGAAGGCCTTTGTGGGGAAAATGACATTTTTATAAATGAAGAAGGCAATGAGGGGCAAGCTTGGGGGAGGGGGGTTGAGATAAAGAGAACAGCAATTGCAAGTGTTCTGAAGAGGATGTGTTTATTATATTCAAGAAACTGGAACCTGAAAGAGGCCAGTGTGGCAGGAATGATTACATGCCACATTTTAGAAATTATTTCCAAAATTTAAAACTGTCATTTTTAATGAACACAGCACATTTTAGCTTCTTGAAAAAAAAAAAATAGGAACATAAAATACACCCCTTATTATAACCAGAGGACTTTCATTTTGTGAAACAGTTTGGTATTTTATTTTCCCCCAAACCAAATAAGAAGTGTTTTAACATGTTTTCACTGTACTTTTATATGATATATAAGTTAGAAAAACTTTACCAAAAATTTACTGTTTCAATTCAGTATGTTAGCTATCCATCCCAACTTTTTGTAAAAATATAACTAATAGGTGCTAAAAACGCTAATGAAAATTCATCCAAAATCAGTGTTTGTGCATGTATTTTAATGAAATGAAATGGTGCTGAATTTTGCTCCTCTTTTCCATGTAAATGTATTCAAATTCATATTTGTGCTGCAGAATTTGAAGTATGCTTCAAGCACGTTCCGAAGCATCAAGAATGGTGTATGAAAAAAAAAAAAAAGAATGGTGTATGGGAGAGCCAATATTGAGATGTAAACAAACACAGAACTCTTTTGATCTCTTAGGGATTTGGAGAGCTGCAAATTTTGATGTAAGTCAAAACTATAATTTGAACACTGAGAAACAAAGATAAGACGGAATAAAACAGAAGATTTAAATCCTAAAGGGACAATGGCAGGACATCAGAATAGCTTATAGACAAAACTAAATTATTGTGAGGCCGAGGCAGAAAACTTCTTGCCTTTAAATATTTCTTTTCTTTTTCTTTTTTTTTGCGGTACACGGGCCACTCACTGTTGCGGCTTCTCCCGTTGTGGAGCACAGGCTCCGGATGTGCAGGCTCAGCGGCCATGGCTCACGGGCCTAGTCGCTCTGTGGCATGTGGGATCTTCCCGGACCGGGGCACAAACTCGTGTCCCCTGCATCGGCAGGCAGACTCTCAACCACTGCATCACCAGGGAAGCCCTAAATATTTCTTTTGTATTAAAAATCAAACAAAACAAAACAAAAAACTAGATGGAACTCTATCAGAAACAAAGAAATTTCTTAAAAATATATATAAACATTATATTTTATATATATTATATGTATACAAATGTATAGATAGATTATGGTAGATAAATAGAGATGATAGCTAGGTAGATATAGATAGATAGATAGATAGATAGATAGATAGAAAGAAAGAACCATTTTAAACAGTATTTGTCCCTGTTGTCTGTATCCTATATCTTTTGACTGATGAATTGTGGAACCAAGTCCTTGGTATTAGACAGACCTATGTTTGATTCTTGGCTCTATATTAATTAGAAATAATTTATTTGTATTGTATTCTTGTGGCTGCCATACAAATTAGCGCAAATTTTGTAACAAATTATCACAAACAGAAATCTAGTGCCTCAGAGTTCTGGATGCCAGACATCTGCAATCAGTATCACTGAGCCAAAATCAGGGTGTCTGCAGGGCCACACTCTCTCTGAAGGCTCTAGGGGACAATCCAGTCCCTGCCTCTTCCAGGTTCTGTTGGCTGCATGCAATCTTGGCTTCTGGGTGTATCATTTTGATTTCTGTCTCTGTTTTCACATTACTTTCTCTTTTATTTAATTCCCTCTGCCTGTCATAGGACATTGTGATTGCATTTAGGACCTGCATGGATAATCTAAAATAATCTTTCCATCTCAAGATCCTTGATTTAATCATATTTTCAAAGCTCTTTTTTCCTTATGATGTATTTATAGGTAACAGAGATTGGAACCTAATATCTTTATGGGGCCATTATTCTGCCTACCACAGCAAATAAGAAGAAAACTCACTCAAACTGGTAAAACAAGATAAAAACAGGCACAATATATTTCAAATAAAAATTGAGAAAGGAACTTTGAATCTCCTAAAGAATACAAAGGAAGGCTGGCTCCAGACCCAGTGATTCGGGGGCCAATGTTGTCATCAGAGTGGCAGCTCTGTGTAGAGGTGATTCTTCCACTCTGCTTTGTCATGTGAGAAAACTTTATCCTCAGGTTTCCTTCCTCACTGGAGAAAACCAAAAAAGCATACGCTGCAACAGTAATCTAACCATTAAACCACTAAGCTTTACTTTCCTCTTCCACAGAGTGGTATATTAAGTTATTGACCCATCCTCACCAGTAATTAATCTGTCAGCTAGGGCATTATTACTGTCTTACATGAGGACAACTGTTCCTGGAAATAACTGATAAAAGCTGTTCAATAAACTGATAAGAAACTTCCTTTATATACAGTTAAGACAGGCATAATGTATATTAGACTTTACTATTCAATATTAACAAATATTTGAAATTAAATGCATTTTTTCTGACTAAAAAAGAACTGGAATCTTGCTTAGCTGATCAGTTGGCTTGGAATGGCTTGTAGCTACCTCTACAATTAGCTCTTGGAAATGTATGTTTAATTTAGTAAACTGAGCTTCTAGAGATATCTTCAGGCTAGAAGAATATAATTATCCTTCTTGATTTCAGAAGCAGTATTCACAAGCTCTGTGCTACAGAATTTGAAGTGCGCTCAAGTCATTTCAAAGGCATAGAGAATGACATAGAGATGTAAACAAACACAGCAGATTTTTTTTGTCACTTAAGACAGTGAGTAATGATCATTAAACTTTATCTTTGAACAAGGATTTTTTAATAGTTCCATAATTTTTCTTAAATAGAAAATGGAAATGTTAATATAAATTATTACAAAGTTTTAAACAAAATAATCGATTAATTTATTCAAAAACATGTTGAATGCCTACTAGAGAAAGAGCAGGTTTTCTGATTTGGGGATAGATAACTAATTTAGCTCAACTGCTTATCTCTCTCTCTCCCAAAAGCTAATAAAAATAAATAACTGAATATGAAATTATAGGACACAATATTCATTGGATTTGGAAATGAGGATTTTGACACATTTATATTACACAAACATTAGGAAAATGTCAACAAATTAAATGAAAGCAGCAAGGATGAGTTCATATCTCTCCTTCCTGAAACAATATAGCTTCATGAAAAGTAAATAACAATAACATTTACTGTATTTAATTGGCATTTTAAGTACTTAAACATATTAACTGATGCAACAGGCCCTATGGCTGTAATGTTTGTCATCCCTCTTTCCCAATGCAAAAATTGAGGCATAGAGAGGGTAAAGAACTATCCCACAGACAGGATCAGGAAGAGGCTGAGCTTCGAATACGAACTCAGAGAGTTGAATCATAAAGTCTGCATTCTTAATCATTGTGGTATATGCCTCCCAGTATAAGTTTGATCAAGGAAGCAGAATGATTATGATAGGGAAGAAGAGACTCAACAGAGGTAGTGATTACACTTTAGGTGATTGTGGAAGCTGTTAAATAATTCTATTGATGATTGTTACATCTGGGTCTGATGCTGGGCCTGATGTCTCTATAGGTCAGTAGAAGTCATGAAATGAAAATGTGGATGTGAAGAAAGTAAGTATGAGGCACCCATGAGAACACAATGGAATCCATATCATTCTCTCCCTGCCTCTAACCTTGACTATGTATGTGGCACCAGCAGAAGGAGCTGGCATCCTTTACATGGAGCTCCTCATGCTTCTGACTTAAGGATCAAGGAAGCTAAAGCAGGAGATCTGTGACAGCTGGGAAAGCTGAGGGGCCAGCTGCTGTCCCAAGCCTGCCAGGCAAGGCTGCAGTTCTGTGACAATGTATGAAAGTTACAGCAGTGCCTGGCATCCAATATCGACCTTGAAAATGTAATGGTTGCAACTTCACCTTCTTTTAAATTTCATGCAAATATTTCTTGTGGCCCATGCTAACCTAGAACTACGCAAAAAAGGGAACTTCTGAGAAATGTAATTCAATCTTAGCTAAGTCATAACGGTACAAAATCATCATATCACATATAAGTAAGACAGATTCTGGAGCAAATCCAATGATAGGACTTCATTTGAAGAAATATGCATAAACTTACTGGGATATTTGGAGCATTTCCACTGGAATCCCTTCACCAAAGCAGCATTTTAGAATTTGAAATTCACTACCCTGGGAGGCTTCAGGCAAGAACAACCCACCACCCTCTGGAAGAAAATAATAAACCAGCTGACAGACTGACAATCCTCCCACCCCAGCTAGAAGGGTTCTTCCATTGTTTGCCAGGGTCTTGGAATAAGACCAGAAATAGTCATGTGGTCATATCTGAATCTGCAGCTTAGTCAAACATAATTTCATTAAGAAAAATGACCCTACATTGAGCAGCTTTACTAAACAAATAATACGATGAAGAAAAAGTTCCATAGCACTGAGAGCTGAGATCATAGAACTGGTAGACTTTGATTTTAAATATGAAAGAACCAGTCTATCATAACCAAGAACATTTAGGAAAATAAAAATTACCATCAGTTTTGAAGCAGATTCAAATCTCTTTATTTTAACCAATTTTAAAATAAAACATTCCAGAAATGCAAGAGAAGCAAGGACAGAAGAAGATTTAAAAAGCTAGTTTATGACTAGGAAATATCAAGGAGCATTCAGAAGGGTTTTACTAGTATGGAGTATTATCTATAAATGGTCACTTTTTCCCGAACCTCCAGGAACATTTACTGCACTGCTTCTCCAGTTTTCTCCAAGTCTACCCACTGCTTTCTAGCCTCTGCTTATTGCCAAGCTGTAAAGCCAAAGTCAATGTTTCAGCATTTTTTATGGCAACACTTCAATTCTATGGAGTAATTTATGCATCAGTTACATACTGGTGAATATCAACACTTAGTGGCTTAAAACAATAATGATTTACTATTTTCCATATTTCTTTGGGTTAGCTGGTCTCAACTGGGCAGTTTTTCTGCGGCACATATTGCAGGCTGGGGTCACTCATATGTTTGTATTCACCTGGGAGATCACCTAGAATTGGCTGTTAGCTAAAACACCTGGCTTCTACTCCAAATGGTCTCACAATAGGATAACCAAGAAGTCTTTACGTGTCAGAAATCTAAGAGAGTGAAAACAGAAACTGTCAGTCTTTTCTAATGCCCACTGTCAAATTGTCACTTCCACCATATTTTACTAGTTAAGGGAGCTCAGAGGGAAATTCAAGGAAAGTTGAAACAGATTCATCTTCTTTAAAGGAAAAAGCAGCACAGAGATGGGAAGAGCAGAGATGGGAAGGGCAGTTGCAAGCATCTCTTGCAACTGTTGACATTAGAGTCAACAATTCTTTTCCTAAAGGACCAGATGGTAAACATTTCAGGTTTGCAGGCATCTGGTTTCTGTCACTCACAACCACTTAATTCTGCTGTTATGACACAAAAGCAGCCACAGATAATACAGAGATGAATGGATGTGGGTGTGTCTCAATAAAAGTTTGTTCACAGAAACAGGTGGTATGCCCGTGGCCGTGGGTACCTACACTGCTACTATCCATGAAAGCATGAGTGCTCATATTTAAGCAACTTACCTTCAAGAAATAAGGATATATAGAAATATTTATCTGTTTATAGGAATGAGAAAGCAGAATAATCCTTAATATCCATTAACAAAACCAAGTTGTGTAAAACCATATAATGTTATATATTTTAGATCTTTAAATGAATGTTCTCCCCACCACTACTCTATGGTCAGAATACAGGTCCACACCTGATTGATGTTGGACTTGGACATAACAATCATTTGAATTAAAGGGATGAATTTGGGAGTGACACTGTGTCCACTCTGAGCAGAGATTTAAAAGGCAATTCATGTTTCTCTTCCCCTTCTTGATTAACTTCAAGATACTATGAGAAAAACTTAAAGGGTGGCCACTTCTCCAACTGGGCTCTACAATGAGGAGATATGAGGAACAGATATAACCAGACCTGACCTATAGCCTAGAGTCGAGCCTAGCTCAAGATCAAATGGTCCACAAACCTGGGTGCAAAAATGAAATATTTATGCCTGTAAGCTACTTGAATTTTAGAAGTCTGTTAGGCAATATTATTAGAGAAAAAACTCTTATAAATACGCAAGGGATCTATTAAAATTTAAGTTGTAGATATATACTGATTGAAAGCAAAATTTGGGACTTCCCTGGTGGCACAGTGGTTAAGAATCTGCCTGCCAAGGCAGGGGACATGGGTTCGAGCCCTGGTCCGGGAAGATCCCACATGCTGTGGAACAACTAAGCCCGTGCGCCACAACTACTGAGCCTGTACTCTAGAGCCCGTGAACCACAGCTACTGAGCCCGCGCGCCACAACTACTGAAGCCCACGTGCCTAGAGCCCATGCTCCACAACAAGAGAAGCCACCACAATGAGAAGCCTGCAAACTGCAATGAAGAGTAGTCCCCGCTCACCACAACTAGAGAAATCCCATACACAGCAAAGAAAACCCAGTGCAGCCAAAAATAAATAAATTAAATAAATTAAAAAAAAAATAAAGCAAAATTTGACTGAAAATTAGTTTTGAAAACCTATTTTGTGAGCTCATTTATTAAATTATCTTTTGCATTATTATGGCCATAATGGCTGTCATTGGGTAGGAGGGATAATATGTGTTTCCTATAATTTTTTGAATATTTTCTTTCTATATTATTCTAAAATAAGCATTCCTTCTCTGATTAAAAAAATGACTTCAGTACCTCTATTTTTCCTTTCTAATTCTCGCCTAAAAATTTACCTGTGAAAGGTAAGGAAGATATTGGAAGTATATTAGAAGTATCAATGCACAGCAGAATAAAAACTCGCTATATATATAATTTTGATGATTATGATAATTATATGAATATTGTGTCAGATAAATGTTCAATAATCGCTTTAAAATAACCAAATAATAATATTCTATTTGGGATCTTCTAATAACCTGAAGGAGTAGTGTCTGAAAATCATATACTTTGTTACTAAAGTCTAATTTGTACTGCTCCTATAGAAAGTGCACACACACACACGCACACAGAGGAATATTACTCAGCTACCAAAAGAATGAAGTTCTACCATTTGCAGCAATGGATGGACCTAAAGAATATTATGCTTTGTGAAGTAAGTCAGATAGAGAAAGAAAAAATTGTATGATATCACTTATATGTGGAATCTAAATATATATACACATACACACACACACACACACAATGAATGTGTATGCAGAATAGAAACAGACTCAGATACAGAAAGCAAACTTGTGGTTACCAAATGGGAGAGGGAAGGAAGGAGGGACAAATTAGGGGTATGGGATTAACAGATACAAACTACAATGTATAAAATAGGTATGTAACAAGGATACACTGTATAGCACAGGGAATCATAGCCATTATATTTTAATAACCTATAATGAATTATAACCTGCAAAAGTACTGAATCACTATACTTTATACCTGAAACTCATACAATATTGTAACTCAACTTTATTTCCAATAAAACAAAATAAATGAATGAATGTTGTTTTTCTTCTCTGATTGCTATGGCTAAAACTTCCAAAACTATGTTGAATAAGAGTGGTGAGAGTGGGCAACCTTGTCTTGTTCCTGATCTTAGTGGAAATGGTTTCAGGTTTTCACCATTGAGGATGATGTTTGCTGTGGGCTTGTCATATATGGCCTTTATTATGTGGAGGAAAATTCCCTCTATGCTTACATTCTGGAGGGTTTTTATTGTAAATGGGTGTTGAATTTTGTTGAAAGCTTTCTCTGCATCTATTGAGAAGATCATATGGTTTTTCTCCTTCAATTTGTTAATATGGTGTGTCACACTGATTGATTTCCATAATTTAAGAATCCTTGCACTCTTGGGATGAACCCCACTTGATCATGGTGTATGGTCCTTTTAATGTGCTGTTGGATTCTGTTTGCTAGTATTTTGTTGAGGATTTTTGCATCTATGTTCCTCAGTGATATTGGCCTGCAGTTTTCTTGCTTTGTGGCATCTTTGACTGGTTTTGGTATCAGGGTGATGGTGGCCTCGTAGAATGAGTTTGGGAGTGTTCCTCCGTCTGCTATATTTTGGAAGAATTTGAGAAGGATGGGTGTTAGCTCTTTCCTAAATGTTTGATAGAATCCGCCTGTGAAGCCATCTGGTCCTGGGCTTTTGTTTGTTGGAAGATTTTTAATCACAGTTTCAATTTCAGTGCTTGTGATTAGTCTGTTTATATTTTCTATTTCTTCCTGGTTCAGTCTCAGAAGGCTATGCATTTCTAAGAATTTGTCCATTTCTTCCAGGTTGTCCATATTAATGGCATATAGTTGCTTGTAGTAATCTCTCATGATCTTTTGTATTTCTGCAGAGTCAGTTGTTACTTCTCCTTTTTCATTTCTAATTCTATTGATTTGAGTCTTCTCTCTTATTTTCTTGATGTTTCTGGCTAATGGTAAATTTATTAATTTTGTTTATCTTCTCAAAGAACCAGCTTTTAGTTTTATTGATCTTTGCTATAGTTTCCTTCATTTCTTTTTCATTTATTTCTGATCTGATCTTTATGATTTCTTTCCTTATGCTAACTTTGGGGTTTTTTGTTCTTCTTTCTCCAATTGCTTTAGGTGTACGGTTAGGTAGTTTATTTGAGATGTTTCTTGTTTCTTAAGGTAGGATTGTATTCCTATAAACTTCCCTCTCAGAACTGCTTTTGCTGCATCCCATAGATTTTGGGTCGTCCTGTTTCCATTATCATTTGTTTCAAGGTTTTTTTTTTTGCGTTACGCGGGCCTCTCACTGTTGTGGCCTCTCCCGTTGCGGAGCACAGGCTCCGGACGCGCAGGCTCAGCGGCCACGGCTCACGGGCCCAGTCGCTCCGCGGCATGTGGGATCTTCCCAGACCGGGGCACGAACCTGTGTCCCCTGCATTGGCAGGCAGACTCTCAACCACTGCGCCACCAGGGAAGCCCCCGTCTAGATATTTTAAATTGAAATATTCGTTGGTAAAGTCATTTACAAATTAACCTATAGAAGAAAGGAAACAGATGGTTTTCAACAAATAGATGATAAATAGGTTGGTAGGTAGAAGGATGGTTATATAGACAGAAGATTATAATAGTTATAGGGAGTGTGTGTTAATTGTTTTCTCCAATGTCCTGTCTTTTCTCTCCTTCTCTCTGGAGAGAGCGAGGAAAAGACACACACACACACATAGAGAGAGAGAGAGAGAAAGAGAGAGAGAGAAAGAGAGAGAGAGACAGAGAGATAGAGATAGAGAGAGAGAGAGAGAGAGAGAGAGAGAGAGAGAAGGTGATCTAGAGATCAAGAGAAATAAATATGTCCCTTACGTTAGGTTCTGTCTTATCAGTCAGAATAAAATTTGCTGCTTAGAAGCTTAGATAAAACATTTGAATAATACCATCAGATTCAATTTGTCCTGCCACTAATTGGAGCACCCAGTTAGTGGTTACCTTAGGTTATTATTATTACTTAATTAATTGATATGGTAGTGCTTTCGATCCATTATTTTTGAAACTTTGATGAATGCCTTGAATGTATCATATAGTTTCTTTTAAAGATTTTAACCTCCTTGCATCATATCTTCCCCAAAGCAAATATCTTTTGATAATATATTCAATACAAAAATGTCATTTTCCCCATAGAAATCAAAAAGTTCTTGAAATATTTATAGTTTCCAAAGACTACAAAGTACACTCAAGAGCTATAAGATACCATCCACTAATTCAAGTAAGGATATCTGAGAGAATCTGAAGCTGTCTCACTTAGAACTGAAATGGAGAGGATGCTCTAACCCCAAGTTTGGTGATAATATTGAACTGCCATTTCTCATGTATTTCTAGGCAACAAAATCTACCTTAATGTGAACCCCTTCCTGGAAATGTCTCTCCAGTATAACACAGTTTGCACTCCATACTAATCTGTAAAACCATTTGCTTTTAAGATATAATTATCTTGTTTAATAGCTTAGTTTTAGGTTTAAAGTATGGATTTAATAATTCTGATCTTCTAATCTAAACAATGCAGAGTACCCTCTCTTAACTATTTTGTTTGAGTAAATAAGGTACTAGGGAAACTATTTCACTCAGGTTGACTTTTTTGTTGAAGTAACATTTTCCATTCTGCTAAAGTTCAACTGACATTGACTTCACTGAACGGCTGTTGGGAAATTGCCCTCAGAGATTTATTGGGAGCTGCTACCATCTTTGTAAGGAAATGTTGTATTGTGACAGTCACACTCAGTGTTGATTCTGCTCCTAAGTGACACTGTTGGAGCATAACACACATTTAGTTACCTACCTGACATGTTGTCTATTTAACAGAGAAAAAATGATCTATGATTGATGGCATAGCTGCCCCTTTTCAGTGATGGGGAAAATAAGCTGAGTCAAACCAGATCTGGTTACACTGGGAATGTCTGTCTGCAGTGCTGTTCCCTCATTTCTCTTCATTTAGATAAGAAGGCTTTCCTTTGAGTGCATATTCCCACAATCTCTAATCTACCAACCGCTGTGCTTATTGCTTTATTATTTTCACTATGAAATTACCTTAGAGGTAGTATTCTACTCTAGTCCGCATTACAGGAAAGCTTTTCATACATTTTTAGTTATGTGCTCTCTATGTCAAGGACAATGGTGTTGAAAATTAGTGTCCTTGGTCAAAAGTATTTGGTAAATTATTTACTTTTTGGCCATAAGTTTCCTCTGCTCTCTGACATTCTGACTTTTTTTTTTTTTTTTTTTTTTCTGTGTCACTGCAGAAAGTTCCTTTAGATACTGGCCTTATAATTGTCTTGACATACAGTAAAATTGAAATCAAGATCCAAAAACTAATTTGTTCCACCCTGTGGCCCTCTTTTGCCTCCATTTTTTTTTTTTCCATTTAGGGTTGATAGGTCATTTTGTCCTTCAGTGGCAGAGACTAAAATGAAAAAAAATATTGTAAAAACCAAAGCCAGTCAGTGTAGTCTACACTCATTTCTCACAAGGACAATGTTCAGGGGATAAGTGTCACTATGGCAATGCAGACAACTGATTTGTGGGTATTAGAAAAATATAATCCAAACAGCCACACTGGGTATAAATACCAGATATTAAAATAGGCATTTGGTAAAAGAAGAAAATTTATACTGAAAAGTCATATATATCTCAGCTCTGTTTCTTTTTGGCATCAGTTCATTGAAATTCAAGTGCAACAATCAGAAGACTTGGGATTTATATGAGACTTCAGGAAAGTGTACACTGTATTCAAGCACACCCACATAAAACTAGACTATGAGAAGTCTGGAAAAGTAAAATGCAAGTTATAACAACATGCACAGAATTTAAAAACAATTTTGGAAATGATATATAGTCATACCAAAGAAAAAAGCAAGAAATAAAGGAAGATAATAAACTAAGACAGTGTAATACTCTGTTTCTCACATGGAACCCACAGGTTAGCTACACCAAAGGAGCATCCATCAAAAAATATTTGCAAAAACATCCATATTTGGAAAAATCAGAAGTAAAATCAACATGAATGTCTTTTTGTGAATCTTACTAAATTAGAATCTTTAAACTATTTCTAAATTGTGAGTTAACTAGATTATTTATTTATAAATGACAGACAACTAGAATAAAATTCCTTATGTTTTCTTGCATAGCTGATGCAGAAAACCTGGCCAGAAGTAGTAGTCTCTGTAAACCAAAAAAGAAGGTTACTAAGTGGAGAAAGTGGAGTATGCTCCTGATTTATGAAAATGTCCCAAACAATATTGCCAGAGAGGTAAATTTATTTTTTCTTTCCAAATGGAAAATGGAAACTCTTCTTTTTTTGTGTACCCTAGAATAAATAAACATGCAGTTTGTCAGATGATAACAAGCATTATATTGAAAAATATAATGGGGAAAGCACTATTATAGTATATTAATGATTTTGTATAAGTATGATACTATTTTACAAAGTGATTGATAATGTCTTTTTTAATAAGTTGGTATTTAAACAGAAAGTGAAGGAGTGAAGAACCATGTTTATAGGGAATGTCATACTAGGTAGAGGAAACAGAAAGTTTAAAGGATTAGACATGGGAGAATTTTTGTCAGGGTTGAAAATCACTGAAGAAGCATGGCAAAAGAATTCCAGAATCTAATTAGGACTCAAGAACATGTCTGCTTTCTAACTGCATGTGGTGTTGTTTGGAAGACACAGGATATTAGCTGGATACACTAAGTGCAAGTTTTAACTTTTTGCCATATTCTAACACAAAGAAGGAATTTCTCATATATGGGTCAAGGGTCTAAAGGGAAAACAAAGGACACATAATTAAATAATGTTTCTGGAAGTATGAGTTTCTACATAAATAAAACTCTTCTATGTGCAGCCTCACTTTTGCATCACTTCTCTTTTCTTCCTTGTAGGTATTTGTTTTAGAGGATGGGCTGCCACACTGTTTGGGAGGACTTGACTCACCTGAGAAATACTAAAAGCCCTGGAATCAACTGGGACAACGATAGCGTGGGCAGCTTAAGTAAATTCTGAATCTTAAGGCTTTTGTTAAAAAAAGTCTTTAACTTGGCCATTTCTACTATACTTTCTGTTACAAGTTGGACTGGTAAAATGCAGTGTACTGAATTCATAATACGGGCTGAGAGATAGAGGTCTTATCTGAGCTTGGACATTGAGCAAGTGACACCCAACACTCCCTAGATTAATATTTTAAGTCATTCTTTTCTTACTGTAAAATAATTTTTATTTTCAAATTTGTCACTTAATCATTGTCATTCACTCAAATCAAATTTCCAAGCAACATTTTTGAATACTCATCATATGCCAGTTCAGAATGGGGATGAGAGCAGAGGGGTGAAGACAAAATAATCTCGTAGTTTTAAAAAAGGGTTAACTCTGAGATGATGGTATTTACCTATTTATTCTACAGAGGTGGAGGATTAAACTTTCAGCTGAAAAATGTAAAAACTTTGAAAGCAATCACTCACACCCTTACAACAAAAAGATGGACAAATTAAAAAAATCAGTGACTTTCCTTGGGCCAATTAGAAGACAGAGGCAGCTGGGGAAACTGCAATCAAATCTGGAGACTTAAGAGCATACGGAAAATCACAACCAAGATATTCTTAACCAGAGCAAGAGCCATAAATTTCTAGGAAGACCAAAACAGTAATGTAGACAAACTTCTAGAGGCTGAGTGTGTACTAGCATGAGAATAAGGAACTCCTAAGTGGCACAGTCTTAGGCAAAGGCAACACACTAGTAGACATTATCTCTTGGATGTCCACTGCGTTTCCCATGGTGAAGATCTGAAGATGATACCCTCATATCTCTGACAGGAGCAGGGGAGTTGTAATCATTTTGAAACATGCTAGGTGACTTCTTCACAGCAAAAGCTTGCTCTCCTAGAAAAGTCTTTGGTGAGCCTTATTCCAGCTGGAGGAAGGACCTCCCTCCCACTAAAACGTTTCTAGCCTTCCTGTATCATCTAAGAAGGGGAGAACAATCAACAAGGACTAGGGCTTCAAGGAAGTACATCAAAATGTGGCAGCTATGAGAGAATGAAAGGGTTGGCAAGAAAAAAAATCCATACCATGGGAGAAACACTCGAAGATCACGGTACCAAGGCATGGGGCCCCTAAAAGATGGAGTTTTAATCTGAAGATTACAGAATGTTCTCATTCCTCCACCTCTAACCATCACATGAACAGGGCTCCAATATAATAACAGTGGATCAATGCTGAAAGACCTGCCATATACTACCCTCCCTGAGGAGAACTTAGGAAAACTCAAAATCAAGAGGGGAAACAAAAACAATGATAGTAGAAGAATTTGAAGCCTCTGATGCATATGGTTGTAAGAAACATTAAACACAGACCAACTCATAAGCAAATAGTATAAATCTTCACACAAAAGGCCTATTTATTCCAATTCCTGTTAATAGATATATGTGCAATTTCAATAAAAACTTACAAGGCATGCCAAAAGGCAAGAAAAAAGTGTGTATAGACACATTTTGGAAATATCATATAGGAAATTTAAAATAACTATGATTAATATAAGAGCTCTAGTGGAAAATGTTGACAGCATACAAGAATAGATGGGTAATGTAAGCAGAGAGATGGAAACCTTAAGAAGAAATCAAAAGGAAATACTTGAAATTAAAAAACTAAGAAATAAAAATACACTTGAAGGCCCACTAGTAGACTCAGCACAAATGTGGAAAGATCAGTGTGCTTGCAGACACTTTTCAAAATAAAACGTGTTCTGCAAACAATAACAAAAACAGAACATCCAAGAATTATGGGCCAATTCTAAAATGTGTAATTAAGGTACATTTAATTGGAATGGCAGAAAGAAAAAAGAGGACAAATCAGAACTAATATTTGAAGTAAAAATAGCTAAAAACTTTCCAAAATAACAACAGACACAGGAAGCTCAGAGAACAACAAGCAAACAAGCATAATAAATAGGAAAAACACACAAATAAGCAAATTAAACAAGCAAATCCCAAACACTTAAGCTAAGCATATGTATTAGTTTGATAAGGCCACCACAACAAAGTACTAAACCTGTATGGCTTAAATAACAGAGATTTATTTTCTCACAGTTCTGGAGGCTCAAGGTATCAGAAGGGTTGATTCCTTCTGAGATGCATGAGGTGAGGAGGTGGTTCAGACAGACCTACAGAAGGCTGTCTTCTCCTTGTGTCTTCACATCATCTTCCCTTTATGTCTGTGATCAAATCCCCCCTTCTTATTAGGATATCCTTCTTATTGAATTTGGGCCCACTCTAATGACCTCAGTTGAACTCGATTAGCTATATAAAAATTCTTTCTCCAAATAAGGTCTCCAAATAAGGTCATACCAGGGGTTAGGACTTCAACATGTGAATTGTGTGTATGTTGGGGGGGAATGCAATTTAACCCATTGGAATATACCATATTCAAACTGCAGAAAACCAAAGGCAAAGAGAAAATTCTGGAATAAGCCACATGGGGATGAGGGGAATAGCTTACTAAAGGAGAACAAGAATTACAGTTGAAGTCTTGTAAGAGACTATGCAGATATGAAGAGAATGGAATAAAATCTTTAATAGTTTGAAAAAATATAAAACCGACCTAGAATTCTCTCTTCAGCAACATTATTCTTCAAAAGTGAAGTGGGAATAAAGACTTTCTTAGACAAACAAAAAGTGAGTGAAATCACCAGCAGCAGACTTGCCACACAAGAAATGTTTTAAAAGTTCTTTAGCCAAAAGAAAACAAGATGAATCATAAAGTAGAAACTACACACAGAAAGACAGAGTTTAAGAAAAGGAAAAAATGAAGGAACAAGAAATACTTTTCTTGTTCTTAATTCATTTAATGATTACTGTTTGTTAAAACAATAATAGTGGGCTTCCCTGGTGGCGCAGTGGTTGAGAGTCCACCTGCCGATGCAGGGGACACGGGTTCGTGCCCTGGTCTGGGAAGATCCCACATGCCACGGAGCGGCTGGGCCCGTGAGCCGTGGCCGCTGAGCCTGCGCGTCCGGAGCCTGTGCTCCGCAATGCGAGAGGCCACAACAGTGAGAGGCCCACGTACTGCAAAAAAAACCAAAAACAAAAACAAAAACAATAACAGCAACAATATACTGGTGATTCCAGCAAATGGATACATGAAATTAATGACAGCAAGTTTATAAGGGACAGGAAGGAATGATTTGGGAACACTTTGTCATAAGATATTTGCATTACATGTGATGTACTATAGTATTATTTAAAGGTGGACTTAAATAACAAAACATATTTATTATAAACTCTAGGTCAAACAATAAAATATTTTTAAAAAGGAGTATGATTTGTAAGCTAAGAGAAGAGAAAAACAAGAATTATATAAAATAATTAAAAGCCACAGAAGTGAAAAAAAAATAATAGAGAGAAAATAAGAAACAAAGAAAAAACAACTAATAGTAAAAAGTTACAAACATTGCAATTATTAGTCCAGCTATATCAACTATCACTTTAAATGTGAATAGCCTATCCATTAAAAGATAGGTTGACACTGTGGATTTTTTTAAAAGGTTCAATTAGATTAAAGTAAAAGAGATGGAGAAAGATATACCATGCTAACACTAATGAAAATAATGCTAGAATGGGCATATTCATTTCAAAAATCAAGAGGGATATTCATAATGATAAAAGGTGCAATTATCCAATAAGAGGTAACAACTGTAAAAGTATATACATATAACAATAGAACATAAAAATACACAAGGCAAAAACTACCAGACTTGAAAAGAGACATATCCACTATTAACAGTTAAGAGACATCAATGTTTCTTTGTCAGTAATTGATAGATCAAACAGGCAGAAATTTATAAAGATATTCTTTCTACATAAATGCAAGTTTGGAAAACAAAACATCCTTCAAAGAAGTATTATTCAAGCATCCTAAGCCAAGATGCTTTTCTCATTAAAATCCAAACAAATATATCAATAATTATACAGCAATACTTATTACAGACCTGCACTATGCATCTTCTTTCATCTATTTTAAATCACTCTTATAACACTGACTTATATACTTAGGTACTATAAGTATTAGAAAGAAAGAACAAAGTAAGATGCCATTAATCAATATTGTTGGGAAGTTCTAACAAATTAAAAAGAAAATAAAATAATCTGTATTATATTGGAGGAAAAAAGAATTTTTATGAAATGAATTTATATGTATTAAACCAAGAGACTTTATTAAGGAAAAAATTTCTAGAAGTTAAAAGGAAATATGATAGTTAGAAAAACAGACAAAAATACTTTTTCTGCATGCTATAACAAGCATCTGAAAATAGAAGTGAAGAAATATAGCACATTGACACTGATAATGGATGTACCACCTATCCAAGAATAAATTTAACAAGGAATTTGCAGAGATCATATAATAGTGATAAATTTTTTAGACTTAACATATTTACATATAGGAAGATATACTATGTTTTGTTTATTTTTCAAAAGGAAAACTTATTATCATAAAATAACTATTTTTCCAAAATTAATTTTTAAATTAATTATAATTAGAAGCTAATTTTCTTGATTTAGAAAAAAGATGACTTTAAACCAAAAATGAGAATCAATGAGACTAGAATTTTCCTTTACATAATAAAATATTCTATGAAATCATTTTATTTGTCATTGAAATATGCACATTTACCAGTAAAACAGAATAAAAGAACACAAAAATTAATGATGTTATACATAAAAATTTTGTATATAGTAAAATAGTTACTTAAATTTAGTGCAATCATCTATATAAATGATGCATGCAAAAGCTAATAGCAATCTTCAGGAATAAAAAACTGGATTCCTACTTCATACCATATGCAAGTAGTTAAAAATATTTTTAGAATAAAAATAAGAATATACAGGTTTGGAGTTATTTTCATGATGGCATTATTCCCAAAAGCTAAAGGGAAAAAAAGCATATAGTTAATATGTAAAAATTTAAAACTTTTCAAACAAGTATATGTGTAATGTAACTGAGAAAAGTCTGGGATAGGGAAATACTTGTCTCATTTATGAAAATTATAGGATTAATGAAAAAAGAATCTAAACTTTTTGAAACTTTAATAAAATAGATTATAGGAAAAACATAGCCAAAGAATATTAGACTGTGTAGAGAAAAAAAATGTCCTATGGAAACCTGGTTTTAACATGAAAAAGAAATCAACAGTCTCAAAATCCAGAGAAAGGCAAATTAAAGTATCAATGGTAAATTAATATAAACTAACAAAATTAACAAAAATATAAAAAGAAATAATATGCATTGCTAGAAATATTGTGGAGAAAAGGAGATTCTCATAAACTGTTGATAGACATATGAATTGTCAAGGCCTCTTTAGAAAGCAGTCTGGTAATATTTAACTGAACACACCTACATTTTTTATTCTAACAATTTCATTCCTCAAAATCTATTCTACAAAGTCAAAGCAACTACTTAAATGTAACTGTGTAAAGATAATCATTGAACCAATACATATAGTGGCAAAACGGTGGATACAAAATGAATGTCCATCCATAGGTGAATGACTGAATAAATTGTGGTTATTGTGTACTATTTTAAACAGCCATTGGATGAGTAATGGCTTTGAGATGTATTGTCACTCTGTTTTGAAAAAAATAAGATTCAGAGAAGTATATATTAAAAAATAAGGCAGACTATATATATCAAACTGGAATTTATTTTTAAACATACAATTTTATGAAAATTTAATATGTCCACATTTTGCAAACTTATATATCTTAACTGAGCATTGATATCAAAATTTTACTTCAATTTAATAGGCACATTTCAATGATTTTAACTGTGTTTAACTTACAAAATTTATCTGTTTCATTTGTTAGACCATTTTTGCATCTATGTGTTATTCAATGGCTGAATCAGAAATGGTTTAGTAATTAAAATTATTTTCCCCAAAGTGTTAGTTTAATTAATAAATGATGGTATATTATGAATGAGCATTGAAAGTGAAAGCTGAGAAAATATTAAATTCAGGTACCAGTACTCTATGTCAAAGAACTTATTTTTCTTTCACGGTTTCAAAAGTCTTTCATCCTCGTGCTTCACTGACAGTTAAAATGGTGTCATGGTGGGAGGGGAAATATAAGTGACAGGTCTAATAAATTAGCAATAGCCTTCTCACTACAATCCCCATCATTTTTGGCTTGAAATTTCACTTCTTATTAAAATTTGTATTCTTCAAAGTTGAATGGGAATAGCAGATTTTCTCTGAGTTTTATCTGCTTTATAGGTGAGCCAGGCTCAAAATCCTACAGCTGAAAAATGTCACTGGCCTTTCTCTTGGAGTAAGCATAGAGCTTTCAATATTTCCAGGAGGCTGGGTCAAGTCTCTAATGGTTAAATAAATTGCCTTTCAAATGCCACAGTCACAATCGTCAGGACTATTGTATGAATGACAGCCTTCGCTACAGATAGTAAGCTATTTGTACCTATTCTCTTCTTAAAATATGAACTACACAAATTAGAAGATAAATTTTAAAAATAATAATAATTGACACTAGAGGCAGTGGTGGCAGTGATGTTTCAATATCTAGGCCTCTAGATCAATGGTTCTAGATTAGTGTTTTTCAAACTGGGTCATGGGAATCTATTCAGTGGGCCTCAACCAGCATTAGAAAATGAAAAATAAAAAATGATAGAAAAGAACTGTACGTAATAGAATAAAATTTAAATTACAGTATTCACATGTAGCAGTATCCCTTTTAAAACAGCTTTTTCTTAGTTTATACATGCACACATATCTATACTCTGTGTATGCTCTGTGTCCTAATGTAAAACTATGCTCCCACCATGAATTGTATGAGTTGTACAAGGCAAAAATATTTGTCACTGCTTTATATATTGTGCTATATTTATAGCCTTTGCCCATTAGGCTTAAAATAAATCAGAAAGGGCATTCTGCATCTGACAAGATATATTTAAACAACATACACAGCTTCCAATTTCTTCATCAAGTTTGTATTTTCTGAGAACTACTTCTGTTTAATATAGTAAGTGAAACAGAGATAATTTTACAAATAATACCCACAGTTAAAAAGCACTTGCATGAACAACATGAAGTATTACAAATAAAGTTTTTATTTACATAATGTTCCATGAAAGTAAATTTATGTCTGAATTAGAAAATGTAAAACAGCCTAGGGAACTATTTCTCTTCTTGCTTGCTGCATAAGAAACTCTTCAGATATTTAAAATTACCATATTGAATCACACTACATAAGAAGTTAATATATACATTTTCTTATGTGTGTGTATGTATGTATACACAATTTATTAAGAGTAAGCATCATTATGGTTAAGTTGTAAACATCTTGTGATATACATCTTCTTAATAGTTAATTATGCTATCCGGAAAGGTAGCTGATTCTTTCACAAAACTCATACCTCTTTCTTTCAAAATAAGCCAAAGTCCAAACTGTCCCTGGGATGAAGTTTGCTAAGGGAAGTGTTAAACCCATGGGAATGAAATTGAGAGAACTGCATGCAATTCTAGAATTGAAAGAATTCATTCTAGTGTAAATATGAGCAAGAGCTGAGTTTGATTCTAAAAGTGGAAAAAAAAAAACTATTTGGAATCATAACAAAATCAAGGTTAAAGATACATAATTTGCAAACTAGATACCTAATTTAAAATTTTATAATTTTTATTAATATGTAATGCTATGTTTTCAGACTTTCAAAAAAAGAATAATTTTAGGAAGAAGTTTGCCTACTGTTATCAATATTGGATATCAATTTTAATATTATTCAGAAATTTGCAATGTTGCCCATTCATTCTGAATTAAATCAGACTGAGGGGAAAAAATGTCAAACTAAAATCATTAGTTTTCTATTCACAGATCCAATAATAGTTTATACTATTGCATGTGGAATTTAAAGTCTGGCCTCTAATCAATTTTACTAGAAATTCTCTATTTTGAGACAATGCATATTATAATAATTATCACATAAATATTTAAGAAAACAAGGTTTATCAGAAGTAATTAACTTCAAATATGTATTTGATGAATTTTAATTCCTTCAGGTTTTCATCCCATGAAGATTAGCAGAGATAAAAGCAGGCTATTGGATTTGATACATTACCATTTAAGATTGTGTAACCTCGGTCAAGTTATGTATCTTAACCAAGCCTGAGAATCTTTCTGTGTAAAATGGTGGTCACAATATTATTACCCTATAAGATTAGAGGATTAGATAAGATAATGCAAGAGAAATATTTGGTACAATGTAAGAGACTAATAAGCATTATACACTATTACTATTCCTGCCATGAGTGTATTTTTGTAGTTTTTTTTTTTTTGCGGTACGCGGGCCTCTCACTGTTGTGGCCTCTCCCTTTGCGGAGCACAGGCTCCGGACGCGCAGGCTCAGAGGCCATGGCTCACGGGCCTAGCCGCTCCACGGCATGTGGGATCCTCCCAGACCGGGGCACGAACCCATGCACCCTGCATTGGCAGGTGGACTCTCAACCACTGCACCACCAGGGAAGCCCTGTAGTTTTTTATTTATTTATTTTTTTCAATGTATGCTTCTGCCTTGATCAAATGTACTTTGGTTATTCATAACTTTGCTTGATTTCAGACTGAGGAAAAGAAAAAGGGCTCAAGGCATCTCAAAATAATTTGATATCTTTATCCCCTCTATTAATTTAACATATATGTTGTTTCATATATTATTTCATTAACATATATATTAATAGACTTACATTAATATATTGGAATGCCCCCTTCTATATGGATAGTGATGTGCCATGGGGGAAAGTTAAGGCCAGCGATGTTTCTACAATATGACTACCTTCCTTAAGCATGGCTTATAGGAAGAAACCTGACTAAATTTGGTCCAATCAGTATTGTTCTCAGGATTTAGAATTGGGACAAAGAATCAATCTACATTTAGGTTGCTTTACCAGTAATACACAAGGTTTTAGGAACTTGATATAAGGAGTACAGATATGTGAGATGTGGAATATGTATAAGTGTCTATACATGTAAGAAACATCTATGTTGACTGAAGAAGCAGAAGAATCTTTTCTAAATTGAGAAGAAGAAATGGAAGAGATGAACTGGGAGTTAGAAAGATAAAGCATTAAGATGGCCATTTAAACTAAGACCCCAGTGACTTTTTGAACCATTCTTTTACTTTTTATTTTTTATTTTATGAACCATTCCTGTAACCTTAAAATAAATTCTCACTTTAGCTTGGCCAAGTTGGATTCTGTTTATTTTTTTCAAACCAAAGGGAAGGCGCAAGAGGAAACAGTCCTCTTTGTACTCCAAAATATGACTCAACACGCTTTTCATATAAATGGAGAAATAAACAATAAACACTGTGCAGGCCATAGATTCTCCATCACAACTACACAGCTTTGCCATTGGGGCTCAAGCATAGCCACAGGTGATACTGAAAGAAATAAGAATGGCTGTGTTCCAATAAGACTTAATTTATGGATATTGACATATGAATCAAAAATTTTACATGTCATAAAATGTTATTCTTTCAATGTGTTCTAATCATTAAAAATGTAAACAAACAAACAAAAAAACATTGTGATATGTGGACCATACAAAAACAGGTGGCAGGCTGAGTAGCAGATCTAGTAAGCAGAGGAATCACTCTGAAATTTATACCAAACAAAGCTTAAAGCTTCCCAATCACTTTCTTCTGCAAAGCACTTCCCGAATTCTTTCTGTTTTAGGTATCACACTTACCTTCTCTACTATATTCTTCTCCTCTACATTCCTCCTCTACTATAAATAAATATTCCTAGTTGTGGCAAGATAATTTATGTTTTTTAATTTCTTTGAATAACTCTTCTTATTAAAAGAATTTTAGTTTATAAATGAGACCATAAATTTTCTTTCCTTCTAAAATTTAAAATTGTATTTTATGAAAGTTATTAGAAATGGTGGGCATAATAAAAACATAAAACCAATAATTGGCCACTTTAAAAGTATTTGAAAACAAAAGGTAACTCTTAAAACCAGCAAAGCTGCTCATTGGTAAATAGCAATTAAATGTACAAAGTTGGAAAATAAAAATTTAATGTGGATTTCTTTCATTATCAATCCAATCAAAAATTATCCTAGAATGAGAATATAAATGCTATTAGAGTACTAATATAAGGAATAAAAATTATAACACATATCAATATATGTATTATTATTTCTACTTAGGAGATAAACATTTTCAATATAGTTCTGTGGTATCACAAAAATAAAACTGTTGAATATATTTGATAAAATAGCTTATCAAAAATATTATGGCAGGCACTAATGGTATCAAGGTAAACTTGTTAGGAAGTACAGCAGCATTTGAAGTCAATGTACTTTAAATTCAGTTTAAATTTAACATCCAGCAGGACATTTAGGGGGTCTAGAAAGAGATTAGGCCAATTATGCATGCCATGCCAAGTACATAAATGTCAACAGCAATTTAGAACAAGAGTGGATTGTGAGAATATTTCCAGTTCCATATTTTACTCTGAAGGCAAATAATCAGTATGAGATTTTTGCAATAGGGATCTAACAAAAAATACACTGAGGAGAAGAACAAATAAACCTACTTAACAGAGATGCTTTAGAATAATGAGATTCCACTGGTTATTTGATTCACAGACAATACCCATAGGGCTTTTTACGAATTTTAAGTTTTCCTAGAAGGTCACAAATTTGAGACTTTTTTTTCATGTCCTAGTAATGTAGGTTCCTTTTAGGTGTTCTGTCACTCTCATAACACTTTATGGTTTTTATTTTGAAACTTAAGCAGAACCTTTATTGGGTGGTGCCTCTATAATTGACCATTATTTCCTGGGTATGGAATTTCCAATTCAGTTCCACACACACAAGTTAGACGGTAAGATTTCTGATGGAAGGTACCATCATTAACGTATTTTCAAAACCTACCAGAGGGCTTGACAAACACATAATTAGTATCCAGTTAAAATCTATTGAATGAATACTGCTGTACCTAACATTATATATTTGTGTTGCAAACATATTTGAAAATCCAGTTCAAAGAGTTATGGTAAATAAAGTCTGAGAATTGCTCCTCTGTGAAACTGTCATTATACCAGAATGTGTAATGTAGGTAGCTAAAAATGTTTTACAAATAAGACTTACTTTCCCACTCACCACTCTATCTATCATAGGCAGGCAGGAAGGTAGGCAGGCAGGCAAGTAGGTAGGTAGGTAGATAGATAGATGGATGTATCTATCACTTATCCTATCTGTCATCTATCACTCTAACATCAACTATTGCTTAAATCCCATTATGTTGTATTAGAATTGAGGGAAATTTAATGTCACCCACCTAGTATCTGTGTAGCCCTGCTGTCTAATTTTGCTTCAATGGTGATAGAAGAAGAAAGATTCACAAGAACTAATTCCACAGGTGATATGATAGAGTTACACTGCAATAGTCATTTTGGGATTCTTAATTATCACAAATTATTTGGTTCCATTCCCTTCAGTGGGTGTTTAGAAGTGCTAATAAAGTATATTTCAATAACCGAATCTTAGGGTAGTATGCATTTAACTAAAATGATATGGAAATTATGTTTTTCCTAAATATTATGAATCAGTTTATTTATAGTTATTCTTGTAACTCTGTAAGACTATATTTAGTATATATCAGGCAAATTAAATGTATTTTTGTCTCTTTGCAAGACTCTATATTTAGGCTTTTTTTGGAGAAAATTTCAAAACAAATACAGTGGCTATCAACACAAGGAAGTCAGACATTGGGCAATAGGTAGAGTGTTCGTTGTTGCTTAGTGAAGAGCAATGCCCAGACATAGTTTTCTGGTTTTTTAATTTTGTTTTTGTTTTTTACTGAGGACTCTGATGTTTCCTTTGGAAGCCTTAACATATTATTTTATAAACCAAGGAATGCTTGGTTCCGATTGGAACTGTATTAGTTTACTATTACTGCTGTAACAAATGTCTACAAACTTAGTGGTTTAAAACAATTCAAATTTATTATTTTATAGTTATAGTGTTAAAGTGTCTCACTGCACTAAAAACAAGTTGTTAGTGTGGTTATATGTACTCCAGAGGGTTTAAGGGAGAATAGTTTCCCTAGCCTTTTCCAGCTTCCAGAGGCTGCCCACGTTCCTTTGCTCAATCTGATTTCTTCTTCCATCGTCATATCTATTCTATGATTCTGACCTTATTGTCTCCCCCTTTTGCTTGTATGTACACTTGTGATTACATGGGGGCCACCTGGAAAATCCAGTGTATACTCTCCCCACATCAAAAATCATAATTTAATCACATTTTTCAATGTAAGGCTATATACATACAAGTTTCAAGAATTTAAAACATGAACATCTTAGAAGAGCCATTATTCTGACTACTACAGGGACCTAATAAGGAAATTCTCAAATAGAATTGAGTCTTATCTCATTGAAGTATAGACTAATTTGCTAAGGTTTACTATTCAGAGAGAACTCAGGAAAACAGTTCTACAATAAGACATATTTTTCAATCTGTCTATTAAGATATAGCTCCATGAAGGTAGGGGGTATATTTTAGTAATGTGTTTTATACTAAAAATAAATAAGATTATGCTTGACTCATAGAATGAGTTGGAATGTGTTCCATCTTCATTTCCCAATAGTGCATGTAAAACCTTGAGAGATGTTTGATAGAATTTGCCAGTGAAACCATATGTTCCTGAAGCCTTTTTAATGGGAAAGTTTTTTATTATTAAACTTTGCACTACACATGACTAGTTCAGATTTTGCATTTATTTCTTTTTGAGTCAGTTGGTCAGTTATGGTACAAGAAATATGTCTACTTCATCTAAGTTGACAAATGCATTTATATAAAATTGTTCATACTACGTCATTCTTTTTATGTATTTAAGATCTATAGAGTTACCCCTCTTTCTTTCCAATATTAATAATTTTTGTTATCTATATTTTTGTTGAATAATTTACACAGAAGTTGATCATATTTATTTATCTTTTTGGAAAAATGTGGGGTTTTTTGTTTCATGGATTTTTTTCTATTCTTTGTCCAATTTATATTCCATTTATTTCTGATATCTTTATTATGTCTTTCATTCTACTTATTTTGGGTTTAATTTGTTTTTCTTTTCTGACTTGTTAAAGAGGAGTCTGTAAACCTTGTTCCTGTAAATGAATCTCATTTATTGGGTATACCCAAATTTAGGATTGTGAAATCATCTCAGAAAATTCAACACTCTAACATTATAATATGTCTGTCTTTATTCATGGTAATATTTCTTGTTCTGAGTTCTACCTTATATTCATCTAGCTACCCCAGCTTTCTTTTGATGTTTGCATTGTATATTATCTTTCATTTATTAACTTATCACCTATTGGGTCTTTATTTTAAAGTCGGTTTCTTGTAGACAGCATAGAGAATTGGATGTCATTTCTTTCTCTCATATCAATCTTTACTTTTTAATTGGCGGGTTCACATCATTTACATTTAATATAATTACCTATACAACTGAGTTTAAATCTTTTGTTCTACTATTTGTTTACTATTTGTCCCATCTGTTCTTTGTTTTCTTTCCTATTTTTTTTTGATGTTTTTTGAGTTATTTGAAATGATTTAATTTTACCTTCATTATTGACTTATTATCTTTTTTTCATATTCTCTTGGAATTGGGTATTTTTAATGATTCTATATTAACTCTATTTTTGGTTTATTATCTTTTTTTAAGTGGCTGCTCTTCAATTTATAATATGTATAAAGATATGTTAAAGAACTTATTACTGTCCATCTTGAAATACTATTATTACAAGAACCTATCTGATAGTATTTTCCCCAACTAAAAAAATATATTTTAACATTTCTTATAATGTATGTATTCTGGCAACAAATTTGCTCAGCTTTTGTTTTTCTCAAAATATCTCTGTTTCACTTCATGCAGGTTAGCAGCTTATTTTTCATTTCAGTGTTTTAAAAATGCCATTCCATTGTATTCTAGCTTGCACACGTTCTGATGAAAAATCTGGCATCACATTAATATTCTTTACATGATTTTAAATAAATTTTATATGGCTGCTTTTAAGATTTCTTCTTAAAAGCCAAATTATAACCAATTTGGGGGAATTTATGTCTCTGATTTTTGTGTGTGTGTTTATTCTTCTTGGGGCACATTTAACTTCTTGGCTCTATAGTTTTCATTGATGCTGAAAAATTTTTAGTCATCATTTCCTGTTTTTTTGCCCCTCCCCTCCTGAGATTACAGGTACATCTGCATTAGGCATTGCTATTGTTCTGTTAATCATTAAAATCTGCTAATTATTTGTTTTTTTCTTAATTATTCTTTTTCTAAAATGTTAGTTTGAATTTAAATTGGAACCACAATTTCAGCTTGGAGTTAGCTCCAAAATGATCATAGCTATGAATTCATGTGGGGAACTGCTCTTCTTTTTGCTTGTTTTTTACTTTTTCTTTTTTCCCCCCTCTCTTTCCTTCCCTTTCCCTTTTCCTTCTTTCTTTCCTGGGCTCTGCTTCTGCATTGCACCCTATTTCTTCCTTCTTTCCTTCTTTCCTTCCTTCCTTCCTCCCTTCCTCTTTCTCTCACTCCCTTCCTTCCTTCTTTGTTTCTTGTTATTTTTTCCCATTTATTTTCTAGGCAGGGAAATCAAAGGTTTTTGTGTTCTTTCTTTTTCACTGACTGGAATTATTGTATAGCTATCTTTCTATAGCAGCATATCCCATCAAAGATATAGATGATTTTTAGAATCTCAGCAACAACTCTGACCTCATGCAGGGCAAATTCTAGATTCTTGTCTCTGTATATGTTAAATCTCAATTTTTTCCACTTCTTCCTTCATCAGTGTACCTGTAAATTTCAATTACTTTATTGTGAGCTCAGCATTTAATGAAAAAGTGATGTTTGCTACTACAGCTGGAGGTTTCCACAAATTAAGAGCTCAATAACACCCTAAATATGTAAATAAAATTTTATTGTAATGTTAATAAAATATATTTTTTAATTAAAAAGTTTAAACCTATTAAATATTAATAAACTATTTATCTGGTACAATCAGGGACATCAAATATAATTAGAGATATATTTTATAGAAACACTTTACCTTCTGTTTCTAAGAACCTTAGAACTTTTTTATTCCTTCCTTAAGGTTATACCTAAAATGTTTTTTCCCTGGTTTTGGGGTGAGATTCAAAGTGTATGCCTAGATTTGAAATGTGAGAATGCCTAGATTTGAAACATAATTTTGATATTCCTAATTATCTGTGCTTACGAAATTTACTTAATTTTTTGAATCTTAGTTTCTCATATATAAAATATAAACTATATCTTCTCTTTTTTGGTGTTGTTATGAAAAAAATGAGGACATGCATATAAAGTAACTACTATTTAGAGAACGTGTAATTATTGAATCTACATAACATCCATCTCTTGGAGGTGAGAGGAGAAGTATTTGAACAATGACAAATGATATGAAGCTAACTCCTTGCACTTCAGAGATGGAACCTGGGGTTCAGTTCATGAGTCTGAGTGAAAATAATTGACTGGAAAGTAGCTATATTTCTCATTGCATAGGCATGATTAAATACCAATTCACTCCATCAATACTCCTCACTCACATTAATTCTCAATATTTAGTTCAATATTTTAAGTATAGATACTTGGTAAGTAGTCAATTTAATTGAGTTTTGTTTTCTTTGGATAATAAAAATAACCTCGTAAGTTAGTGTTAGGCTTCTACACAAAAATGACTAGAGGAATCACTCTCCCTGACTTCAGACTATACAACAAAGCTACAGTAATCATAACAGTATTGTACTGGCACAAAAAATGACACATAGATCAATGGAACAGGATAGAGAGCCCAGAAATAAACCCACATCCTTACTGTCAATTAATCTACAACAAATGAGGCAAGAATATACAACAGAGAAAAAACAGTCATTTCAATAAATGGTGCTGGGAAAAAATTAGAACATTCTCTAACACCATATACAAAAATAAACTCAAGGGCTTCCCTGGTGACACAGTGGTTGAGAGTCCGCCTGCCGATGAGGGGGACGCGGGTTTGTGCCCCGGTCCGGGAGGATCCCGCGTGCCGTGGAGCGGCTGGGCCTGTGGGCCGTGGCCGCTGGGCCTGCAAGTCCGGAGCCTGTGCTCCGCGGCAGGAGAGGCCACAGCAGTGAGAGGCCCGCGTACAGCAAAAAATAAATAAATAAATAAAATAAAATAAAATAAGTAAAAATAAACTCAAGATGGATTAAAGACCTAAATGTAAGACTGGATACTATAAAACCCCTAGAGGAACACATAGGCAGAACACTCTTTGACATAAACTGCAGCAATACCTTTTTGGATCCATCTCCTAAATTAAGGAAATAAAAGCAAAAATAAATAAATTGGACCTAATTAAACTTAAAAGTTTTGGCACAGCAAAGGAAAACATTAACGGAATGAAAAGACAACCTACTGAGTTGGGAAAATATTGGAATACTGGAAAATATTCACAAATGATGTGATCGATAAGAGATTAATATCCAACATGTATAAATAGCTCATACAACTCAATATCAGGAAAACCAACAACCTGATTAAAAAATGGGCAGAAGAACTGAATAGACATGTTTCCAAAGAGGAAATGCAGATGGCCAACAGGCACATGAAAAGATGCTCAGTAATAAATACAATTATTTAAGATCGTTGTGAATATGTACATAATAAATTGGGAACTAGACACTAGTGAGAACAAGTAGGAAGCAAGAACCGTTGTTCCTACACATGAGGTGACAAAGACCGTTCTTTTCAGTAATATTTAGTGTCTGATATCAACTGAAATTATTTACCTTGCAAAATTGTAAATAGCTTTATAATTTCTTCAAAATATACTTTTAATAACAGGACAGTTAATGGCATATTGATATATGTTTTATTCTAATCTTCTAATTCAACTAGTTCCTGAATTTTTATACTCACTTGGCAGGGACAATCATCTTAATTTTGTAAAATAATGCTCAAGAGAAAAATTTCAAAGCCCAGTTACATTTGTCTTTGTAGTTTGTCTATACTGTTCTGTGGTAATTCTGTGAAGGAAGATAAACTCAGCTTATGAAAAAGAAAGAAAGGAACTGAGCCATTTAATCTTCTTATATTGTTAACTGCAGGCTATTACAATTATTTACACTGTGTGTACCTCGTATTTTCACAGGGCTAGGCTTAGACATCCTTGAGTATTTCGGTAAAGATGAAGTTTCTACTGTTGTGTGTCTGTTTTGTGGCCAAAATTGCACTTTTATTTTACCTTTCAGTGTGTATTACATATCTTCTATATTTAGATTATCAAACGGTTATTTTAGCACAGTACACACTTGGAATATTCACATATCCATTTTTTCATGTCTCAGGCCTAGATTATGTTCACAGTCCAATGCTTTAATAGTGGAAGCTGGAAAAGATTTTCCATTCATGGATTTTAATGAGTAAGGATGAAAAATCAAAGTTCTTTTAAGGATTAGGCAAAGGATTCAGTATATTTTGTATTAGAAAATCTCCCTGATTTGCATATAAAGTATAGGGCTTAGTTTAGTATTAAAATACACATTTTATAAAGAATAATAGAAAATATTTTCATACTTATAAATGCAAAAATGGAGAGAGAACATCTGGTAGAGAGAGTAATTATATCTATACTCATTCACATTATAATGTCTATATTAAAGTAAAATGTGTGTTCTAAAATTGTAATTTTTTTCTCAAAGGTAACATTTGTTAGCAACAGGTATAATGAAATGAGCAAATGAGCACATTTTAGAAAGTGAATTTTATCTCTGACTTTGAGGACTTGAAGGACACCTTTTGTGACTTACCACAGACTTTTTGGAGGAACAGGGATCAGAAGTTTATGCCTTTCCAAGTCTCCTTTTCATCTAGAATAGAACAGCTGTCTACCTAATATCCCAGCCTCAAATTCAATACCTTTTTCAATGGAAACTTGCATAATTCTTGTATTATTTTGCTTTCATATAGGTGGAAACAATGAAAGCAGAGTCAACATCCCTGTTCTTTGTGACAGGATTATGTTGACTTAAAAATACTGTTGCTGTCTTTTCTTCAATAAGATGTCAACAACTGAATAAAACGAATATCCAATGTGCCTTATCGAGACTTCCAATGGCTCAGTGATAAGTAGTAGACCAGAACACAATTCCACATCTGCCATGTCCAGGCCCACTTTATTATTAAAATGATTGTCCCTGCCAAGTAGAATATAAAAATTCAGGAACTAGTTGAATTAGAAGACTAGAATAAAACATATATCAATATGCCATTAATTGCTCTGTTATTAAAAGTATATTTTGAAGAAATTATAAAGCTATTTATAATTTAGCAAGGTAAATAATTTCAGTTGATATCAGACACTAAATATTCCTGAAAAGAATGGTCTTTGTCACCTCATGTGTAGGAACAACGGTTCTTGCTTCCTACTTGTTCTCACTAGTGTCTAGTTCCCAATTTATTATGTACATATTCACAATGATCTTAAATAGCTGTATTTATTATTTCATCTCTCTGGTCAAAATGTTTCCCTTAAATAACTGTAGGGTAATATTCTTAAATAACTGCATCGATTATGTCATTTTTCTGGTCAAATACTTTAGGGGGTTCCCAAGAGCCTATAAGGAAGAGCTTAAATTTACTTGCATGACATTAAATGCTTTCTCCAGTATGGTCTCAACCTTCTAGCCTTAGCACTTACTCTGTCTAAATTGGCCCTTTTCTTCAGAGAAGCTGACATATTCATTGTTTCCTAAACTCCCTTCCACACTCCTTCAATACCATCTATTTCCTTGTGCAATTCCATTCACTGGGACTGATATCACTTTTGCCTTGATTTTTTAAATCCTATTAACTTACAAGAGCAATTTATATCCATTCAAACTAGGATAATAATGAAAATATATATTCTATAAAGATTGATAGTTTCACTTTCTCTTCCTAAATCAGTTGTAATCCACTGAAGAGTCTGGGCTGAATCCCTCACTACATTGGTCCTCTAATATTTCTCCAAAGGCAAACATATTCACACAAATAATTGCTTCTCCAACTACCACTGATTATTGGTTACCTACTTTTATTTTGTTACACAAATTAGATCATATTACCCTTGCTGTTTTATAATTTATTTTTCATGTTTTTTAAAAATTAGGAGAATTTTGGGCTTCCCTGGTGGCGCAGTGGTTAAGAATCTGTCTGCCAATACAGGGGACGTGGGTTTGAGCCCTGGTCTGGGAAGATCCCACATACTGTGGAGCAACTAAGCCCGTGCACCACAACTACTGAGCCTGCACGCTAGAGCTCACGAGCCACAACCACTGAGCCCATGTGCCACATCTACTGAAGCCCGCACACTCTAGAGCCTATGCTCTGCAACAAGAGAAGCAACCGCAATGAAAAGCCCACACACCACAACGAAGAGGAGCCCCCGCTCGCCGCAACTAGAGAAAGCTCGCATGCAGCAATGAAGACCTAACACAGCCAAAAGTAATAAATAAATATAAATAAATAAAAAATTAGGAGAATTTCTTAAGATTAATAGTAAAACATTTAATGGCTTCTAAATATTTTATATTCTTGAATTTTCAGTTAATTCAGCTAGTTCCCCAATGACATATATACAGGTCACTTTCAAATTAAGCTATATAAACAATACTGCATATATCATTCCTGTGTATATATTCATCTCCACTACTTTTTACCTCAATATTTATTAGTACTTCAAAAGTATTATTGTTGGATCAAATATCTATCCATATCTTCAATTTAAAAACTATTGCCTAATGGCTTTTTAATAAAGTCGTAACACTTTACTTTCCCACTAACCATGTGTGTCCATTTCTTCCTATATTTATCAGCACCAAATATTATCTCCTCCTTTGTTTTTCTAGGTCTGACAGTCAAAAATATCATTTTAGTCCTTTGTATTTCTTAAGAACTAATAGGATTAAGTATTTGTTCATAGATTACTATTTAAATTTTTTCTATGTTTCATTTATATATCCTTTCCACATTTGTTTATTTTTCTAAACCACTGTCTTCTCAATTTCAAGAGACATGAGGGATACCGAATACTAAAATGAACAACCAGTACACGGCAGTGTGCTCGAGTATATTTCAGAGTTTAACTTTGAGCTCCACCTCTTACTGTGATCTTGGACATGGTTTCTCTATTATACAATTATAGTAAAAATAGTACCTACCCCAGGTGTTTCTCATCAACTCTGAATAGAGGATAAATTTTAAAATGCTTAGAACTGTCCTGGACATGTAGTATTATTAACAATTGTTACTTGTTATTGTTACTGGATTTTCTGTCATATGTCTTGCAAATATGTTTTCCCAATCTCTCTTATTAAATACGTGTGCATTTGTGTGTATGTGTGTGTGTCTATAAACACATAAAAACACAAACACGTGCAAACACACATTATTTTTTACAATACTTTTATCACCCAGTTTCACGTTAATTTTCTTTATATAAATTTGTATTTCTGTTCTCTTATGAGCTCTTTATTCTCCAAATCTATACATTTATTCTCAGCAATGTACTTATTATTGCATTTTGAATGCAAAGCTTTATTAATCTGGTATGCTTATGAATATGTGCATAGTCTTGAAAATAAAAAGATTGATGTCTTAGTTAGTTGGCTGTCTGCTACTTCTTGCCAGTGCCCTTATAAACCTTTGGACGGTTTTCTTTCTCTAATCCTCAGAACAACTTTTTCCAAATCATCAATTTTTATGAACTCTCCATAATCTAGCCCCTTGTCTTTCACAAAAATACTGAGACCATCAATCACTTTTTTGCAAAAATCTCTTAGCTTACGACTACCCGCTTTTTGTCTGTACTATTGATAGATCTTTTTTTTCATTTTTTAAATTATTTTTATTTATTTATCTTTCTTTTATGAGATACTCTTTTTACTTTATTTTTTATTGAAGCATAATTGATTTAAAATGTTTCAGGTGTACAAGAAAGTGATTCAGCTTATATATAAACTTATATATGTGTATGAACTTTTCCAGATTCTTTTCCATTATAGGGTATTACAAGTTGACACACCTTTCGTCTCTCTCCAAGAAAGATCTCTTTTCCAAAGAAGGCTAATACCTTGTTGCCCATACTATCTCGCACTCTATCTTAGGACTTTGCTTCATCAATGAACCACATTTCACTTTTATCCTTAATCTCCTTCCCTTCTCTCACTTTATATTTATGTTCAAGTTTTTACAATATTATAATAGAAATTTCCATTAAAAATTTTAATTACCTTCTAACTCTCATTTTATTAAATCTCCTGATTAAACAAACACCGTGAACGAGGAGTCTATATTTACTGTCTTTATGAAGTCATTTTATTTTGCACCTATTCATATGTCACGTTTTCTCCTTCACTCAAGTGACATATTTTTTGTTAAGGTTAAAAATATCCTTTTAAATTAGTTCATAAACCCCTTGAGATCAAGAAGTTTATCTTAGCATCTTCTTACTCCAAACAACTAGAACAGTGACTTCTACAGAGTGGTCAATAAATGTACACTGAATGAATAAATTAAATGCCACATTAAATTGCCACTTTCATAATCCTTATTTTTCCTTTTTAATTTTTCATAACACTGTATATTTGTTTCCTGACAACTTTGCTTTCCTAATCCCTGGTCTTAACTCTTTGTTTTCTGGATCTTCTTCTGGGCATTTTTTGTTTTGAACAACACAGGTTTGAACTATGCAGGCCCACTTACATGTGGATATTTTTCACTATATAGGTGCTGTAGTACTCCATGACCTGCAGTCACTTGAACCGGCAGGTGCAGAACCATGGGTACAGAGGGAGGACTATAAAGTTATATGTGTATTTTCAATTGCATGGAGGGTCAGCACCCCTAACCCCTGTGTTGTTCAAGGTTCAACTGTATTTTGCATTTATATAACACTTATGCCACTATAGAGGTTTGTTTGGGGACAAAAATAATCTTATTTTTCTTTTATCGATATATAGATTTTGCTTATTCAAATTAATTCAACTATTTTTACAATTCAACCTATTTCAAAAGACAGTTTTTTCAGGCTGGTTACTAGATTTTATTTTTTAATTATAGAGGAAATATTAAAACTACTGACATCTTAAGTGATCAAGTTAGTAAAATATGTACAGTATTTTCTCAATGAAACTCCCTCCAACTGCTTCAACTGTGTCTTCTCTATCAGTTCCACATTTGGGCCTGATGTGGGAACGGTCTGAGATGGAAACCTGAAAGCAGGGGATTCAGACAGAAATTTGTGATCTCCATCTGTTTTTCTTACTGTGTCTCAGGATTTTTCTCAACTGGATTTTCTAACCAGCCATAATGGATTGATCAAAAGCTATCTATACAAACTATTTTCCATTCTGATTCTATGTTGAGTTTTTATATGCATAAATGGGGTTAAGCAAGGGGGGAAAACACTGTGACAAATGAGAGAGCAGATTTCAAGCACAAACTACAGTTGAAATGGTGGATGTGGAGGAAATGTGAGTGATGTCCTGGCAAGAGCCACACAAGACAGTTTTGCTCATTTGGTGAAAAGTAACCCTCTCTGAAAATAATATTTTGTTGTTATTGGTATTTTAATTTTTTTCCTGGATTTCCTACTCTGTTTTCTTTTTAAAAATGATGTCCACATATATACACTACCAAATGTAAAACCGATAGCTAGTGGGAAGTAGCCGCATAGCACAGGGAGATCAGCTCGGTGCTTTGTGACCACCTGGGGGCGGGGATAAGGAGGGAGATGCAAGAGGGAGGAGATATGGGGATGTATGTATATGTATAGGTGATTCACTTTGTTATACAGCAGACTAACACAACACTGTAAAGCAATTATACTCCAATAAAGATGTTTAAAAAAAACAATGATGTCCAACAGTCCTCTATTCCAAACACTCATAGTATTTAAATGATACGAGATAAATTATTGTGTTGCTACTATGTAATTTATGTTTACAATTTTTCAAAAATTACTCATTTTGATATAATCATCTGTTGAATAGTATCTATGTACAAGGCCTCAACATTAGACCATTCTCAATTCATATAACTCAGCAGCATTCATTTGACTAATTTCTTCTAGATATGGTAACTCACTATTTATAACTTTGCTGATTTTTGAGCTTTGCTTCAACTTCTCATTGAATCTTGTTGTGCCCAGTTTATAAAAATAGTCTACTTTCAAATTCTTTGGTCCTAAATTTCTCCTCTGATAAAGTGAAGATTGTTCCATATACTGAAAAAGGATATGAATTTGTCATGATCTTGTGTTCTTTTTGGGCACTGAAAAATCTCTCAGAAAGTAGATTCTTCTGTTCATTATTATTACTTTTTCTTATTCCAACTGTTTGATCCAGATATCAAGAAAAGTATTTCTGTCTTGTCTCTGCAATCTCCATTTGTTGTGACACCTGGCATATTTTCTAGTAATTTTTCTATTATTGAAATCTCCAAGTGCTCTAACGCCAGAACATATAAGATACATTTGGGAAGAGCATAAGAGCATTCACATAACTACATATTTTAATATTTCAAAACAGAAAAAGATTGCAAAATCATAACAGTGTATACTGCTTTATCTTCAAAATATATAAGCACAATGATGGTTGCATTATCTCTATGTATTATTAATAAAAATATAATTTTTCAAAACTTTGAGTATATATGTAGAGATAGTCTTAGAGTTATAAATTCTTAATTTTTAAAATTCTGAGGGAATACCTTTGTAGTATAGAAGAGCTAACTGCAAAAATGCTTTATATGTTTAATGTGGTTATTTTTTTCTACATAATCAAGCTATATGTGTGCATATTCTTTATCACCATGCCCTATCTCTGCATGTGCAGTTTCTTTTTCATAATACAAATAGAATTTTATAATCAAATTAAGGTGTATTTTCCATTACATGCTTTTAATCAAGTTGAGACTCTATAGATAGATACAACTTTTGAAGCAAATATAGGTGTATATTCTTAAACTAAGCAATTAAATGATGACATTGATGTCTCTTCTACTTTTCTGTCTTAGAAGTGTACTCTTGTTTCCCTTCCCTTGATCCTTTAACTCATAGATTATAAACACCTTGAGAAGAAGAAGGATCCCTGATCTACTTCAGACTTCTTTTTCATTGATTTACATGCCCAAAATGAATACAGATTTTGCAGTATTTATTAGTCAATCTTTCTCACATCTGGCTTATTGATCTCTTATCCATGAAATTTATATGCTATTTGACCTTTTTTTCACAATTACTTCTTTTGCTCTCAAAACTAATTTTATTTTTGCTTCTTTTGCCGTGGACATCAATTCCTTGAAAATAATATAATTTTCAGTACAATAGCCATCTCTCTACACAACCTCCACTCTGGGTAATTCTGCATTTGACTAGATAACTAATAAAACCCCCTAACAATGCTTTGACTTTTTCAATTTCACTGACCCTTTGGACCATTCCACCTCAAGCACTTATTCTCAAGATCCTACTCTACATCTTTCCAATATGATATATACACTATTTTGACCAGCTATAGTTTATGAATCTAGAACTCTGACCCACCTTCTAACTTTTCAGCTTACTTTCTTTAGGACCCCACACCAATAATTCTTTGTTTATGAAAGAACCTAGTTGTATTTTTCACCATCCCATGTGCCATTCATATTCTCTCTTCCATCTTTATGTAGATCACAGATCATGGCTATACTTATTTTTTGAAAAATAATTTGTCATCTCTTCCTGTGCAAACCTCATCCTGGTTCATTGTCAACAAAATGTAAAAATTTATAATAAATAACTAACCAACCACTATTCATTTAAGAGACAAGTGACAGTTGACACCATTCTAGGTTTTAATATTGTTAACATTTTATAAAATTTTGTCAAAAATCATTCGTTTCTTTTTTTTTTACAAAGCCATACAATTCCACTTATCCTACTGAAGATTTGTATACATTGTAAAGAATAGGCAGAAGAATTAAACTTGCTAAGATTCACTATGGTATTTAAATGGAAACAAACAAGATGTTCTTCAGTGATTGTTGTAGTAAATAAGTTTGAGTGTCTTCCAAGTCTCAGAACTCCTTTCTCCAAGTATCAGACCCCATACCCACAGGGTATATACTATATATATATTCATGATTATACTGTTTTATATCCATTCTTCTGTTCTTAATAGCCACTTATATCAAAGTAAGTGTATTCTGTATTTTAGTATTCAGTTTTCTATTTTTTTAAAGTAAATAAATTCTCAAGATGTTAATGAAGAATTCATGTTAAAAACCTAGCCTTTATTAAAAAATAGGTAATTCTTCATTACTATCAAAACTTCACATTCCTTAGGCCAAAATCATTGAGATGAAAACAAGTAAGGGGAGGTCCCCCTGAGAAATTTAGGGATGCACACATTTATTTTTCCTGAGGAAGAGGGTCTGTAGTTTTCTTCAAAGTTTGAAATGAGCCTATTTCTAAAAAAATAAAAAATCCCACCCAGAGAGGCAGTTCAAAATGGCAGCATAGGAAGACCCTGAACTCACCTCTTCCCACAGACACAACCAGCCTACAGCTATACATGGAATAATTTCCTTTGAAAAAGATTTGAAAAGTATCTGAGAAGCACCACAACAATAGAAAATTAAAGGGCCATACTGAGATAGGTAGGAGAGACAGAGATACACAGTCTTATCAAGAAACACACCCCAGGAATGGAAACCCACATCTGAGAGGGATCTCATAAATATGGAACTTCTCCCTGAGGAGCTAAGGAATTTGTGCCCACATCAAGCAACCCAATCCTTGGGTCCAGCACTGGAGAGACAAGCCCCCAAAATGTCTGGCTTTAAAAACCAATGGGGATTTTGTCCAGGAGACCCACAGAACTATAGGGAATAGAGAACCCACACTTAAAGGGGTCACACACAGACTCACTTGCCCTGGGACCCAGCACAAAGGTAACAGGTTGAAAACTGCCTGGACCATAAGTGAAGGAGACCTACTTACTAGTCTTAAATGTCTGCCAGAGAGGCAGGAACCTACTGGGACTCTCTTCTGGGGACAGAGGCACTGGTGGATGCTATTTTTGCTGTCACACTCTACCTTGTTTGTGCCAGCACTGAACAGGTGCCATTTTGGCTCTCTCCCACACTCTGCCCCCCATGCTACAGCCATGCCACAGTCAGTCACAGTGAGCACCCTGTTCACTCTATGCTGCAACCATGCCACAGTTGGCTGGGTGAGCACTGCCCACAGAGACACCCCTTCATTGCCTGGCTCTGGTGCTAGATAGGATTGCACTTCTGGACCCCAATGGGCCATCTCCTATACAATGGGCCATCTCCTATACAAGGTGATTCATCCAAGACTGGGAAAGGTAGCTGTTTTGCCTAATACAACTTAAAATAGACTGTTATATATATAAGATATTATATGTGAACTGCACAGTAACCACAAAGCTAAAACTTACAGTAAAAACACACACACAAAAATAAGAAAGGAATCTAAACCTAACAGTAAAGAAAGTCATCAAATAAAAAGTGAAGAGAGAAATAGAAGAAGAAAGGTATAGTGAAAAACTACAAAAACAGCCAAAAACCAATTAACAAAATGACAATAATTACTTTAAATGTAAATGGATTAAATTCTCCAATCAAAAGATGTAGAGTGACTCAATGGAGAAAAAAAGAGACTCATTTATATGCTGCCTATAAGAGACTCACTTTAGAAATAAGGGCACACACAGACATAAAGTGAAGGAATAGAGTAAGATATTCCATGAAAACAGAAACAAAAAGAAAGCAGGCATAGCTATACTCATATCAGACTAAATAAACTTTAAAATAAAGACTGTAATAGAAGACAAAAAGGGCATTATATAATGATAAAAAGCTAAACCCAGCAAGAAGATATAATGTTTATAAATATACATGCATCCAACATAAGAACATCAAAATATATAAAGCAAATATTAACTGATCTAAAGGGAGAAACTGACAGCAACACAATAATAGTAGGGGACTTTAACACCCCACTTACATCAAGGCAGAAAATCAATAAGGAAACATTGGCTTTAAAAGACACATTAGGGCATATAGAGTTAATAAATATATACAGAACATCCCCTGCAAAGCAGCAGAATACACATTCTTTTCAGGTGCACATGAAACATTCTGCAGGATAACTCACGTTAGCCCACAAAACAAGTCTCAATAAATTCAAGAAGACCGAAATCATATTAAGCATATTTTCTGATCGAAATGGTGTAAAACTAGAAATCAATTACAAGAAGACAACTGGAAAAAACACAAAATGTGGAGATTAAATAACATGCTACTAAACAACCAATGGTCATGGAAGAAATCAAAGGAGAAATCAAAAACTTCCCAGAGACAAATGAAAAGAAATACAATATATCAAAATATATGGGATGCAGCAAAACCAGTCATAAAAGGGAAGTTTACTTTTATTCAACATGGTATTGGATGTTCTAGCCACACAAACTAGGCAAGGAAAAAAAAAAGAAATAAAAGATATCCAAATTGGAAAGGAAGAAGTAAAACTATCACTATTTGCTGATAACATGATACTATATATAAAAATCTTAAAGAATCCAGCAAAAAATCATTAGAACTAATAAATTAAATGAAGTTACAGGATAAAAAATTAATATACAAAAATCTGTTGAATTTCTATATACTAATAACTATAAGAAAGAGAAATTAGGAAAACAATACCATTTACTATTACATCAAAATGAATAAAATGGCTAGGAATAAATTTAACCAAAGAGGTGAAAACTATAAGACATTGATGAAACAAATTAAAGAAAATTTAAAAAACAGAAGTGGATGGGAAGAATAAATATTGTTAAAGTGTCCATCCTAACCAAAGCACATACAATGAAATCCCTATCAAAGTTCCAATGGCATTTTTCACAGAATCAGACAAATAATTGCAAAGTTTGTATGGAGTCACAAAAGACCCTGAATAGCTAAAGTGATCTTGAGAAAGAAGCATGAAGCTAGAGGTATCACACTCCCTGATTTCAAACTATACTACAAAGTTATAGTAATCAAAACAGTATGGTATTGACATAAAAACAGACACATAGATCAATGGAACAGAATAGACAGCCCAGAAATAAACCCACACACATATGTTCAATAAATCTATGACAAAGGAGGCAAAAATATACAGTAGGGAAAGACAGACTCTTCAATAAATGGTGCTGGAAAAACTGGACAGCTACATGCAAAAGTATAAAACTGGGCCACTACGTTACAACACATACAAAAATTAACTCAAAGTGGATTAAACACTTAAATATAAGACCTGAAACCAGGGGCTTCCCTGGTGACGCAGTGGTTGAGAGTCTGCCTGCCGATGCAGGGGACACGGGTTCCTGCCCCGGTCTGGGAAGATCCCACATGCCATGGAGCAGCTAGGCCCGTGAGCCATGGCTGCTGAGCCTGCGCGTCCAGAGCCTGTGCTCTGCAACAGGAGAGGCCGCAACTGTGAGAGGCTCATGTACAGAAAAAAAAAAAAAAAAAAAGACCTGAAACCATAAAAATCATAGAAGAAAGCGCAGGCAGTAAGTTCCTTGACAGTGGTTGTAGCGATGCTTTTTGGATCTGACTCCAAAGACAAGGGCAACAAAAGAAAAATGAATGAATCGGACAAACAAACTAAAAGGCTTCTGCAGAGCAAAAAATTAAAAATTAAATTAAAAGATAAAAATAAAAGGCAACCTACTGAATGGAAGAAGATATTTGCAAAGCATATATCCAATAAAGGGTTAATATCTAAAATATATAAGGAAGGCATACAACTTAATGACAAAAACCCAAACCAATTAAATAATGGGCAGAAGATCTGAATAGACATATTTCCAAAGAAAATATGATCATCAGACATACGAAAATATGCTCAACATCACTAATCATCAGGGAAATGCAAACTAAAGCCACAATGACATATCTCATAACTGTCAGACTGGCTATCAGCAAAAAGACATGAACTAGCAAATGTTGTCTGGAATCAGAGAAAAGGGAACACTCATGCTCTGTTGGTGGGAATGTAAATTGATACAACCACTATGGAGAACAGAATGGAGGTTCATTAAAAAATGAAAAATAGAACTACCATATGATCCAGCAATTCCACCTGTAGGTAGCTATGTGAAGAAAACAAAAGTACAGACTGAGAAAGATATTATGTACCCCTGTGCTCACTGTAGTATTATTTACAATAGCCAAGATATGGGAAAAATCTAAGTGCCTATTGATGGATGAATAGATAAAGAAGATGTGGTATATTTATATACAATGGAATACTACTCAGCCCATTAAAAAGAAATAAATCTTGCCATTTGCAGCAACATGGATGGACCTTGAGAATATTATGCCTAGTGAAATAAGTCAGACAGAGAAAGACAAACACTGCAGGATTTTACTTATATGTAGAATCTAAAAAATAAAACATACAAACAAAACAAAACCCAGACTCATGGATACAGAGTACAAATTGGTGGTTGGGGCAGGGGGCAAAATGGGTGAATGAGATCAAGGGATACAAATTTCCAGTTATAAATTTAAAAGGCTGTAATGTGCAGCGTGGGGAAATAGTCAATAGCATTACATTAACTTTGTATGGTGACAGGCAGTAACTAAACTTATTGTAGTGATCATTTCACAGTGTATACAAATGTTGAATCACTATGTTGTACACATAAAACTAATATAAATTGTATGTTAAATATACTTCAATTTCTCAAAAATGTAGAAAAGGAATCCCTTCCACTATTTTAGATATCTTGCCTTATATTGATACTTTATTGACTTAATCTCTAACACTTTGAAAACAGAAAAGCTTGCCAACCATGATTAATTTCCACTAAAGATTTACTAAAACTCCCATTCGTGCTCAATTATTCCGTTCTTACAGATTCTTTTTGTGTAATACTCATTTTAAAATACTCTCTATTTTGTCACAGGTCATCATTTTTTTTCAAGTTATTCACGCTTACGTAGAGCATGTTTCAATAGATCTACTTTTCTTTTCCCAAATAGATTTGAATTGGTGTTTTAATAAGAAAAATTTTTAAGATTGTTCATTTGGAATGAAATCACATAAAGAACTGAACTCTTCCTGTGTCTGTAATAGTATTCAGGGCTTTAAGGGAGCAAAGGTCAGCTTTTCCTCTCTTGAATGAGACCAAATATACCTATACTTTGAGGTTAATTACTTACTGACAGAAGTACTGTACTCCTTACAAGATAAAAGCTGTAAAATTGAAAAATAAGTCAGAGGATCTCTCAGTTCATGAGTCTGATAAGGCTGAAGTCTTTCGTATATGTCATCTATTATTGACTTTGTTAATACATTTGATTTAGAGCTTCCAAAAGTAATAATCAAATCATTGAAAGGATTAATCTGTAAGCCTCTTTGCCTTATATGTACTGTGTTAAAAATCACAAATCTCTGACTTTTCTCTCACTTGACCCATTTTTCTAAAAGAGTACACACTGTATATTAAACTTTCTATTTAATGAAATACAGTACAAATCTGTATTAAGGCATTTTGCTGTTAATGGAAAAATAAGAAGATGTATTATGCAAAAAGGCATGGTTAATATTTTTGAGTGTGTTTTGCTATTCAGAGTTTAGACATATATACATAATATCTTGCTACGTTTGAAGACTTCATGTTTTCTTATAAAATAAAAGACAAAAAATATTTGATTGTTAATCCTCCAAATAACTAAAATTTCCCCTTAATTCCTTGTGTATATTTAGCTAAGAAATGAAGATTCAAACATGATTTAAATGTGCAAACACAAATTCGATTCACTCAATCTCAAATAATTATTTCAGTAAATAAAACCTTTTAATAATCATGTAAGTTTCTCAGTTCAGTTAAAAAGAAAGCTATAGACCATGTGGGGAAAATATGCATTCAGCATTATTGGAATTTCCTCCTTTAAACAACTAGCAGACTATTAAAACAAATTTGTTACTCTCTGCATGATTATCTATATGACATACAACAAAAGTTTTCTGCACAATTCCCATTACAGAAGAAGGGAGAAAATTTAATATGATGTAACCTAAATATATTTCATGTGAACATTGCCAAATAATAATGTTTTAACATGTAGTAGGTTAATTGGTGACATTTATAAATATACAAATTTCTTTAAAATGCTCTATTTCTCTAAAATAATTTCTACTGAAATGTAATTGAAATTTAGCACACCACTTTCACTCTGTTTACAGATTCTAAACTATAAATATAGATTTCCACATATAGATGCTTTCATTTAGATAAAATTTTAAACTATTAAGAACATGAAATCAACTGAGTCTTTTTCTAGTGGTCAATTATAAAATTATTATTTTTTTATTTATTTTTTTATTGAAGTATAATTGCTTTACAATGTTGTGTTAGTTTCTGCTGTACAATGAAGTGAATCAGCTATATGTATACATATATCCCCTCCCTTTTGCGCCTCCCTCCCACCCCACCCCCATCCCACCCAACTAGGTCGAAAATTATTCTAACGCACAACCAGGATTTGTCTTACTTTTCAGTAGAAAGTTTCTATCAATATGTTGGAAGAAAGGTAAAGACTTTTCAAAGGCAATTGTGTTGAGAGAAAACCTGGTGTTGTTTCATTATAAATACTATCTTTTATACTAAAACATTATAATAGAAAGTGGAAAAAGTATGTTAATTATGATAATGTATAAACTTAGATTAGATAGGGCTCATACTCTAAATTGCAGAAAAACAACTAAAATTAAATTAAACAGAAGAAAACAACGAATTGATTGGTTCATAAAAATGAAAATCATGGCTGACATTCTTTTCAGAAAAGAGTATATTTGCATAATAAATCTTATTGGTCTGGATTGAATCTGGTAGCTAATACTGAGTCAGTGATTGTGTCTAGGGACATGGAATATTCTGATTGGCCAGAACTAAGTTAGGAACAAGTGACTATGGATAGCACAGGCTGAGAGAGAGGAGTGATTTCCAAAGAAAAAATTTCCAATCATTCTAGAAAAATTGGATGGAAGGAAAAAGAGACCAGATACTCTCTACATCTACTATGATTTAAGGACTCTGGGGAAAAAAAAAAATTAATGAAATATAATCCTTGTCCTTCATGATTTTCTATTGGAAAGACAGCAACGCAAATGCACAAAACTAAAGCTTAATAAGTAATTTTACATCTTGGAAGATATTATCATAGATTCACTTGAAAATAACAGTATCTAGGACTTTGGATGATAGAACATTAAAATATAGCTGAAAAAGCATGGCAATATGAAGGAATCTTTTTTAAGGTGATTAATTTATCCTCCATGAGGGGATTATAATCTGTTTCTATATATACATTAAGCAGTGAACAATGATCAGGATCTAAAGAACACAAATAGGAAAGAAAGAAAACTATAGCATTAAATATGAAGATGAAAGGTATTTTTTTAAATTGTTACCATGCTAAATAGTAAAACATTTTACAAAATGTGTAGAACAGGATACCATTTTCCAATAACGTCACACAAAGTAAAGTTTGAGCAATTTCAAGTATAAGATACAAACTAAAATAAGGTACTGAAACACACATGCCCCAAAATATGGCAAATGGGGGAAAGAACACCAAAGGGCAATAAAAAGGATCAGCAGAATAAAGAACACAGAAGGAAGGGTGGAGAGTGCCTGAATCAGGTCGGAGCCATGCATTCAGCAACCTAAGCAGAGGGCATTACACCTCTAGTTTAAGAGTCATAACGCTATGTTTTAATTCCTCTTGTTTAAATATCTTGGAATGGAATTGCCAGTCTAGGTTACTGATTCACTACAAAGGATCAAATGACAGAAAGTCAAATCAGATTCAAATAAATCAGAATTCATACTTAATATCAAGCATTTCTAATAATTTCAAAGACACAGACAAATCAGTAGGAAGGGGTCTGGAACATCAGTGGCAACTGTCCCAAGCCCTTCCTTTCTGCACAGGCATCTCTCTCTCCCCAAGAAAATAAGATGCAGACTCCAAGTGATTTTTTGCAGGTTTTGGAGGACAGATTTTAATCCTTGAAACATCTCCATTTTATATTTTAGCTCACATATTTTCAAGGAGCCATGTTTCAAGAATACACAGATTCTGGGTAGATTTGTGTAAACCTTCTCTAAACGGGAATATCCTTTTAAAAACAATCCATGGATGAAGACCATCCTCCTAGCAAAACTTCACTTCAAGTCCTGTGGGTCAGTTATCATGTTGAAAGGAATTTAGACTGGGTCAATTTTCTTCTCTTCTTCCCTTGCAGTCATCATTCTAACCCCTGTTCCTTTATCTCCTTCCTGCATAAGGAGCTGTATGTTTCAATGTATGAGAAACTGCCAAAATGTTTATCAAAGTGGTTGAATAATTACACTGACCCCCCCGCAGTGACTGATGGTTCCAATTGTTTCACAACCTCATAAACATAGTACTGTCAGTCTTAAAATTTCAGCTATTTCAGTGGGTGTGACATATATCTTACTGTGATTCTAATTTGCATTTCCTTGCTGACTAGTGATACTGAGCATACCTTTCTACATTATTAGTGACCATTCCTAATCTTATGTTAAGAAATATATATCCATGTCGCTTGCCTATTTTATTATTTTTTTTTATTTTTAACTGATTTCTAGAAGTCTTTTACACACTGGATGCTAGTGTTTTCCTAAATATTTACATACAAATATAAATGTATGTATATAATTTTATATAATTATATATATAATTTTGTATATATGTATATAATTTTGATAAAGTCCAGTTTAACTATTTGAAATCTTATACTTAGTGCTTTTTGTGTCCTAAGAATTTTTTGTCTACCTCAAGTTCACAAAGAATCAATAAAAACAAGACATCAAACCCCCCCACCTTGTTACTTGGAGGACTAAACGTAGATGTCTTCAATATACTTTGTATGTTCTTAATATTTGAAGAAATTTGAATATTCAATATTCAAAAATATTGAATATTTTTGAATCTGTGCATTTTATTTTTTCAATCTTATTTTACAAATTCCCATTCTATAAATAACAGGGCATTGTAGATAAAGAAACTTAAGGCGCTTTGGCATTTGGTAATGAAGGGCAGAAGATTTAGAAAAGTACATGTACCCAAACCCACAAAAAACCAAAATTATAAACTCATGTCTAATGTGTCCAGTGGTCAAAAACTTTGTCCTGCTGCCAGAATTGCCGAATAATTTTAATAAAACTGGATTTGAACATAAAAAAACCCTATTTCTAGTGGCTTGCTTTCTTAGCTTATATATGTATATCCATGTTTCATCTCAAATTCATCTTCACAGGTAGTATGGGGTTAGCATTATGATTAGTGTTTTATTTTATGTGTATAACCAGTCTGTCCAATATTATTTGTTGAGAATTCCTTCCTTCACTCTTTAAAATGCCTTGGCACCTTTGCCAAATTTATATTGAAAATGTCTGTGGGGTTCTGTTGCTGGACCCCCTAATTTGTTTCACTGATCTGTTTGTCCACTTTTTGTGATAGCTCTGACTTTTGGAAATAGATTAGTGTTGTACATATTTAAACAATAAAATTAAATCAATAAGGATGGGGAGAAATCCATAAAGTGAATATAAATAGAAAGAAAACTTAAAATAATTGTATTTTGGATACAATTCAGATTGCATTTCAAATTTGTTAAATAAATTTTCCAAGCTATAATGCAACAGTGTATATTAGCTAAAACTGAGTTATGAGAGCCTAACTATTTAACATTTTAAATGTTACAAAGCATTCATTCACTGCTTGCTTTATTATTGCTCTTGGTTTTTCTTTATCTTAAGGGAATAAATGTCTCTGTGTTGTGAAGAAAATGTTTGTATACGAGAACAATTATGCATTTTCCTCAGGCGTTTGCACTGTGGCTTGAGCCACGGGAATTACTTTATGCCTGAGAGGTAACCCAGGGTCCTTAGCTTCATGGCTGACACTGGAATAAATACTATAAGAGTCTACATTCAGAGTAAACATTTAATTCCTATTTGCTCTAGTATTTCAAATGTGCATTTTTAGGATCTTTATTCTTCATGAAGCCTTAGTTCTAATTTTCCTATTTAGAGTATTGTCTTAATGAAGTAAAAAAAAAAAGACTTAGCAGTTACATTAATGAAACATTTGAATTATATGGCTTTTATTCAAAGAAAATACAGGAAAAGTGCAACACCACCAAGAAATGTTTCTAGGAAAAAAAGAAGTGTCAGATATACTGGCCTGACAAGCCATAAATTGAAGTATATGAGAAATACTATCATTCACAACAGTCTCTATAGACAAGGGAGAATAATTGCTACTAGAAATGTACTACAATGAGATGCAGCATGTCCTGTTCATGAAATCAGGCAGACTGTCAACCACCTTGGGTATTTGCACAGCATTATTTCTAGAGCAATAACATATTGAACAGAAAACAAACGAAGGAGTTCTCTTCCTCTTAATGAAGTTGTAACTATTCTAAACAACATTTGGTCATTTCCTACCACTTAATATCAAATCATATCTTGCAAAATCATAGTCTGTATGGGCTATGTGTGTGTGAAAGCAGAAAATAAAATTTTAATAAATTAAAGAAATGATTCTAAAGAGCTATTTTGTAATGAGCTTTAAGGTCTTTAAATGCTAATTTTGTCTCCCCTCCACCAATGTTTTCCCTCCTTTTCGTCAGTTTGAGGCATCCACAAAGTCTAAATGAGAATTAGATTTGTTAAAATTCAGGCTTTCTGCTTGTTTTCAAATTATGCTGAGAATCAAAACAGCAGGTTTTGAAGAGCAGAATAGGAGTATATGGCTTTAAAAGAAATTGGGAGGATGGTGGGGAGAGAAGACAACGACCCTCTCCTAAAAAGACTAGATAATATTTACTGGATTAGAAGTAAGGGGAAACAAAGAGTTTGAGGTTTTGAGTTTGAAAAATGTCAGAGGCTAGAGAATAAGATTTCTGATTTGGGGAGATCACCGTGAGGGAAAGGACTCAGAGTTTGTATTCATCTGCTAGGGTTGTCACGACAAAGCACCACAGACCAAGTGGCTTAGACAACAGAAATTTATTTTCTCACAATTCTGGAGGCTTGAAGTGTGAGAAGAAGGTGTCACGAGAGTTGGTTTCTTCTAAGATATCCCTCCTTGGTCTGTAGCTGGCTATCTTCCTCCAGTGTCTTCATGTATCCTAATATCTCTTTGTATAAGGTCTCAAATCCTGTTAGATTAAGGTCCATCCATATGATCTCATTTTACCTTAATTAACTGACACACTCTACCTTTAACTACAGTCACATGCTGAGGTTCTGACTTCAGCATATAAACATTGGGAGAACACAGTTCAGCTCATAACCCAATTCAAAGAATACACTGTATTTTCTAGAAATAGGGCCAAGAAACCAAATGGAAGCAGAGACTCCAAGTGAGCAAGCCACCAAGTCACTTTCCTTCAGCCATGGTTTTCTTGTCACCTGTGTCTCAAAGTCCTCTGTTCAACCTGTCCTCTCCTTGTTAATAGCCCAAGACTCTAAGAAGCAAACTCTTCCAAACATTGGTATCTCTTTTCCCAAAATGAATAGTGTCATTGGGAAAGGACAAGCCCTAATTCTGGTACTGAGTGTGATCGAACAGTATAGAAAATGGTCTTTATTAAATTATAAGTAAATAATTTCCACAGTTTGCCTATTGAGGAAATAGAATTTCTGTAAACTTGGTATTTCTGGGTCTTAAACTCTAGCTTAAACGGTGAGGAACCACTGCTTTCAAGCAATATGTTTGGATTTAATGAGAGTAATACCATTTGGTGATAAGGGACATATGCTTTTGACGTCAATTACACTTACATCACTTTATTGGAGAGCTCTCAGTTTAATGCATTCTTTTAGGATGAGGTTAAATGTCTCATATCTTGAGACTGGATGATTGTTATAGTGTCCATCAAAACATTTCTCTCCATAAGACCTAATAAATCAGGTTCTATACCTTAGAACTGTGGCCATTAACCAATTACTGAACCCCAGTCCTCCTCTCTTACCCATTTACTTTAACACCAGTCAGTTTAGTATTATTAATTGCCCACCTTGCAACTAGTGTTTGAGATATGTTCAATTTACAACAAACTGCACTTTATCACTTGTCCTGAGATAAAGGAGAATTGCTGAATAGCGAAATCCCTTTCTACTTAAATCTGCCGGACACCAAAAAAATTTCTAAAAATCGGCTACTTAAATTCTAATTATATTTTTTCACCATATAAAACTACTCCTATTCATTATATTTTCTACTATATTAGAGCTCTGTCCATTCCTGAAGAATCTGCTTCATTTCAGTAATACAGAGTCACAAACAAGATAGGGATGATGCCTGTCCTAGGAATAGTACTGACATTGATTTCACCTGACACAGAGGGAGACCACATTAACTTCAAAGATTTTTTTATAATAGAATACTGTATGAAGACAAACCCTGTTTGGCATGCGAGATTTTGAAATATATTAAGGTGGTCATTGCAATCATCACAACTCCTATTTTTGTGTCCTTTCCCCAACCATAAATATTCTTAATTAAAACCAATCTGAAAGGATTACACACATTTTAAAAGGCTATAAATATTATACCGTGCCATCAAAAGTATATTTATTTTTTTCATGTACATATTCTTTTTAATTTGGTCATTTTCAATTTAGGTTACAGACAATTTATTATAGTGTATGTAATAAAACATTAATGACCCTTCGTATTTCTGAGTATCAATATCAATACTAATTATTTGACCCTTACTATATGAAAGTGTGACTATGCTAAGTGTTTTAGATTCATTATACTAGCTAATCTTAATTCTGTGCGATGGCTCTCATTATTATTATCATTTGAGTCATGAGGAAACTGATTCTGGCTTACACAACAAGAACATGGTAAAGTTGATGACCGTTCCAAATCCTGTCAGATATAAGAGGCCTTTAACATAATTATGCCTCTTGGTAGCAAATATCTGTTAACTCTTTCTTCTATTTTTTTCTTTTCCAAATCATGTAATATGGCATATATTATTTAGTTGTATAATTCATTAGCATTTTAAACATGCTATTTATGTAGAGATATAATTTAATGATTGATAAACTTCAATTTAAACTGATTCGAAGAATTTATTATAGCTATTAAATATAAGGTTAATCAAATATTTGGCAATAGGTGTCTATTTACATAATTCATTATTTTAAAACTTTCTGTAAAAAATTTAAACACTATAGATAAAGCTGCATTCCTCCTATACCTTTGCAATTCCAGTCTTCTCAGATATAACTACTGTTATGAATTCAATATAGTTGAGTATATATTTTTGTTCTGTCTATATTCCAGGGCCACTCGCATTGCAATAAAATAGGTGGGTTTGTAATGATGGAAATATTCTATATCCACACTGTCCATTATAGAAGCCATTAGCCACATGAGGCTACTGAGTAGTCGAACATAGCTAGTGTAACAGAGAAACTGAAATTTGAATTGCATTTCATGTTAAATAACCTAAATTTAGATTTAAATGGTCACATGTAGCTACTGGCAAATATGTTTGCCAGCAGAGCTCTGGGTCAAAGTACCAATTTACAATTAATACAAATATCAAAGAATGTATCAAAAGAAACTATGGAAATGTAATCTGCAATATCCAGATTATGAGAAATGATATAATACAAGTGATCCAGTTTTTTTTCAACAAAATTTGTAAGAAAAAATGAGAGAGAGAAGTGAAAAGTGTATTGAAGGGCATCCAAAGAGCAGCAAGTGATGAAATAAGACTTCAAAGTGTATTGAAGTCCATTGGTCCATAGAAAAGCTGTGGTCTGCAGCCCCATCTATGGCAGTACCTCTGGAGACAAGTAATGCCTTAGAGGGAATGGCTGCATTGGATTTCCTAGAGAGACTGAACTTAGGAAATAGGTTCTCAAATTTTCAAGGATTGTGGATCCCTGAAACATGTGATGGAAGCAAAAGAATTACTGGACTTGGAAGGAATATGCAGTCTTAGACAGTGAGCATCTTGGTAGGAACCAGATTGGTTAGAATCCTTTCCATGGCAAAAGAAAACTTGAGCAGCTATTCTACTGTTTGGATAGAATAAAAGGAGGAAGTCCTAAAAATATTAATATTTAAAAGGTCAATAACAGTAACAACGGCAAAAAGAGTATATTTGAACAATTAATATATACTAATAAGTTCTTTTGAAGCTCATTATGTATATTATAGAAACCTCATAACAATTGCAATTTTATCTAAGTTATAAATGAGAAACTCTAGTACCGAAAGATTAATGTCCACAGATTACATAATTAAATAGTAGCTGCGTAGTCTCCTGATCCTGTGATCATAATTTAAATGACTGAGTTTGTATCCCATCAAGGTGAAATGTAAGTCATAATCATTTGAAGTGGATAAATTCAAAATAAACATAGAGATAATCTCAATATTCTTATCAGGTAAGGCAAAAATTTATACTAACTGTGTGTGTATATATATACACACACACACATATATGTAGCTATTTTTGTATCTATTCTTTCAAAAAGTATAAGATCCTGTGTCTATTGTCCTTCCATATGCATTTTTCATTTCACAATGTATTTTGGAAACCTAGCCTTGTCAGTTCTCACTTTTTTAATGATTGAATATCATTGTATAATATGAATATGTCATAATTTATTTAAAATTATCTGTATTGATGAACAGTTTTATTGTTTCCAACAGTTCTCTTTTACTAGTATTGGAGTGATCAATGAGATTTGCTAGTGGTTATATATAGACATGGGATTGCTGAGTCAGTGAGTACACATATTATTTATTTTAATAGATTTTGAAAACTCTGCTACATTAGTTTATATCCCTAAGCATTTATATAAAATACCTCTCTCCTTAAAATTTCAGGAAGCTTTGATGTTATTTTTTTTCACATTTGCCAGTCTGATGTGCAAAAACATGTTACTCTGCTGTAACTCCCATTTCCTTGTTACTAGTGGTGGTGTTTTTTTCTATTAGTATAACCCATATACATTTCTTCTGTGAAGAGTCTGTACATATCTTTTGTTCTTTATTATTTAGTACGAAGTATAATTTTCTTACAAATTTAAGGGTTTTTTTGTTTTGTTTTGTTTTTTTGCGGTACGCGGGCCTCTCTCTGTTGTGGCCTCTCCCGTTGCGGAGCACAGGCTCCGGACGCGCAGGCTCAGCAGCCATGGCTCACGGGCCCAGCCGCTCCGCGGCATGTGGGATCTTCCCAGACCGGGGCACGAACCCGTGTCCCCTGCATCGGCAGGCAGACTCTCAACCACTGCGCCACAAGGGAAGCCCTGAGTAAGTTATTTTTATATAATGTATATGTTGGGGCAAAAAACTCTCACTAGTGTTTAATGTGTTTATTAACAGTTTCCTGTATGCATTTTGTTTTGATTAAAGCCTTGCCTAATTCATATTTATAAACATATTACTTCATTTTCTTCTAGATTTTTTTTTAAGTTCAGGTGTTTATTTTAACAGTCTTGACTTTTTGCTTCACTCTAACTACTTTAAGTGAGTGAATCTCTTTGAAGCAAAATTGTGAAGTGTACATTTAGTCTTTCATAAATCCAGGTCTAATCTGTACGTGGCAATTTGTGGTGGAACAGAAATTTGTAAGCTTATCTGATTATTACATCATGCTACTATTTGTATTGTAAAACTTCTAATTTTGGCACTTGGGAAACACAAAACTAAGAGAGAAGAAAAGCTAGAGAGCTAACAGGTTTGTTTGTGTTGAAATGAACTAAGAACCCCTTTTAAAAATAGTTATATGTTAAATAATTCATAGGAAATCTGCGAATGTTACTTTGTGATCATTGTTATGACTATGAGGGAAATGCTTAATACTTAATTGAAATCAGTTAAAATCTATAGTCTGGCTGGTTGCATGAGCTGTTAGATTATAAAGTCTACTGACACAGATATCACTTCTTTCTACGTTACTAAGGAGTCCCCACCCTGTGAATATTCTGGAACATTTATTCAATAATTGATTTTGAATGTACTTGTGAATGAGAAGTCTTAAAATATCGAGGTTTCTAATGATCTAAACTTAAAATAATGAAAAAATATGTATATTACATGGAGTACTAACATCTGTCTATTTTGTATCCAAAGAATGTTATTTTCCTATGTCTAAGCCATTCTTCTGATATATTTTCAAAATTAAACTGAGGTCCAAGATTGGTCTTCAGAGGAATGTACCAACACCTTGAAATCAAATGCTAAATTCTGTAGGTATGATAAAATATGATTTTATTCATTTATTTATGTAATTATTCATTTTGAGGGAGGGGATGTTAAATGGGGTTCACTTTCTAACCTAATTAATTTAACCACTTATTAGACTGTCGAAGAGGTCTTCCTAACACAATTACCAACATTAATAATAATAAATATAACATAAATAAGAATTAATAATATTATAATGGTGGTGCTTAAAAATTATGCTTTATACCTTGGGTTCCCTAAGTAGACTTGACTCAGTAAATGTACTAAATATCTGTCATCTGTTATTAAAATAATAAACATTCTTGGGCTTCCCTGGTGGCTCAGTTGTTGAGAGTCCCCCTGCCGATGCAGGGGACACGGGTCCGTGCCCTGGTCCGGGAGGATCCCACATGCCGCAGAGCGGCTGGGCCCGTGAGCCATGGCCACTGAGCCTGCGCTCCGCAATGGGAGAGGCCACAACAGTGAGAGGCCCGCGTACCGCAAAAAAATAATAATAAACATTTATAAATTACTCTACAAAATTTTGGATCAATAATATGTAGAGACTCATTCTTAACCCTGTGAGATCTATCATAGTTACTGATTTCAGTGATTTCTGATTAAAAAATAACTTTAATAAAGTGGTAAAAACAATTATCAAATATGTTATTTATAGGCTAAATTAAGTACAGCAAAACTAAACTCCATCATATATAGAAATTTAGAATACAATGGAAAAATTTAAAGCAATTCTCACATATTTGAAGGTGCTAATATTCATTTTGAGACCTATTTAAATGAGCATACCAAAAAAAAGCACTAAACCCCCAAATATTTTTTAATTCAATTATTATAAAAGAATGTGTTTGTGAATTAAAACTAAAGCAAGTATTACTTTCAAGAAATTTTAAAAGATTTTGCCTAACATATGCCCAAATTGGACACACTTGTATACACACACACATGTTCACACACACACACACAAACACATATAATTATTATATTATATTCTTATATTAAATATTATGGAATTTTCTGAGGTAAACAAACCACTGTAAGTTGATTTAACTTGTTTTTGCCCAAAATTAGAACACTGAATATCCTTTTTAAAGAAAACTTTAGTATTATTATTACATGCATTAATAGTTTAAGTGCTGATCTAATCACATTGTTTTGTGTGCATAGTTAGCTTATTCTTTATGAAAGACTTATGCTTCAGTGTATTTTACTATAGGATAGGAACAAAATATAGGGAACAAGTTGTGAAAAAAATTAGTGTCTTTCTACTTTACAGTATTATTTTCCCTGATTAAATATGTAACTACAATTTCTATGTTTGCAACAGTATTAAAGCATCGACAATTTTCTAATCCATTTTTTAAGTAGGAAAAAATGTGAGAATATAGTTGGCTAATGATCAGATAAAGTAAGGGCAGGAACAAATTCTCTAAGGATTTGACTTAAAGAAAAGGATGTACCCATATGACAGGAAGGCCCAAGTGGAAATCTCTTAAATGTCCCCAAATCCTTGATGAAAATAATAAATCCAAAGCAGTAGCATACCCTGGGAAGATCTGTAGAGTTTAGAGACACCATCAAAGATTTAAAGGATGCAGACCTGGACTGTCTATCAAATCCCTTTTCAGTTTACCTCTATGGCTCCTGCAAAAGTCAGATGGAACTGTCACAGCCAAGAGGAGTCCAGGGAGACACGAAATGTAAATGTAGTTACGGCATCATGGATGACATCCTGGAACAGAAAAAGGACAGTTGGTAAAAGCAGTGCTTTGTGAAGCAACCCATTCATTCTTGCAGTTAAGGATAATCTAATAGAGACAATACCGGCCTCTTTCAGGGAAGAATAATTGGAATTTTCTGGGACATCCTGAGGACATGACATAATTCTAAGAAAGTAAGCGCCAGCTGTAAAAATCAACTACTGGGCTTTGTTTAGAATGATCTGATATTTCTAATGACAATAAAAAAAACACGAGCAATGTTTAGATTCTACATTTTCAAATTCTAAAGTTTCAGAAAGGGATACATATTTTATTTTAGATAATTTAAACAGCCATGTGTAGCTAGTGGCTACCATATTGGACAACACAATTAAAAACAGTCAGCCGTAGAAGAGGTACAAGGCATCCCACAAGGTTTGAGATGTATGTAGTCAAGGTTTGAGATGATTATAAGGTGTGTCTCTTTGGGATCCCATTCTAAAATCTGCTTTGTTTATCAGAGATGCTTCTCCTTTGCAAGCCCTGAACTCCAACTCTTGTCTCCTATAGCCTTATGAGTCTATCAGAATTCCTCTCATTCCTCAGCTTCCCAGCAGCATCTAAGAGATGCTCAATAGGGGAGAGGAGGACCCCAAAATAACCTACATATTTATGCTTTCTGTCTCTTCTAGTTGTTGGTCCTACAATTCCTCATTGTTGTGGTAGATCCTTGTATTTAAATAAATTTAAATAAATTTTATACAAGCTAATATTGTTTTATCTTCAACATTGGGATGAAAAAACACAGTATCAAATTTAGATCTTGATGATATCTTCTGTTACCCAGAAATAAATGTCCCCAGATGCTAATAATACAAATAATAGATAATTACAGCATTTACTTGATATATTTAGGTCTTTTCCTTAGTCCATTAACAAATATAGTCCAGGTAAATGTTCAAAATGGTTCACTGTTTCGCTAACAGTTTTAAGTTCTCCTTTTATCTTTGTCCTATTAAAAAGTTCTTTAGTCATTTATCATCTGGGCTGTGACTATTCAGCTCTGACAAATTCTGAGAATTCAACTCATATTGAACATTTACTATATTTAGCTATATTTTAAAACCTTAGCAGTAGCAAATTCATTCCTGTTAAGTGGAAATCAGAAATATCAGAATTTGTATTCCTAGTGTACTTGTTTTTGAATAATATATCTTAGCCACTATGCTACAAGCCCAATTACCCCATTATTTAAAAAAAAATAGGACTGGAAGAAAAAAAGTCTTTTCAATGAGCTTAAATTTTAAGAAACGTATAAGAAAAAATCTGAAAATCCAACATATATCTTGGCATAGGGCATGAATTATCAGTTAGCATAAAGGCAATTACAAACATATTAAATGTTCCATTTTGTTTTTTAACTTATAAATGCATATCAAATTCATAAGATATATTTACATTTGTTCTATCAGGAATGTCTAAGGAAAGTAACAGTAAATGACTCTATTTGACTAAGTAAAACTAACAATTATTAAAATGGTCAAGAGGCAGGAAAAGTAGGCCTGGAAACAGAATGAGAACAATACCATCTCAGCTGAGTAGACAGTAGACATATTTTTTGAAATATCATCACTAGAATGCAAGGTTTTCAACGTATTTTGGTTTGAGTTTCCTTTATTCATTCTTATATAGTTCTATTCATAGAAAAGATATTTAGATATCTTTTCAATCACTCCTCTAACCTCTGACAGTACCACTAAGACTTATAAATGGAGGAATGGTCATTTCTACTCAGGAAAATGTGCTGTTTGGAATAAGAAATGGAAAAAATATATATAAAAATTGTAAAAAGATTACAAATGTTCATTATAGCAATCTGCTGGATAACATTATATATTATAATATTTGAGTGTCTAATTAAGAGGGTAGACTAAAAACAGGTTTTGTTGTCCCATTTTTTTGACTTGCAACCTCCTTATAATGTTAGGAAAAGAATCAACCTATAAATATAAAAGCAAGAGGCAACAACTTAATATAACAAAGTTGCAAAATTGATATACCTGACTTCAAGACTTAAATCTACATTAATCAAGGTAGTGTGGTATTGGTGAAAGAATAGAAAAATAGGTCAACGGAAAAGAATAGAAAGCCCAGAAATAGATCCACACAAATATAGTAAATTGATCTTTGAATCATTCCATGAAAGAGAGCTGAATAAGTTAAATTTCCTTAAAATTAAAAATTTCTGCTCTGTAAAGATATTATCAGGAAAATAAGACAAACCACAGACTAGAAGAAGATATTTGCAAAATGTATATATGAAAAAGGACTCTCAGCCAAAATACATTAAAAAAAATCTTAAAACTCAACCAGATAAAAACAAATAACCCAATTGGAAAAGCACAAGATCCTAACAGCCATCTCACCAAAGAAGATACACAGATGTAAAAGAAGCATATAAAAAATGCTGGGCATCATATATCACTGGGAACTTGCAAATTATAACAATGAGATACTACTATAAATCTATTGAAATATTTGAAATTCAGAACATTCAAAACACCAAATGCTGGTGGGAATGCAAAATGGTACAGCCACTCTGGAAGAGAGTTTGGTGGTTTCTTATAAAACGAAGCATATTCTTACCATGTGCTCTACTAACTGCAATCTTCGGTATTTACCCAAGTTAGTAAATTGAAAACTTATGTCTACACAAAAACCTGCACACAGATATTTAGAGCAGTCAAAACTTTATTCATAATTGCCAAACTTGGAAGCAACCAAAATGTCCTTCAGTTAGGTGAATGGATAAATAAACTGTACTACATCCAGATACCCCATTATCTAAATCCAGATAATGGAATATTATACATTACTAATTAAAGATGGACTATCAAGCCACAAAATACATGAATGAAACTTAACTGTGTATTAGTAAGTGAAAGAAGCCAGTCTAAAAGCCTACATACTATATGATTCCAACTATATGGTATTCTGGGAAAGCTGAAAGTAAAGAGACAGTAAAAAAAAAAAAAAAAAAAGTCAATGTTTGCCAGGGGTTGGGCGTTGGTGAATAGGTGGAGCACAGAGGACTCTTCAGCCGCGACAATATTCTGCATGATACTATAATAGTGGGTATATGTCATTATACATTTGTCAAAGTGTGCCCTATGGACTTGGGGTGATAATAATGTGGCAATGTTTGTTCATTGATATAACATGTTCCACTCTGGTGTGGGATGTGACAGAGAGGTTGTGGGGTGGGGGGAGTGAGGGCTGAATAGGGGGCACATGGAGCCCTTTATACTTTCCACTCAATTTTGCTGTGGACCTGAAACTGCTCTGAAAAACAGTCTATAAAAAATACTTTAGGGCTTCCCTGGTGGTGCAGTGGTTGAGAGTCCGCCTGCCGATGCAGGGGACACGGGTTTGTGCCCAGGTCTGGGAAGATACCACATGCCGCGGAGCGACTAGGCCCGTGAGCCATGGCCACTGAGCCTGCGCGTCCGGAGCCTGTGCTCTGCAATGGGAGAAGCCACAACAGTGAGAGGCCCAAGTACCGCAAAAAAAAAAAAAAAAAAAAAAAAAAAAAAATACTTTAAGAACTCAGAAACTGTTTTTTAGTCAGTGCTTTATAATCCATTCTATTCATGATGATCTTCAACCTGTTGCACATTTGACTAGCGAGCACTCCTCCAGCTGTCTCCTTTGTTTCTATATATTTTTAGCACTTTATCATTTTCTGACTCCAAAATTACCTTGAGATTTCTTAGCCCAGTCCAGGAATCATCTATTTTCCAAGGATATATGATTCTTTTTCTGTGGAAAAGGGTACCTAGACTAAGTGTCCATATTGCTATTGGAAAAACTGGGGTGTCACTGATGCTAGAATTTCTCAGGGGATATATCTCAGAAAATACTTTAAATCATGAGCTTCCAAATCCAATTAGGCATTGCTGTGTTTCTTTCCATTCTGTATTATCATTCATATTACCTCACAGTTAAAAGATTGATTCTCAAAAACAATAATATACTGATACTTACTCATATACTGAATCTTACATTGCAGATAAAATAACAACATCACTCCCACAGACAAAACTATTAATAAAACTCAATACAACTTTTCAGTTATAAGAGTAGTGTGGTCAAAATTTACTTGAAATAATGCTCTTATTATTCATTTGTATGTGGGGTAATGATATCAACAAGGTATTAGGTTTCCTAATTTCTATTTCTATTCATTTGTACTGTATTTCTTATCTTGGTTATATTAATTGCATTTAAAATCTATGAATATGGTTTACTGAGAGTATTCCCATTTCTTTCCCATTCTTATACCCAATTCCCACTCAACTCCTACAGGTATTTGCTTTCCTTAATTTCTGTTATATACTTCTGGGTTTCAAAAAAATCTGTGCATTCTTATTTCCTCTTCTTTCTTAATTAAATATAGCATATTATAATATACACAAAGCAAAAAAAAAGGTGCCATTTTTTGTTCTCTTAATGATATAGCATGAAAATGTCTACATAACAGTTCATAGAGTTCTTCTTCATTTTTTTTGTAAGAGCTCTATTGAGTTCACATGCCATATAATTCACCCACTTAAAAATGTACAATGCTTCTATTATATGTGAATTTGAGTCATAGAAATATTTTCTCCAGACCCATTACTAAGAAATTCAACTCTGATCATGGGTTTGTGAAAGGCCATTTAAAAATTTTTACCTCATAGGAGGTGTCTCATTAAGCTGGCTCTGTACCTTAACACTTCCTCCTGCAATGAACATGTTAATAATACTTGGAAATTTAGCAATCATTTGCTATCATAAAGAGAAGGTGAGAGAATCACAGAAAAGTTGGTTCTCACAATTTTAAGCTACTGGCAAGAACACATATCCTCAGCTTTCTATTACTCAAAAATAAACAAATAACACTCCTGTTTATTTCCATGACGATTAAATGGGCAAGTTAATGATTTTCACAGATGAAAGAACCTCTAGGTGATACACTCAGTGATATGTGTAAGCTTATATGTGTCCATTATTCATCTCCTTGTGTGTTATTGACCATTCATCTTTCACTCTCCATACTAGATGGCTTACTGCCTTGAATCATCAGAAACCACTTTTATTCTCTATCTCCTTTAGGTATTTATTTTGAGTCTTAGAATATGCATTTAGTTTTGAGTTCAAATATTAGCATATTTAAAAATTTATGATCTACTTCTATGCAGAATTAACACAGATATATTTGAATTCTAAATCCTAATAATACGGAAGTATGGCTATGATATAGAATATACCTCCTAGATTCATGAAGACTAAAAAATAAAGGTAATTTTTGGAAAAATTTATAAGCCAAGTAGACAATGAATTAATTGTGCATGCTGATTTTCATAATGCCACACTTAATTTCCCCTTAGATTTATTTAATTTTAATTAGCTAATTAATTAATTTTCAGTAAAAGCCAAACATAAAGTCTGAGATATATGGATAATTTAAACATTTATAAAGCAGAAGTCCTAAATGGTGCAGATTTATGGACATTCAGGTCAAGTCTCAAACAATAAAGATGAAATAATTTATGTCATGTAAAGAAACAATGGGCCTTGTATAATAAGAATATAAAATAAGGCAGCAAAATTTTGCCATCAAATATCATTTACAGTCCACCTTCGTTGGAAATCTCCACATAATTCCCAAAAGAATCTTTAAATCAAAATAAAAATTGCTTAATTTACTATTAGTTCAATAGCTATTACTGATCAATTTTCCTAGCAATCTGTATATGCTGTACAATTCCTTCAAATAATAACTAAGTCTTTCTTCAATAAGAATTAGTGAAGGCTTTATCCACATCAAATTAAGAAAAAATGTATTGGTTTTGAAATTGTTTGGGTCCTCTCCCTCTTTCTTCCTGTCCCTCTCTTTCTCTGTCCCCTTCTCTTTCTCTCTTTTCCTATTCTCTTTTCCTATCCTCATATGGGGATTCTCTTGTGTGTTCTGAACTAATGATTTATCTTACCTCTTAATTTTTATACTGGATTTGCTGATCCCTTGAACAATTTTTTTTTTTTTTGCCTTCAACCACTCTACTTCTATAAATTCCAGCTACTAGTCAGACCCATGTAGGGTGGCATTTGTGGAGTTGCATTTTTCTTCAATGTATTCTGCTAGAGTATTCATGTATTCAATTTATATTTTTGAGAACCTACCATGTGCTCAGGATCAATAATACAGATACAAATACACAGACCCTTTTAAGAAGTTTACAATAGAGTGGTAAAGACAGAAAAGTGGTGCTGTCAATTATTATCTGAAATATTAAGCACAGGAAATAAGTACTAGAAGAAAATGAGAGCTGCATTTGCTTATTCTCCAAGAAAAGCTGCTACACTTCTGCGCTAAAGCATTTTGCTTAGAAAGCTGCCGGCCATTCTGCTCAGAGCTGGATCCTGGCATGACAGCTCTGAGTCTCTCTAAGCAGCTCTGCTGAGTTTTATGGAAGGTTCATTGTGGTACTGTGTTACCTGAAACTGAAACATCCCTAAGGGGACCTGATGAGCCTTCCATGAGCTAAGAAATATTTGGCTAAATTTAGATATGCTGAAGTTTTTTTTTTAATTCAACAGGGATACACCAGTATAATTAAAAGGTAACTGAGAAAAAATTAAGGTTTATATGTCATAACACTTTCTCATTATTTGAATGTGTTTATATTTCTATGCCTTTATTCAACAAACATTTATAAAGAAATTTTATGTACAAAGTACTGGGAACTAGAAAGTACAAAAATATGAAATAAAATGCTCACAATATACATCGCATTTGTCTAATGGGAAAGATTATTTGCGGGACAAATTCTGAAAACTGGGTAGAATGTGGCAAGTGTTGTAAGAGAAACACTGAATAAATATCCGACGAGTTTTGAAGACAAAAAAGCCTTGTTTTCTTATAGAATCAACAAGAACATTATGAAGAGATTGGCGTATTTTTCTCTGAAAGTTGGGTGATATTTGTATATGAAGACATGATGCAGAAAGGTAGTCATTTGAAAGGAGAATAATTGACAAAAATATGTTAAGGGAGGGCTTCCCTGGTGGCGCAGTGGTTGAGAGTCCGCCTGCCGATGCAGGGGACACGGGTTCGTGCCCCGGTCTGGGAAGATCCCATATGCCACATAGCGGCTGGGCCTATGAGCCATGGCCGCTGAGCCTGCACGTCCGGAGCCTGTGCCCCGCAACCGGAGAGGCCACACGGTGAGAGGCCCGCGTACCGCAAAAAAAAAAAAAATGTTAAGGCAGAAAAAGTTATGTAAAGAGCTGGAACATAGAACAAGTGAAAGGTAGCAATGGGATATTACTCTAATTTTGTGTGGGGATGAGGAATGGCAGAATTAGGAAAGCTTGATATCTCATTTACCTTTTTTCCTACAGGGATTTTAATTTCAAAGAAGTGTTTTGTATGATATCATAACTATGACCGAAGCCTGCCTCTATGGAGAGAGATCTGGTTCTAATGGGTAGAACTGATGGGAGAGGAGAAAAACTGGACCCATAAAGAATACTACATAACTTTTAGAATAAGCACAATGAATGCTAAATTATAATAGTATCTGTATACTAGTGTGTTAGTAGCAGTAGTATTGTTAGAAAACTGTAATTTAGTGGGAACCAGATAATATTGTCTGGTCTTTAACCTTATCAGTAGGAAACCCTATTGTTAAGTCTGTCACTTAAACATCACTGCATTTCTGAGATTGGTTCAAGGTGGTGGAGTAGAAGGACATGTACTCCCTCCCTCTTGCAAGAGCATCAGAATCACAACTAACTGCGGAACAATCATCAACAGGAAGACACTGGAACTCACCAAAAAAGATACCCCACATCCAAAGACAAAGGAGAAGCCACAATGAGATGGTAGGAGGGGTGCAACCACAATAAAATCAAATCCCATAACTGCTGGGTGGGTGACTCACAAACTGGAGAACACTTATATCACAGAAGTCCAACACTAGAGTGAAGGTTCTGAGCCCCATATCAGGCTTCCTAAACTGGGGATCTGGCAATGGCAGGAGGAATTCCCACAGAGTCAGACTTCGAAGCCTAGCAGGATCTGATTGCAGGATTTGACAGGATTGGGGGAAACAGAGACTCCACTCTTGGAGGGCACACACAAAGTAGTGTGTGCATCAGGACCCAGGGGAAGGAGCAGTGACCCCATAGGAGACTGAACCAGACCTACCTGCTAGTGTTGGAGGGTCTCCTGCAGAGGTGGTGGGTGGCTGTGGGTCACCATGGGGACAAGGACATTGGCAGCAAAAGTTCTGGGAAGTACTCCTTGGCATGAGCCCTGCCAGAGTCTGCTATTAGCCCCACCAAAGAGCTGGGTAGGCTCCAGTGCTGGGTCACCTCAGGCCAAACAACCAACAGGGAGGGAACCCAGATCCACCCATCAGCAGACAAGCTGATTAAAGTTTTACTGAGCTTTCCCCATCAGAGCAACTCAAAGCTCTACCCACCACCAGTCCCTCCCATCAGGAAATTTGCACAAGCTTCTTAGATAGCCTCATCCACCAGAGAGCTGACAGCAGAAGAAAGAAGAATTACAATTCTGCAGCCTGTGGAATGAAAACCACATTCACAGAAAGACAGACAAAATGAAAAGGCAGAGGACTATGTACCAGATGACAGAACAAGATAAATCCCCAGAAAAACAACTAAATGAAGTGGAGATGGCCAACCTTCCAGCAAAAGAATTCAAAATAATGATAGGGAAGATAATCCAGGACCTTGGGAAAAGAAAGGAGGCAAAGATCTAGAAGATGCAAGAAATGTTTAACAAAGATCTAGAAGAATTAAAGAACAAACAGAGATGAACAATACAATAACTGAACTGAAAAATACACTAGAAGGAATCAATAGCAGACTAACTGAGGCAGAAAAACAGATAAGTGACCTGGAAGACAGAATGGTGGAATGCACTGCCATGGAATAGAATAAAGAAAAAAGAATGAAAGAAATGAAGACAGACCTCTGGGACAACATTAAATGGAACAACATACCCATTATAGGGATCCCAGAAGGAGAAGAGAGAGAGAAAGGACCAGAGAAAATATTTGAAGAGATTATAGTCGAAAACTTCCCTCACATGGGAAAGGAAATAGCCACCCAAGTCCAGGAAGCACAGAGAGTCCCAGGCAGGATAAACCTGAGAATAAACATGCTGAGACACATAGTAATCAAACTGACAAAAATTAAAGACAAAGAAAAATTATTGAAAGAAACAAGGGAAAAATGACATAACATACAGGGGAACTCCCATAAGATTAATAGCTGAGTTCTCAGCAGAAACTCTACAAGCCAGAAGGGAGTGGCATGATATATTTAAAGTGATGAAAGGGAAGAACCTACAACTGAGATTACTCTACCTGGCAAGGATCTCATTCAGATTCAATGGAGAAACCAACAGCTTTACAGACAAGCAAAAGCTAAGAGAAATCAGCACCACCAAACCAGCTCTACAACAAATACTAAAGGAACTTCTCTAAGTGGGAAACACAAGAGAAGAAAAGGACCTATAAAAACAAACCCATAAAAATTAAGAAAATGGTAATAGGAACGTACATATCGAAAATTACCTTAAATGTGAGTGGATTAAATGCTACAACCAAAAGACACAGGCTCTCTGAATGGATACAAAAACAATACCCATATATATGCTGTCTACAAGAGATCCACTTCAGACCTAGGGACACATACAGACTGAAAGTGAGGGCATGGAAAAGATATTCCATGCAAAAGGAAATCAAAAGAAAGCTGGAGTAGCAATACTCATATCAGATAATATAGACTTTAAAATAAAGAATGTTACGAGAGATAAGGAAGGACACTACATAAGATCAAGGAGTCAATCCAAGAAGAAGAAGATATAACAATTATAAATATATATGCACCCAACATAAGACAACTTCAAAACATAAGGCTGCTTTCCCCCATAAGGCTGCTAACAGCCATAAAAGGGGAAATTGACAGTAACACGATAATAGTGGGGGACTTTAGTACCTCACTTTCACCAATGGACCGATCATCCAAACAGAAAATTAATAAGGAAAAACAAGCCTTAAATGACACATAGACCAGATAGGTTTAATTGATATTTATAGGATATTCCATCCAAAAGCAGCAGATTACACTTTCTTCTCAAGTGCACATGGAACATTCTCCAGGATAGATCACATCTTGGGTCACAAATCAAGCCTCAGTAAATTTAAGAAAACTGAAATCATATCAAGCATATTTTCAGACCACAGCACTATGAGATTAGAAATCAATTACAGGGAAAAAAACATAAAAACACAAACACATGAAGGCTAAACAATACGTTACTAAATAACCAAGAGATCACTGAAAAAATCAAAGAGGAAATCAAAAAATACCTAGAAACAAATGAAAATGTAAACATGATGATCCAAAAACCTATGGGATGCAGCAAAAGCAGTTCTAAGAGGGAAGTTTATAGCAATACAATCCTACCTCCAGAAACAAGAAAAATGTCAAATAAACAATCTAACTTTATACCTAAAGGAACTAGATAAAGAAAAACAAACGTCAAAGTTAGTTACTAGAAGGAAAGAAATTATAAAGCTCAGAGGAGAAATAAATGAAATAGAAACAAAGAAAACAACAGTAAAGATAAGTAAAACTAAAAATTGGTTCGAGAAGGCAAACAAAACTGATCAACCTTTAGCCATCATCAAGAAAAAGAGGGAGAGGACTCAAATCAATAAAATTAGAAATAAAAAAGAAGTTACAGCAGACACCACAAAAATACAAAGCATCATAAGAGACAACTACAAGCAACTCTATACCAGTAAAATGGACAAATTCTCAGAAAGGTAAAACCTTCCAAGACTGACCCAGGCTGAAATAGAAAATATGAACATGCCAATCACAGGTAACAAAATTTAAACTGTGATTAAAAATTTTCCAACAACAAAAGTCCAGGACCAGATGGCTTCACAGGTGAATTCTATCAAATGTTTAGAGAAGAGATAACATCCATCCTTCTCAAACTCTTCCAAAAAATTACAGAGGAAGGGACACACCCAAACTCATTCTACAAGGCCACCATCACCCTGATACCAAAACCAGACAGAGATACTACAAAAAAAAAAAAAAAATTACAGACCAATAACACTGATGAATATAGAAGAAAAAATCCTCAACAAAATACTAGCAAACAGAATCCAATAACGCATTAAAAGGATCATACATCATGATCAAGTGGGATTTATCCCAGGGATGGAAGGCTTCTTCAGTATATTCAAAGCAATCAATGTGATACATTATATTAACAAATTAAGGAATAAAAACCATATGATCATCTCAATAGATGCAGGAAAAGCTTTTGACAAAATTCCACACAATAAAAACTCTCCAGAAAGAGGGCATAGAGGTAACCTACCTCAAAATAATAAAGGCCATATATAACAAACCCACAGCAAACATCATTCTCAAAGGTGAAAAACTGAAAGCATTTCCTCTAAGATCAGGAAAAAGACAAGGATGTCCACTCTCATCACTATTACTCAACATAGTTTTGGAAGTCCTAGCCATGGCAATCAGAGAAGAAAAAGAAATAAAAGGAATACAAATTGGAAAAGAAGAAGTAAAACTGTCACTGTTTGCAGATGACATGATACTATACACAGAGAACCCTAAAGATGCCACCAGAAAACTATTAGAGCTAATCAATGAATTTGGTAAATTTGCAGGATACAAAGTTAATGCACAGAAATCTCTTGAATTCCTATACACTAACAAAGAAAGATCAGAAAGAGAAATTAAGGAAAGAATCCCATTCACCATTGCAACAAGAAGAATAAAATACCTAGGAATAAACCTACCTAAGGAGGTAAAAGACCTGTAAGAAAACTATAAGACAGAAAACTATAAGACACTGATGAAAGAAACCAAAGATGACACAAACAGATGGAGAGATATACCATGTTCTTGAACTGGAAGAATCAATATTGTGAAAATGACTATATTACCCAGAGCAATCTACAGATTCAATGCAATCCCTATCATTACCAATGGCATTTTTTTTATAGAACTAGAATAAAAAATCTTAAATTTTTTATGGAGACACAAAAGACCACAAATAGCCAAAGAGGTCTTGAGGGGAAAAAAAAAATGGAGCTGGAGGAATCAGACTCCTTGACTTCAGACTATACTACAAAGCTACAGTAATCAAGACAATATGGTACTGGCACAAAAACAGAAACATAGATCAATGGAACAAGATAGAAAGCCCAGAGATAAACTCACGCACCTATGGTCAACTCATTTATGACAAAGGAAGCAAGAATATACAATGGAGAAGACAGTCTCTTCAGTAAGTGTTTCTGGGAAAACTGGACAGCTACATGCAAAAGAAGGAAATTAGAACACTCCCTAACACCATATACAAAAATAAACTCAAAATGGATTGGAGACCTAAATATAAGACCTGACACTGTAAAACTCTTATAGGAAAACATAGGCAGAACACTCTTTGACATAAATCACAGCAAGATCTTTTTTGATCACCTCCCAGAATAATGGAAATAAAAACAAAAATAAACAAATGGGGCATAATGAAACTTAAAAGCTTTTGCACTGTAAAGGAAACCATAAACAAGATGAAAAGACAACCCTCAAAATGGGAGAAAATATTTGCAAATGAATCGACAAAGGATTAATCTCCAAAACATATAAACAGCTCATGCAGCTCAATATTAAAAAAACAAACTACCCAATAAAAAAATGGGCAGAAGACCTAAATAGACATCTATCCAAAGAAGACATACAGGTTGCCAAGAGGCACATGAAAAGCTGCTGAAAATCACTATTAGAAAAATGCAAATCAAATCTCCAATGAGGCATCACCTCACACCGGTTAGAATGGGCATCATCAGAAAATGTACGAACAACAAATGCTGGAGAGGGTGTGGAGAAAAGGGAACCCTCTTGCTCTGTTGGTGGGAATGTAAACTGATACAGCCACTATGGAGAACAGTATGGAGGTTCCTTAAAAAACTTAAAGTAGAATTACCATATGACCCAGCAATCCCACTACTGGGCATACAACCAGAGAAAACCATAAATCAAAAAGACACATGCACCCCAATGTTCATTGCAGCACTATTTACAATAGCTAGGACATGGAAGCAACCTAAATGCTTGTCGACAGACAAATGGATAAAGAAGATGTGGTACATATATACAATGGACTATTATTCGTCCATAAAAAGGAACAAAACTGGGTCATTTGCAGAGATGTGGATGGAGTTAGAGATTGTGATACAGAGTGAAGTAAGTCAGAAAGAGAAAAAGAATATCATATATTAACGCACATATGTGGAATCTAGAAAAATAATACAGATGAACCGGTTTGCAAGGCAGAAATGGAGACACAGATGTAGAGAACAAATGTATGGACACCAAGGGGGGAAAGTGGCGGGGTGGGTGAGATGAACTGGGAGACTGGGATTGACACATATACACTGATAGGTATAAAATAGATAACTAATACGAACCTGCTGATTAAAAAATAAATAAATAAAATAAAATTCAGAAATTCAAAAAAATAAATATTACTGATTTTTAAGGTCAGGCTACAAAATTTCATTATTCAATACATGAACAACAAGAAGACCATTAATTTCCAAGACAATTCAAGCAAGAATAACTATATACCATGAGTACTTCCTAATACTGTCAACTTTTTGTGGTGGTTTAAATATATCTATTCTTGTATACACAGAGTATTGTGTGAAAGGAATTTAATCAGTTTTTGAATTAAGTACTCCCTTGGGGAAATTTAATTTTTCTAATGTATGGATTCTGAAATTAATACTTTTATATTTTCTTTACAAATTTCATGATAGTAGATCAAGACTTCCTCTCTTGCAAAAAAAAAAAATGCTTCCTTTCTGGAAGGTCTATAAGTTTTTATCTATGTAAGTTTATAAGCATACACAGTTTGGGAAAACCAAATGTTAACCACTCATTAATACGTACTGGATTATTTTACTCCTATAGCTCTGGAATTGATATTGAACAGAGAGCTTGAGAAACAATGATGAGGTCAAATTTTGTTTTGAGTAAGCTAACAATATAGTAATAGTGATAGGACTTTCATCTACATATCTGTGTAGCAATTACAACTGTCATTAGATGAAGAGACTGCCTATACTCCCCAAGATCTTCAAAAGATGACAAAATCACACCGATACAGTTGGATTTTGAAATAAGGCCCCACGGAAGAAAAGAAATTAAAAAGTTCTGGAGATGTACAGCATACTGACTATAGTTAGTAACAATGTATTGTATATTTGAAAGTTGTTAAGAGAGCAGATATTAAAGGTTCTTACCACAAGAAAAAATACCTATTTCACAAGAAAATAAAACCTATATCACAAAAAAAACCTTATCACAAGAAAAAAAAGCTATATGTGGTGATGAATCTTATCTAGACATTGTTGTGATCATTTTGCAATCTATACAAATACTGAATCATTATGTTGTACACCTGAAACTAATATAATGCTATATATTAATTATATCTCAATAAAAAAGAAAAGAATAAATAAGCAGATTAACCAAGGGGTGAGAAATAGTTTCATTAAACTCTTTGAATTTCCGATTTGGGGGAGAGATATTTGAAGAAGGTAATTAGGGAGTTTTGTTCTGGTTCTGTTGTGTCAAGGCCTTCAATTACTACAAGATTTTTTTTGATTCTGATATTTTCCCTTTTGTTACAAGAACAAAAAGCCATTTTATTGGGTAATAGAAGAGTAAATATATTTATATAGATAAAAATTTTATGGAAAAACAAATGAGAAATAACTTTTACCTGTAATAATGAGAAATAATTTTTTGAAGTTGGTTGTATTTGGATTGGCATGAGAGAATAGGTGAGCTGTGTGCAGACAGATGGAAGAAAACAATCTCCAACGTTGAAGACACTCAGAGGAAATATATAAAATCTAGAAGCTTAGTTTAGAGAGTAGAACTCAATAAAAGTTTTAGTTGAGCTTGATGTTTTCATAAGTTTAGATATCATAGGAGATATGCTATTTGTTCATGGTTTAGTGAAAAGGTGGGTTTTTTTCTTTATTGCTTTTGATTAAAAAGTAGAGTGAAGGTTAATGAAAAATTCATTAGAGAGGGAGATATTGAAACTTCAAAAACAAAATGAAAGAGAGAGAAAATGATTGATTCACTTAAGAAAAGGAATTGCTAGTCCTAGTGAAAAGACACAAGAGAAGATGGGGTCACAGAAATTGTCATTAATTTCCTTATTCATACTTTCACTCATTTCACAAGCATGTCTGCCAAACCTTGCATTAGTTACTAGGGCACAACAGTGTGCACAATAGACATGCTACTTCCCTGAAGCACTGGTAGAAAAAGACGTAAAACCATAAAAATCATAAAAAAATACCTAGATATATGATTGCATATTTTAATAGATGCTATAAAGTAGACAGTACGAGAGAATAATGGGGTGGGGGAAACTGGAGGGCATTCATTACTGGAGGAGAACAAGGGTCAAAGTGAAGAAATTTCCAGGTGATGAATTCTGTGAGCACAAACAGAATTGAGGAGATGTTCAGTCTGAAGGAACTGTAAGAAGGGCAGTGCTGCTGGGAGCATACTGATCCAGGGGAAGCATGGTATGATGAAGTCGGGGAGGAAGGCAGGAGAATGATTCATAACTTCCAGGACTAGAGATGTGACTTTAAGTGCACGCAGAAGGCATTATAATGCTTGAGTAAGATAATCAATTTAAGTATTTTAAAAATGATTCATACATCTGGGTGCAGAATGTATGAGAGGAGAAGAGGAGCAAAATTCTCTCATCTGGGAAGAAAAGATAATAGAGACTAAGGTAGTGGCAGTGGAATTTTTTAAAAGTTAATAGATTTGAGATATCATTTGGAGTAGAAACAAGAAAACATGTTAGAGCATTATATAAGTGTATTTGAGTCTGTGTTGCATTAAAAGTTTAAATTTTATTTAAATTTAATGTGCATTGCCTAATGGTCAAAATAAATTTAGAAGATAATAGAAATTAATAATATTAACATCTATATGACACACATTTTCCCAACTAGATTCTAGAGGTACATATAAAGTAAAAATCATATTTTAGATAAATACAATTCCAAAAGCTTTAGCTGATATTGTCATTAAAAAATATATCAACTTCTTTACTATTGTCTTCTTAAAACCAAATAGAAAATATTTCCAAGAAGGTTCCTAATTATATCATTCAAGTAAGAACAATACACTGCAAGCTTTGAAATTCTTTATTTTTAACTTTGAAATAGTATTACAGTCTGAAAATAATGGGTTGGGATACTTTTTTTCCCCTTATTTTTTATAGAACAATAAACTTTATTGAGCACAAATTATCTGAAACTGCTGGGAATCCAGTGGGTTTAAGTTCTTTGTTTAAAATAATTAAAAAGAAAAGAGAACAAGATAAGATTGTTATTATAAAAAATGGGAAAGGAGGATTAAGAGTTGTTAAAATGACCTCTAATATTAAGAGTCAAGCACAGCTACATGCAAAGATGATTGTTTCACCTAATCATTTTAGGTTGTTTAACATAGTAAATTAGAATGCGGATTGTAAGAACTGCCATACTTATTGCATTTTATTTTACTGCATGCTGTTATCTACTGATTTTTGCATATTAGCTGCAGAAAAAGTAATTCTCTAAATAGTGATCTCCCAAAGTAAACAGAATGTCAGAAAAGGCAATTACTGTTTGTCAGTTAAGTGTTATATTAATAAATTGAATATCCTTTTAGTTGAATTTTATAACAGACATTAGGAATACTTATTTCTCTTATAGGCAAAAAGCCTAAAATTTTAATAAGTATTGAAACAACATGCTTGTGTCTTGATGAGAGTCTTTAGGAGAAGAATTAAATGTGTAGTCTTGCAGAGAACATTCTTAAGAATCACTGGTTATGAAACAATAGAACACATTTGGACTAGAGATGAAATAGTCAATACAATTTACCTAACATATGGGCATATCATCAACACTGATGGTTAATACTCATGAGAAAAGAAACATTATGTTCATTAGTTTTGTGTTATGAATATATTTAGTAAAATAAATTTTATTACTGATTATTATATTTCCATATGAATACAAACTGCCTTGAAGTTCAATTTCTAACCATAAGTCAGTTAGAAGCATAACTGGAAAAGTTTCAAAGTTCAATTATATGTTTTTAATCCTAACGTTCCTCTTTACTGGATATTTTTACACTACATTTACATTCCATTTTTTGGTTTATAATATTGCTTAATAACACTATGGAGAATTAAGTAATTCACACATTGTTAAAGCAATTTTTTATTATAAACTATGGAAAAATACATTGCACTCAATTCCTATTAATAGAAAATTCCTATCAGAATGTACCTTGTAAATTTAAAACATTGTTTGATAAATGTTAAATATTACTAGGCATCAAATATTAAAATGTGGTATAATTAAGAGTAATTTATTCACTCATTAATTTATTCACAAAATTTCATAAATCATTACTATGTAACATTTTTCCTGCAATGAGTATATAGCAGTGAGTAAAAAGCTAACTATCCTCAAGAACTTAATAATCTAATTTTCTACGCAGCAGTGTAGAAACATTTTTTATGAAATTAGATTGTGACAATGGTATAAATGAAACAAACAAGGTAGATTAGTGGAGATGAGAGACATTTGGAGCTATCAAATAATTGTAAAGCTGAAAGCTCACAGAAAGACAAAGAATAAAATTTTTATATATCTGAATTGTTGGGTAAAAATAGATATGTTTCTGTAACTATTTTTTTTCTATAAAAAGTTACTCTAAAGCAGAGAATATTAGATACTATTGCCGTACCCCTACCCAATGTGTATGTGTGTGTATCTATACACACACCTACTCACTATTGCCTTGTATTTTGTTGAATTACCTTGCACATGGATGTATCGCTTCTTAAGCCTGAAATATATTTGTCTGGAAATTTATTATTGAAAAAACTTATGCCAATATTTATATATTTATCTCACACAAAGTATGTTTTAAATGATACAGAATTAAATACAGACAATGCCACATTTTTATCCTTCAGTTTTGTTTCTATTCCTAATTTTGCATAGACTAGGAATAGAATATATAGGGAGGGTTTCAGTTACTTATTATTATTTTTTGACAACTACATCATAGAGGACAGAACTTCTGGGATGGTGGAGAGACTACCTCTGTAAATCTCTTCTTCCATAAAATCAACAAAAATACTGATGAAATTGTCAACTTATTCAGAATTATGGAAATTAACCAGACTTGCAATCTGAGGATTGCTTATTGAAGAGAAACTGCAGAGCTACTGAACAGTGGAATTTTATGGCATTTTAACACAGCCCACTCCCATTTCCTCTCTCTCCAGATCTATGATATCCTTAAATACCAGTAACTTTGCAACCACAGCAGCTATGAAAACTAGCAGCATTGAAGCCAGGTTTTTACTTCCACCAAAAGGCCTATCCCCAGAATACTGCTACTCTTTGGCGTGACTTGCAGTTCTCTGGAGAAGAAACATTTGCAGGGAGTTTTCATCATTTGACCTTACAGGGAGCTCACTCCGTGGGGAATCTTCTTTTCCCAAGAATTAGCTAGAAGAAATATCAGCCACAGTTACTGTGCATCACTGCTGGCTGCAATGACAACTGGGGCATGCAAGAGTCCAGTGAAAAACTGAAAAGGAAGCTCTGAGGAGAAGAATGTCCACAAGGGAATTTGAAAGCTCTGACATATTACTAGGAATCCAGAGGCTAAACACATGTGCAGGGCTGTGCACATGAGGGAAGGCATGAAAGAATCCAAATATCTCACATCTGGCTGACCTTAAGGCCCTGTACAAGCAAGAAGAAAAAGCTTAGGCAGAGTAGTAAATGGCATGAGCCCTGAAACTATGCCCACACAGACAGAGTTTCTCAAAAAATGGTGGAAAGCTTATTACATCAATTTCTTTTGTGAAATCTTTGGCCAATAATTAGCTAACAACTAAGTCAATAAAGCAGAGATAGCAGTGCAGTGGCTGCACACAACAGGGAATATAGACTTTTCCCTGAAAAAAATAACAGGATTTTCACTAAAGAAATAAAAGAAAAACAAAACAACCGTACAATCAGCTCAAAAGAAAAAAGGTATCTAAAGAAAGATGAGGGAGCAGCATCTAATTTCTAGAGTTGCCATATTATATTATAAAGTGTCAGGTTTTTAACAACAACAATAAAATCATGAAGTAGGCAAAGACACAGGAACATATGGCCCAAACAGAGAATTAAACAACAAAGCAAAACAAAACTAAACCTGGTCAGTAGAATCTATACCTGATGAGGCCCAATGTTGGACTTACTAGACAAAGACTATACCCATTATAAGTATATGTAAATGTATTTAAAGAAAACTACATTTAAAGAATTAGGAAAAAAAAGTATGACAATGATATCTCACCAAATATACAATGTAAATAAAGAGGTGGAAATTATATATTTAGAAAAACAAAATAGAAATTCTAAAGTTCCAAAATATACTATATGAAAAGAAAAATTCACTACAGGGACAAACTGGTAGATTTAATCTGGCAGAAGAAAAAACAGGCCAATTTAAATTTAGTTCAATAGAGATTATTCAATCTGAGGAACAGGAAAAAAAAAAGAATGAATAGAGTATCTGAGATCTGTGGGAAATCATCAAGAGTGGCAACATATAAATAGAGGTAAGGAGAAAAAGGAGTATAATATTTGAAGAAATAATGGCCAAAAATTTTCCAAATTTGAAAATCCAAGAAGCTCGAATGAACTCAAAATAGGAAAACAGACATTCATAAATAGATACGTCACAATCAAACTGCTGAAAGATGGAGACAAGGAGAAAATCTTGAAAGTTGCAAGAGAAAATCTATTCATCACATACAGGTGATCTTCAGATCTAAGATTAACAGTAAGGTTGACATGATTTTTTAGTAGTTGACCTTGATATTATGATTGATATCTTAAATTAATGCTAATAAATTTGCATTAATACATTATTATTATTACTTATTAATAAAGAAAATAAACTGATGATGTCTTGGAGAATGGCTAAAGCAATGATTTTGAGTAGAAAAGAGGGTCAAGTACACAAGTAGTGGGGTTAATTCTATTGAGGATCAAGTGCACCTCATCTATATGAGGAAACAAATTATAGTTCATTAGCAAAGATGTGGATGGATGTATATTTGCAGTGAAAAAAACTCTAAGAAATAGTCTTCTGATTCAAGTTTTTTTTTTTTGCACTAATAATGTTCACCAGATGAAAGTGATGGTTTGAGAAGAGAAAGGAATTTTAAAAATTAGTGGGGGAGTTAAAGGTTTAAGGAAAATATGATTTCTGTGCAGAATCACAAGCTCACTTCACATTAATAACAATGAAGTTGAAGTGAAACTGTGGTTATATGTATTTTTTTTTCCCAGCCAAACTCAGCTGCATGAAGCTAAGCATAGAGAAGACAGGTAAACTATCCAACACTGTGGTTTAAATAAGGAAGTATGAAGAAATGAGAAAGAGAAAGATAGTTGAGAATATTTTGCATTGGGATGATGATTAAGACTGACTTTGGAATTTAAGCTTAGTTTTCTACCTTTTTCAGTTGTTATTATACCACTGTGACCTTGCAGTTATATCTTAGAATCAATAGCTTGTTACTATCTGACAAGTGGCTCTTGAACTACTGTCCAGGAATCTGAGCCCTTGAAACCCCTTTAATTTCTTTGTGGCTCTAAGCTACATTTCTCAAAATGTGAGAAATCATTTATCACATTTTATCACACTTTATCACTCACTCATTCATCCATTCACTTAGTAACGTAACTTTCCTCTTGGATAATTGTTCTTCTCCAATTTGTAAACTTCCTCCTTTGAAAGAGACAGTATCCTATATTCTAAGTACTCAAATATAGCAAATAATATAGACTGAATTAAAAGTGTGTATCTTGACTGCAATAAAAGACTCTATCACAGAATGTACATCTCAGAGTGCTGACTGGAAAAGTTCCATCTGGTAAATTCAAGTAGAGAGGTTCCAAAAGAATCCAAAGGTGTATATTTAGGAGGAAAAGGAAAGTCTTGTAAAATGCAAGCAGGGATGGTAGAATACTGTTGATCATAGACATAAAGCTTGTTCCCTCCTGCTAGGATTTTAGTAACATGTAAGCTTATGAGCTTGAGTAAGGAAATCAGACCCCCATGCAACCAAAGCTGATAGGTGACAGTGTAAAAGTGGAAGAAACTTGTAAATGTAAGCTGATTATTAGGACCTCTACAGTAACTTTTCAGAGTCAGTCATTTTAAGACAGGTCAGATTCTATGGATACATTGTGAACTTTATTCCTTTCTAGATGCCTGTATGATATGACTTCTTTGTAGTGATTGAATATTATGCCTTCTGATGCTCTGAATGAAAATTCAGAATGCACAAAAAGCATTGTTAGTTGCCTCAAAGTAAAACTGCCCCCAAACACTTAGAATTTAAATATAGCAGCCCAATCTGCAAGGTAAATGAGTAGGGCTAGCTCTGTGTATTCCAATAGGTATCTCCATGTTATATGTGATCCTTAGCTGACCTAAAAATCCCGAGTTCCCTGTGAACGTTCAGAAAAACACAAAACAGATGGGGAGCAGAAAGTACAGTATCAAGTTCAGTTACCTAGTGATTCATAGTAAGAATATTTAAACAAGTCTATTTCCTGACTTGAATTACTTTCTACCTTTATGATTTTTTGCCAATTTTAATTTTTCTAGTAATTAATTTATTAACAACTTAACACTTTCTAAGTAAGCTCACCTTTTAAAAATTTTTTAATATGTTTATTTTTAAAGGAAACTTTAATAGTTGTCTTAAATTGGAAAACTAGTAGCACACGACATAAACAAAGTTGTAAAAATAGATACAAATTAACTAAAAAGTAGTTTTCAAATCTAGGTGGCAAAGCAAAGCTCTCAGCCTGAGGCTCTCTCTCTTCATAAAAAAGTAAAATTAGCAAATATTAAAGAGGCATTATGACATGCTAGCACCAAACTGAGAGCTATATCCTTAAGAGAATAAAAGGATTTAAAAAATAAAAATTTAAAAACAAATGCAAAGTATTTAACACCTCTTAATACATAGCTAATTACCTTGAGAGTGAATTAAAATGTTATATATTTTTTGAAACACTGGATTTAGCCATGAGTCAGTATATCCCAAAACATGAACTCTTGTGTTTTTGTTTGTTTGTTTGTTTCCTTTGTGGGCTTCTTGTTTTGTTCAGTCTTATCAAAAATTCTGAAGCATAATCAGCACAGGATTTTACCTAAAACTCCTGCAGCACAAGATCATATATTCCAAACCCTAATGTCCACACACACACACATTCATTCCCATTTATACATTAGGCAACTGAGGGTAACAGAGATTAAGACACTTGCCCAGGGTCACACAGCTACTGAGTGGTAAAGTGAAGATTTGGCCCCAAGTCTGTCTAATCTCAAAGCCCACGCTAGTACCACCACACCCTGCCATCTTAGGAGCGAGGTGCTGGTTCTATACCATATAGTCTGACTAACTGACCAATCAGAGCTACATATTTATGATGTGCTGGGGATCCCAAGACACCCAAGACATACATAGTCTTGCTTTCAGAGACTCAGATTCCAATAGGTTTGAGAAAAGAAAAATAAATCAGTTGTGGCCATGCAGTATGTGAAGTGCTTTGTTAGAGGTAAGTACATGTGCTCAGGGAGCATGTCAGAACATCATCTACCTCCCACCTTGGGGATCAGAGAAAGAGATCATACAGATGTCGTGTCATCAGCAGGTTCATGATAGTGGAAGTCAAATATGTGGGTGCAGATGACATAGCCTGGAGGGTTGGGTGGAGGGGAGAGAGCAGTGCAGAGAGAGGTGGGAGAGGATCACAGGCAAATGTCAGCTAAGCAGGGTGGGTGGGAAGAAAGGTCTCTATCTTCATGACTTTGCCAAGCTCCTGTTCTGATGAATCCTAAACCAGTTAAATTCTGCCTGCAATCATTAAATTATGTAGGAAAGCTACCTGGAATCTAAAGGAGCTCTCCAATAAATAATTTGTTCTATGACTCCAGAAAAAATGGGTCGAATTAATCATCTACATGACCCTGGTCCTCTTCCAATGGCCGGCGGATGAGGAAGGTAAATGTGGTCTCTAAGAAGCATGTGGAACCTGCTGTATAAAAAATTAAATTAAATTTAATTTAAAAAAAAAGAAGCATGTGGACATTCACAGCAGGAGGAAACCATCAAAAAATGGAGTGCTACACTCTGTAATGGTTATATGGGAAAAGAATCTAAAAATGAGTGGGTATATGTCTTTGTATAACAGATTCACTTTGCTGTACACCTGAAACCAACACAACATTGTAAATCAAGTATACCCCAAGAAGAATTAAAAAAAATTTTTTTCTGCCGGAACTTTAAAAAATAAATAAAAACTAAAATAAAATAAAAGAGGATAAAAGAATAATTAATGACAAAGCACACAAAATCCTTTTTTTTCCCCAAAAAATAGTGCAGGCAAACAATTTTAAAAGTACTCTTTGTATATCAACTATATTTCAATTTTTTAAAAGTACATTTTGATCTGAAAAGTCTTTGTGCATTTACTAGTCACATAACTCTAAAAAAAAATAAAATAAAGCTGGAAACATATATTAAAAAGAAAAAAAAAAAGAAATGGAGTGGTTACCACACTGGACAAGTAGATGAATACGTATGTCTAAACAAGGATTGCTCTGTGTCCTCAAGAAAGGATGAGGTCTTGCTGGGAATTCCTCCACAGGGATCTGGCATGACTCACATGCGATACTATAAATGCACATGCTTGTCTCACCTTTCTTGTATCATTTTTGAAAGTATTAACTATAATTATAACTTAATTAGTTAACTAATTAAGTTATAATTTATTATAATTTTAATAAGTACATTTTTCAAGTTATAAAACTGACTCCAATAAATGATTTATGTTGAAAAATAGAAATACAAAAACATAGAATTGTTTTATGGAGAAATGAGGCAGATGTATGCTAAAACAATCACAGAATGCACATTATTTTATCCTCTACTATTACTACTACCAACTTAAGCTTAAATGAGCACTTACAAGGAAACAAAAACAATGTTGTGTTATTTAGTTTTCATAACAACCCCATGAGGTAGTGATATTATTGTCACCACTTTGCCTATCATGAGGCAATGGATGCACATAGAAATTCACTTACCTCTCCAAAGTTTAATGCTAGTAAAGGTGGTAGATCTAAGGCTTGAGCCAAGGCAGTTTAAATCCAAGATTCATGCTTAAACTACTATGTTTCTTTAGCTCTCTAAGTAGGTTGCCCTTGGTGGAGGGGAGATAAATATTAAACTCTCCACTTCCCTTTGCTTTTGCTTTTTTTATTTTTGTGCTTAACTTGTCATTATTCAGGAAAAGAATCTCCTTATATTTATATGTATCCTTTGCTGAATCATGAATAATTCAGTCATTTGTATTCTGACTTCATAAGATCTTTACACCGTTTGTTACTCTATTTGTTATGTGTGGGGAATTCTTAGATCTTCTTTAATCATTTGGACGAAAATTAAGATTCTTTCAAAACACTTTTGAAGAAAGTTGTATTCGTGTTATAGTTTTTCTGTGTTTAGTAATACACTGACATCAAAACTGGCATAATTTTGTTTCATTTGCTTGATTTACACTTTGAGAACTTTTAAGAATTTCAAGATCAAATATGCTTTCCAACTGTATAAGCATTGATTCATTTAACATCAGTCTTCTTTTTAAGAGTCATTCCTATTGAGTTGGCTGCTATCTGGTTTTGAATCTTACACGTAAGCTGAATGCCTTGGGACTGCTTCTGTGTCCAGTATTGAAAACATTCAGAGGAAAACATGCAATGGAAAGCTTTATAAGATTTCCTGAGCAAATACAGGCATTACGTTTCATCTCAAGCAATACAATGTGATGCTCACTAACACCTGTACCATGTAATAATCTTGTTAGCATCTTCTGCAGACACTGGATTTGACAAATTGGCTATTAGCAATATAGCAAAGAGAGAAAACTTGGTAACATCTGATAAAATAAAAAATATAGTAGCTCTAGGGCCCAGTAATCTCTGAAAAAGTTAAAAAAGAACCTAGACTTTGTCATAAAAAGACAAACATTACAAACATACAACTTGATCTAAAAAGATCTTGGAATACTATTGACTTCATGTCTGCCCTTTTTCTGTGATCAATGGTAGTCAATGAAGGAGTGTAACTTTAGTACAGAAATCACAAAGAACATCACAATATTATTAATTGAATAATACTAATATCAATGACATTTGACAAGGCTACTGGTGTAGATTGTTTTTGGTTGTTTGTTTCTCAGGGGCATATAAAATAACTCAATAAATTCAGGACAATATTGAGATTTTCTTTTCACATACCATTCTCCATTGTGACCTTTTCTATGACTCTACTTAAATGAGAATGACTTCATTTGTATCCTATAATATTATTCTAAACTTCTCCATAAAACTTTATAGAATATGGTATAATGTTTAAGATTGCTTAAAATAAGTCTCTGATTAACCAGATAGCATAAGAAATAACAGGAATATATTTAAGATGTTGTTCCCTAAAGGTCAAGAAATAGGTCCCAGTCAAGCTATCAGACAGTATCATCTGTTATCATAAAGGAATAGGTGATCTTCTAATTAAACACAGCTATGTGTTACCTATTATCTCGAAAGCTTATTTGATAAAGGTCCCTAAAATAACTTGACATTTTCCATTTAAAAAAGCTTTTATAAACACTGATCCCTTGTGAATGTTGTGAAAATATTTAGTGGCATATCACACCAAGTACCACACAAACAAGTTAAAGCAGCATTTTTCTCTTTCATATTTTGAAAGAAATGCTTTTTTTCCCCTTTTCTATTTTCCTTGATCTTTATATTTGTTAAGATGTTCTAGATATAAACTCCAGACAATCAAAGAAATTATTCCTAGAATAATTTTCAGTTGTCCATCTGTTACTCCCATTTACCATGCCACATACATGTATCATCACAAACAATTCCTGGTTTATTAATGAAACTCTTTCATTCTGACAAGTAGCAGGCGTCTTACTCCACAGTATAACTAGGTATGCAAATATGTTCTTGAAATAAATAGCAGCATTCTCTTAGTTGCTTAGTGGCAGTAGTTGAAAACGTTGAACTGAGTCATATATTTCTCTTCCTTTGACATTCATGACAATAGTATGCATTAGAAAACAGTGAATTTGTATTGCCACAGCAATATTTGATCACAGGGTGAGTATACTTAAGATCCAGAAATAGGTGGAGGTCTTTAAGTCTTTTGATTTGTGACATTTGTGTCAGGAGGGAATAATTTCTTCCTTTCAAATGTGATTTCAATATCAAATATTATAAATAAATAACCCTTCAGGCTATTTGGGTGAGAGTTCATTTTCTATGAACATGTTAGCCCCCGGATTAGACATTTTTAACACAGATTCTCCTGCACCCTCTCTTGTGGCTAAGATTAGATATCTATACTCTCTTGACGTTTTATCTTAGATTATTTTGCTAGCTAACATTTAATAAAATGACTATATTATTTCTAAGAAATTTAAAAACAGCTATTTTCATGTCTTGCTTAATTTGATATTTCTGATTATGTTATAAAGATTAACTTCTCCAATAATAAATGTTTATAATTTTAGAAAATTGTTTGGTGCATGAAGTGAAATTAAAGTCTAGACATTTGACTTCAATATTAATATTTAGGGATTGGATCTTCTTAACTGTGAAACTGAATATTTTCATTGCTTTCTGATGTTTTGGATGTTTGTGAGTCTTGCAGCTCTATTTACAATAGCCCGGAGATGGAAACAACCTAAGCGCCCATCATCAGATGAATGGATAAAGAAGATGTGGCACATATACACAATGGAATATTACTCAGCCTTAAAAAGAAATGAAATTGAGCTATTTGTAATGAGATGGATAGACCTAGAGTCTGTCATACAGAGTGAAGTAAGTCAGAAAGAAAAAGACAAATACCGTATGCTAACACATATATATGGAATTTAAGGGAAAAAAATGTCATGAAGAACCTAGGGGTAAGACAGGAATAAAGACGCAGACCTACTGGAGAACGGACTTGAGGATATGGGGAGGGGGAAGGGTGAGTTTTGACAGGGCGAGAGAGAGTCATGGACATATACACACTAACAAACGTAGTAAGGTAGATAGCTGGGGGGAAGCAGCCGCAAGGCACAGGGATATTAGCTCGGTGCTTTGTGACAGCCTGGAAGGGTGGGATGGGGAGAGTGGGAGGGAGGGAGACGCAAGAGGGAAGACATATGGGAACATATGTATATGTATAGCTGATTCACTTTGTTATAAAGCGGAAACTAACACACCATTGTAAAGCAATTATACCCCAATAAAGATGTTTAAAAAAAAAAAAAAAAATTCAGCCACAAAGGTTATTTCCACAGGGAAAAACACTAGATATAATTGAAATCTAAAAACCTATTGTCATAATTTTTTATAATTATTTCTAATTACCTAAATTAGTAATTATCATAACAACTACAAAATGTTCATATATATATGATATTAATATACTAGGACTCTAACTTACTCTGACATTTGGTAACAAAAACTACAATACTACGCACTGCTAAAATCATATCCTAGGCATAGTTTTTTCAGTTAAAATGTATGAGGTTCTCTTTTTTTATCCGGGTAAATAAAAATACACGAAATTCTTTAAACATAGAACTGCATAACACACTTGAATGAATAAATGAATGTGATGCTTTAAGAATGGAATTTTAGGATTAATTAACACATACCATTGAAGAGGAAATATCAGAAGACTGGGTTTCAGTTATTATTACTGCCAATTTTAGAGCTTATTATTGTAAATTATATATTATTGCAATTATTATAGTAATATAAATATAGCATTCTATCTTTTAAAGGAACACTCCAGGGCACGAAAATGTAATTAGATTTCTGAAGAGTATCTTGAAGTCATTATATGTAAGGATGTAAACAAAGGTGATAGAATTTATATCTGCTCTGCTATTTTGGACAGTTAGTTTCTATAGGGGATGAGTGGAAGGTCCTTCTAACATGTTAAATAATGCTTTTCACTAAGAGTAAAAGTCAATCAAATGTGTTTATGAGATCTGGAGTCAGATGCCTAATTTCAAATCTTGGCTCTGTCAAGTACCGCTATCACTTTGAGAAATTTATTTAACATCTCTGAAAAAGTTTCCTTAATTAGCAAGTGGAGATTAAAAATATTTAACTTACAGGGCTGTTATGAGGATTTGTGAAATCACACAAAACATCTAGTGCTTAATATATAATATTTTCCCAATACAGAGTTATTACTATTATTATAAATATACCACCCTAAGCAATATATGCTTGTGAGGGACTTTGGAAAAAAATCTTTGTGTTAGATTCCTATTGCTGCTGTATCAAATTACCACACACAAGGGGTTACAACACATAGATTATCTTAAAGTTTTGTAGGTCAGAAATCTGACATAATTCCACCAGGCTAAAAGCAAGCTGTCATCAGGGCTGAGTTTCTTTGTGGAAGCTCTGCAGTGGAATTTGTTTCCTTGCCTTTTCCAGGTAGTGGCCCCTTTCCATCTTCACAGCCCTCAGTGGCTGGTGGAGCCTTTCTCACCTTGCATCACTCTGGCTTTTACTTGCTTTTGCCTACCACTTATACTTTTAAGAATTCTTGTGATTGCACTGAGTCTAATCCAGAGTAATCTCCTTATTTTAAGGTCAGATAATTAGCAAACTTAATCCCATCTTCAACTTTAATTCCCCCTTGACATGTAATGTAACATATTACTAGGTTTTGAGGATTAGAATGTGGAAATTAGGAGGGGGGCATTATTGTACCTACCCCAATCTGTGCAATATATATTTTGTTTAATAAAGAGTAAAGTAAGTTAGAGTTTCACAAACTATTTCAAAACAAAGTGGTTTTGTGTGTGTGTGTGTGCAGTTTCTAACAGAGAAAAAAGTTACAAGATATATTTAGTGATTTCCATTAGGAGAGATCATACTTTGGATATAATCTTTCATAACCCTTTAATGTAGATGCTCAAACTCAGTGAGTTCATACCTTTCATTCATTTTACCAACATAGCCTTCATGCTTTAATTTCATACCTCTTACCATTTTACTATAATGTGCCCACAGCTTCCCCCAGAAAATTTAACATGACAAAATAATAAATTGGACTTTTGCTATGCATCACGGTATTAAAGGAGACCATAAACAAAATGAAAAGTCGGCCCACAGAATGGGAGAAAATACTTGCAAACGAAGCAACTGACAAGGGATTAATCTCCAAAAAACATACAAACATCTCATGCAGCTCAATATCAAAAAAAACAATCTAATCAAAAAATGGGCAGAAGAACATAATAGACATTTCTCCAAATAAGACATACAGATGGCCAAGAAGCACATGGAAAGATGCTCAACATTGCTAATTATTGGAGAAATGCAAGTCAAAACTACAGTGAGGTTTCACCTCACGCCAGTCAGAATGACCCTCATCAAAATGTCTACAAACAATAAATTCCAGAGAGGGTGTAAAGGAAAGGGAACCCTCCTACATTGTTGATGGGAATGTAAATTGGTACAACCACTATGGAGAACAGTGTGGAGGTTCCTTAAAAAACTAAAAACAGAGCTACCATATGATCCAGCAATCCCACTCCTGGTCATATATCTGAAGAAAACCATACTTCAAAAAGATACATGCACCCCGATGTTCATTGCAGCATTATTTACAATAGCCAAGACATGGAAGCAAACTAAATGTCCATCGACAGGGGAATGGATAAAGGTGTGGTATGTATACACAATGGCATATTACTTAGCCATGAAAAAGAATGAAATAATGCCATTTGCAGCAACATGGATAGATCTAGAGATTATCATACTAAGTAAGTCAGACAGAGAAAGGCAAATATATGATATCACTTATATGAGGAATCTGAAAAAAATGATAAAAATGAACTTATTTACAAACACAAAAATAGACTCACAGACATAGAAAACAAACTTATGGTTACCAAAGGTGAAAGTTGGAGAAGGGGAGAGATAAATTAGGAGTTTGGGATTAACATATATACACTACTATATATAAAACAGATAATCAACAAAGACGTACTGTATAGCATAGGGAACTCTACTCAATATTATGTAATGTAATAATCTATATGGGAAAGGAAGCTGAGAAAGAATCGATATATGTATATGTATAACTGAATCACTTTGCTGTACACAAGAAACTAACACAACATTGTAAATCAACTATAATATAAAATAAAAATTAAATTTAAACAAAAGCACAAAACTACAGGAAGAATTCAAATTCACTATTTCAGCACAAGATTTTTGGTAGAGGGAAAGACTTCATTTTGTGAATTAGGGCTCAAATTCAATGCTCTTTCTCTCTATACCTATCGAAATATTACTGAATTACCATGTAGATGAGAAACTTTAAGGTGCACTTATGCCCCACATTTCAACATCTCTGAATCACGATGCATCTTATAATCATTGAAATGACATACTTTAATTGGGAGTTTAAAAACAAAGTCTTAGTGGTACATAAAATAATGTTATATCTTATAATTTGTAGCAATTCTGATTTGATAATATGTGGTACATGATCCTCATAAAAATGTGTCCTTACTAATTTGTTGTTTAAAAGTAAGATACTAAGAAAATAGGGAATGTAATTTATACTCTGTTATATACCTATTCCATTTGAATGTATGGAATTTTTGCTCTGCTACCTGAATTATTTAACATGGAAAAAATTACTCACTTTACACAGAAGACTTATAGCCTTATAAGTTTTTATCTTTAGTTTGGTATCAAATAATATAAAAACTTTGAATATATTTATATCAGTTCCACATTTCCTGAATTAATAAAATAATTATGCTTGTACTCAAGATAAATTTAGTGATCTACAAAAAGCTTTCACTTCCAGATGATTTTCCCAGACTGGTTTTCCACCTGCATGAGTCTCAGGTATTTTTTATTCACATGTGTGAGTTCTTGCATGGTAAGGAAATTATGAACTTTCATTCACTCTGATGAACTTAGTACATTAGTAAGAGTAATGTAAAGTGGTGCAGCCACTACAGAAAACAGTATGAAGTTTCCTCAAAAAATTACAAACAGAACTGCCAGAGAGTCCAGCAATTCCACTTCTGGGTATTCATCCAAAGAAAACAAAAACACTAACTTGAAAAGATATCTGCACCCCCATGTTCACTGCAGCATTATTTACAATAGTCAAGATATGGAAAAACCTAAGTGACCACTGATGGATGAATAAATTTTAAAAACCTGACACACACACACACACACACTGAAATATTATTCAGCCATAAAAAAGGAGCGAAATTTTGTCACTTGTGACAACATGGATGGACTATGGCATTATGCCAAGTGAAATAAGTCAGAGTAATACAAATACTATATGATCTCACTGATATGTGGAATCAAAAAAAACCCAATAAAACTGAAAAACACAAGGCCTCAGCTCATAGACACAGAGAATAGATTGGTGATTACCAGGAAGAAGGGACGGGAGCTGAACAAAATGGATGAAGTTAATAGGAGAAGTTAGAGTTAGAGTAACTGAACGAAGGTCACACTGTTAGTAAGTGATAGAGCAGTAATTAACAGGAAATATGATTCTAAACTTTGTGCCTATTGTAAGAATATTATTCTGCTCTACAGTATGCACGATTCTGTACACATATACTTGGGAGAGGACCCTTATTACTCCAAGTAAAAACACATTTGTAACTGAATTCACATTCACATTTCTACCTTGCTGCAAGTATTCTCTATAAGCAATAAAGCCATAATTAAGGAATATGCATTGGTTTTATGACATAGATGGTACCTCATTTTCTCCTTCTCTGAGTTTTATGATCCACTGGTAAGCTATAATAGCATAACCAATGTAAAAATCAAGACAGTTCTTTTAATGCGTTGCCTATCAATATAATAATTTACTACTTATATCTGTATGCCTTCTAGCACAATAGAAGTGAATTACTACATCTTCTCCAGTGTTTAACATCCAAGAAAAATTGATGTATCCTTGGTTATTTTACTTCTTATGTCATCCCTGAGGTATTTTCTCTTTAGCAAAGTGAATACGAGATGGAATTAAATATGATCAACGTCTCAAGTTTAGAAGTTGCCCCTCTATTTTGTATCACCCAACCAAATATTGGTGAATGCGCATGTGCTTATGCCCTTGTGTACATATATAGTTATTTGTAGCATTTTATTTATTCTGAAGGCTGTTATTAAAATGTCTACCTCATTAACAGTTAAGCTGAAGTATATAAAGGGCTGATGAAATGGTGGACCTAAAGTGTTGATGATTTGTGACCTTATTGATTCAATCAGCATTTATCAAGTGATTAGTACACACCATATAGAGAGTTGTGTGTTGAGCTAAATCACTAGTGCCTTTGTGGAGCATAAAGTAGGGAATAAAAGACAGAAAAATCAAATCATAATTAAAAGTACTGAATTGCAATAGAAACAATTTCTTTCAAGGGCAAATGCATTCGGCTAAGACAGCATAAATAAGGGTGATATTACCTAAGGAGCTATAGAAGACTTCTCTGAGGAACCAACATTAGTCTGAAGGATATACTGCAGTTAGGTGACAAAATCAGAGGAGAGCATTCTTGTCACCAGGAAAAAGAACTTGTCACATTTCAGGTAGTGAAAGTATCTCTGAAATGAGGAAAGACGGAGAGGAATTTTGACTGGGTCAATCCATGTGGTCATTGTACTTCCTGTTATGTTTTAGAAAGAAATAGGGCATCATTGAAGGATTGTAAACTGGGGAGTGATATCAGAATTTCACTCTTAAAAGAGTTGTCTTATTACTATGTGGATAATGATTTGAGGAGTGTTCAGAATGCAAGATCAGTTAGAGAATATCCCTACCCAGTTAGACCACCTGGAAACAAAAGACGGTCATCACTTACAACTCAAGCCCATAATCAACACCTTTTAAAAACCATTCTTGATCACTCTTCCTCTTGGAAGAATCAAATCTATCTTTGTGCCTTTATTATATATTATATAGATATCTATCATCACAACTGTATTATTTTCTATTAAAACATTTCTTTCTATAAACCATAAGCTTACTTATATAGCATTAACTATATCCTAATTCATCTTCCTATGCCCTCTGCCTAACACACTGCTTTATACATAACAGGCATTGAATAGAAAGTGTTTGGAAAAGTTAATACACTCAACAAGAAAGCACAACAGATAGGTCTTGAATTAATCTGCACACTATGGCCGATGAAATGATATGAATGCAAGAGAAAGCTCACACAGGGGTTGGTCTGAGAACAGTAGACAGTTAAGATTTTAACTCCAAGTAAGGACAGTCAGAGGAAAAGAATCCCACGCAAATGAAGGAACGCGAGTAGTTCATTGGATAGGTAGAAAGCCAAGAAAAAATGTTCTATTAATGAAGTTAAAGGAGTGGACATTTAAAAATAAAACTGTACAAATATTTCCATAAAGCAAAGTGCTACAGAAAGTGTAGGGCATAAAAGCTAAGGACTTTAACAACCAAGAGGTTGCTGCTGCATTTAGGATTGCCATTCCCAGTAGAGTGCTGAGGGAGTGATATCAGATTGCACTGAATCAAGGAGTGGATAGAGAGGAATAAGAAAGTAGAGAGAGAGATAAAAGAGAAAAGGAGCAGTGTTTTGTCTTGTTTTGAAGTATATTTTTGTTTTTATTTAGGTTTTAAGAAGGAACATGCGCACATGTTTTCATTTCCAGGGGAAAACAGAAAAGTGACTGAAGGAAATATTTGTATTTGCTCATTTTTTCGTAGTTGTTGCCTTCCTTCAGATCTAATGGGTCTTCACCTACAGTGAATTGTTTTCTGCCCTTTCTCCAATGGCTGAAGGCTTTTGTTCCACAGGGAAAATGAGAAGAATGATCTGGGTTTGAGCCTGTCCTGCTATGTCTTTTGCTTCTCTCCCCCATGCCTGCACGACTGTGGAAGCTTTAGCCTGTCTCTCAACTTTCCCTCTCTAATGGGATCCAGGAAAGTTGTGACTTTTTTAGATTGTCTGTTTTTGTTTAAAGGTGGGCAGTGCTCTTTGTAGGTTTGTACAGTTCAAGCTAAAGCTTAAACCTGAAGGGCAGATTCTATGTACAAATAAAAATTTTTTAGAAGTTATTTAGGTCTTATAAATGTACCATCAGTTGACTCAGGGTATATGTCCCAAATCCAATTCATCCTAAGTCTTTTAAGCTCAGTTTCCAAATATTATTTTTCTATTTATAAGCCTAGTAAATATTTACAACTACTTTTGCGAGTTCTTACATTAGTGTTTGGTCTATTTACTAAATTGGTTTATACCGTTAATTACTTTTTTTTTTTTTTTTTTTTTTTTTTTTTTTTTTGCGGTACGCGGGCCTCTCACTGTTGTGGCCTCTCCCGTTGCGGAGCACAGGCTCCGGACGCGCAGGCTCAGCGGCCATGGCTCACGGGCCCAGCCGCTCCGCAGCATGTGGGATCTTCCCGGACCGGGGCATGAACCCGTGTCCCCTGCGGCGGCAGGCGGACTCTCAACCACTGTGCCACCAGGGAAGCCCCGTTAATTACTCTTAACTGCATTTAAATTTACTAAAGATAATTTTCTTAACAAATATGTTTCTGATTTAATGACTTAATTATAATATCTTAAAAATACATAAATAATTTATCAATATATAAATTAAAAATTTTAACAAGATGCTTCTTGATTATTATATATATGTGTGTAGAAGGTCTATATTTGTAGAAATACATATAAAATTATATAATTGTATCAGCAAAATTTCACTTTAAACAAATATAATTCAGTTGCACAATATGATATTGTAAATAGAATTAAAAGACTGAACTATTATCCCAATAGTTTAAATTCTCTTAAACACAGCAAAATTGACAAATTGAAATTACATATTTATTGATTCTTTAAAAGAAAAAATAATGAAATTAATTTTATTGTCTTAAATATTTATACAAGTAATTCTAAATTTGTCTAGGGTCAGAAGATGCTTATACACTAAGGAATCAATCTGGATTGATTTTATGGGGTCCCTAGTGTACAAACATGCTGTCAAGGAAGCCAGTGTATTTGGAGTAGGTTAAGTAACAGAGAAAGAATAGTAGGAGCTAATATCAGGGAGGTAATAAAGTCCACTTCATATAAAGATATTTTTTAATTTGGCTTTTTTTGCGGTACGAGGGCCTCTCACTGTTGTGACCTCTCCTGTTGTGGAGCACAGGCTCCGGACGCGCAGGCTCAGCAGCCATGCATCACGGGCCCAGCCGCTCCCCGCAGCATGTGGAATCTTCCCGGACCGGGGCACGAACCCGTGTCCCCTGCATCGGCAGGCGTACTCTCAACCACTGTGCCACCAGGGCTTTTATTTTAAACGAAATGGAGAGCCACTGGAAGGCTTTGGGCAGAGGAGTAATATAATCCAAGATATATATATATTTTTTCACATCTTTATTGGAATATAAATGCTTTACAATGTTGTATTAGTTTCTACTGTACAACAAAGTGAATCAGCTATATGTATACATATATCCCCATATCCCTTCCCTCTTGTGTCTCCCTCCCACCCTCCCTATCCCATCCCTCTAAGTCATCACAAACCACCGAGCTGATCTCCCTGTGCTATGCAGTACCTTCCCACTAGCCATCCATTTTACATTTGATAGTGTATATATGTCAATGGTACTCTCTCATTTCATCCCAGCTTCCTCTTCCCCCCGATCAGTATGCCTGCTCTGTTGAGAAGAACTTGTAAAGGACCAATGGCAGAGGCAAGAATGCCCATTGAGAGACTATAATCCAGGCACATATGATGGTGATTCGAGTTTGTCTGCCAGTAATAGTATCAGTCAGGGTCCACAGAGGAAAGAAGTAGTACTCTCAAAGTAATAATTAAATATAATGTATTGAAGAAAACTTTTACAATATTACTTGCTTTTTTAAAGTAAACCAACAAGGTATGGTGAACCAAGCAGAAAACACCTACCTCACACCTAAAAGATCAGGCAAATGAGTGGTGTACAGAACTTAGGGAAACTTCCAGTTATAGAAAAAGGCTACATTACAGGAGCTGTGCCCTTTGGTAGAGAAACACAGCCACTTCTGAACCTCTTCCACCAAGGATGAAACTGGGAAATGAATGCTCCAACCAATTTCTTCTTCCACTGTTCTTCTGTCAGTTTCTCTATTCGGAAGAAAGTAAGAAGAACTCAGAGGGCAAACTGTTTTTTGAGATTTAATGGTTCTTTTGATGGAACTTAAATAGCTGCGCTTCACTGGTGGTGCAGTGGTTAGGAATCTGCCTGCCAATGCAGGGCACACAGGTTAGAGCCCTGGTCCGGGAAGATCCCGCAGGCCGCGGAGCAACTAGGGCTGTGCGCCACAGCTGCTGAGCCTGCGCTCTAGAGCCGGTGAGCCACAGCTACCAAGCCTGCGTGCCACAACTATTGAAGCCCGTGCACCGAGAGCCCATGCTCTGCAACAAGAGAAGTGAGAGGCCCGCGTGCCGCAACGAAGAGTGGCCCCCACTCACAGCAACTGGAGAAAGCCCACGCACAGCAATGAAGTCCCAAGGCAGCCAAAAATAAATAGATAAGTAAGTTAATTTTAAAAAAATAGATGAAAAGCTGAACCATTGGTTACTTACAGTCTGAACAAAAGAAGGATGCCAAGCAGAGCTACACAAATGACTGTACTGGGGAGGGGATAACAGCAAGCTGAAGTTATGGTGGGCAGCTTATGTATGGTGAGTGGGGTATGGTTAGCTGTGTTTCCTGGGCTCCCTGTGGATTGAATAATTTGAATAATTTCACTAGCTCCACAACAAAGAGCTGTCCCCAGTTGTCTGGTACCTGCACCCATGGCAACGAGGGTAATTGCATAGTGGCCCAGAGTGTGAGAGCCCAACCAGGGATGTGGTTGGTCTATGAACTTCATTAGCTGCTCAAAAGGGGAACTGGCCAGTCCTTAGTTAGGGCCTCAAACCTGAGTCAAGACAACATAAAACACACACACACACAACTACATTACACAACTTTCTTTGATATAATCCTTAAAGTTCGGGTCTACAAGGTAAAGTGGAGAGGAGAACAGAAATTGAGAAGTGGCAAAATTCTAATATATTAAGCTAGAGACAGTAAGATTTTCTGGTACATTATAGAATGTGAAATAAAGCAAGAGGTCAGTGATGAACCCAGTGTTTTTTGCCCCAACAATCAGAACGATAAAGCTGCCATCAAAATGAGGGAAGTATGTGTGTGTGTTTGTGGGGGATGGAGGGAAATGTTTTTGAGGGTTCACATCAAAAGTCATCTTTGAAATACGGATTTTGAGATATGTATTAAGCCTAAAATGTCAACTGTCAACTAGATAATTTAACACAAAGGTCTGGAGTTCGGGTGAGATGTCTGTGCTGAAATTGTAAATTATTGGCTTACAGATGACATTTAATCTCATAGACTAGTTGGGAGGTGGAATCAACAAAAGGCAAGAGTATAAAGACAAAGATAATGAACGACTGAGACCTGGAAGTGTCCAGTGGGGTGGAGGATGGTGGAAGGGTTCATGTTAATGGATCAGGAAGAGGCAAACGAAGTGATGGAGACTGAAAAGCACTGGGAGTAAAAGCACAAAAGTAAGACCTTGGAAGCCAAATGGGAGGGAACATATCAAGAAGGTGGGATTATAAATTAGCTAAAATAAAAACTGATAACTGATCATTGCAATTAGCAAAGTGGAAATCACTGTTAAAGTTTATAAGAACAATTACATCAAATGGTGAAGTGTATGAAATCTTGATTTGGAGAGAGATCAAAAGAGAAGAGAAGAATTAGAGAAAGGCTACAGATAATCCGTTTGTGTTTGTTTGCTTTTGAATAGAAGAACCAGAAAAAATAAAAATGAGGCCCTGGCTAGTTGCTTATTAATTTCTTGGTTGGTTTTAAAATGGGAGAAATACCAGCATGAAATTACCAGCATAACAAAAACAATGAATCAAAGAGACGAAAAAAAAAAATTGATGCAAGGAAGGGGAAAATCCTCTATAGGCAATATGCATATTGAAATGACAAAAATTTAAGACAGATTAGTATTACAGCAAAAACGAGCCATAAGCCAACATGCTTTAGAAATAAGGAGGAATGACCCAATGTTGGTGGATTACAAAATTAATTAGAAATTGAGGAAATATCAAATCAAGGCAAATGGCAAATCAAGGACAATATATAGGATGGTTTGTCTGGCATTTTTAATTGACACATCTTTTGTACAAGAAGGTGGAGTAGTTAGTAATGCATTTAATATGAAAAGGATTTAGACAGACATGAAAGAATAAGTTCTCTTTTAAGGTTATGACAAGTTGTGACTTAGAGTGTCTAAAATAAAGCAAAAATCTAAGGTGTTTTAGGCTTTGTAAAAATTTTACAGTAAAGGAAACTACATTTCAGAAAGTATAATGAGTTAGCTTGAAAATGAGTTTTCAGATGGTTTTGGTGGAGAAGGACAAAGCAGTAAAGATAGAGGAATATGTTAAAGACACATAACAACATAGGCTTGCGTTGCATAGTCTAGAGTTAAATAAGAATTAAGTTCACTATTTCATGTGTATAATGGGAATGAATGAAAATACCTCACTCCAAGTGTTTTATGTTAAGTGAAATGTTTTCTGAAGTCCAAAAATAACATATCTTCCTTGAAGGTGGAAGTGGTATGAGAGAGAGGGAGAGAGAGGGAGGGAGAGGGGAGAGGGGAAAGGGGAAAGGGGAGAGGGGAGAGGGGAGAGGGGAGAGGGGAGAGGGGAGAGGGGAGAGGGGAGAGGGGAGACGGGAGAGGGGAGACGGGAGAGGGAAGACGGGAGAGGGGAGACGGGAGAGAGGGAGAGAGGGAGAGGGAAGATATGCTGAGTGCCTACTGTAAGCCATTCAATTATCATGGCAAAGTTGAGAGGTAGATTTTGTTACCTCTTTATAATAAAGAAAAATAGAGATCTACATTATCTAAAAGGAGTAAACTCTAAACAGATTTTTATTTTAGATTATTTATTTGTTGTGTGGTTGATGAAAATTGAATTTTAAAGTATATAGGTGAATGGGATAAAGAAAATAGGCATGAGCTTGAAGAGAGAGTGTGGTGAATGCAATCGAAGTATGAAAAGTAATCTAGTAAGATCATCTTTCATTTTCTTTAGTGGTGAACTTTAATAAGTATGGTAAAATTAATTGAAGTGAAAAAGTGGAATGGAATGATATATATATATATATATATATATATATATATATATATATTATATGTTTTTGGCCTCTATGCTTTAGTTTTATATTAGCTTCATCAATAGGTTTTGGGAACACCTAAAAATCCATGCATATGGATTTTTCCCCTGTATTTCCTTTTTTACAGAAATTTATGCTCTGGCCAAAAGTCCATTTTCACTAATCTTCATTAAATATATGGGCAGAATGAGTTAAATAGCTACATATAACAATTAGAGACCCAGGTGAGAGACTCTCAGTCTAAGCAAAACAGCACCTCTAAGCCTTCTGGTATTCACAACGATCCCAACAGGACTATGTTACATAATTTTCATAAATTTCCCTAAATAGGTCAGTTTGGAATAGTTGAAAAGGCATATAAAAGAAGTCAATATTTAGATTTACTCAAAGCCGTCTACAGATTTAAGCAATCCCCATCAAATTACCCATGACATTTTCAACAGAACTAGAACAAATAACCCCAAAATTCATATGGAACCATAAAAGACCCAGAATTGCCAAAGCAATCCTGAGGAAAAAGAACAAAGCAGAAAAAAAAAAAAAAAAAAAGAACAAAGCAGGAGGTATAACCCTCCCTGGCTTCAGACAGTACTACAAAGCTACAGTAATCAAAATGGCATGGTATTGGCACAAAAACAGACATGGATCCATAGAACAGAACAGAGAGACCAGAAATAAACCCACACACTTATTGTCAATTAATCTTCGACAAAGGAGGCAAGAATACACAATGGAGAAAAGACAGTCTCTTCAGCAAGTAGTGTTGGGAAAGCTGGGCAGCCACATGCAAATCAATTAATTTAGAACACACCCTCATACCATACACAAAAATAAATGCAAAATGGCTTAAAGACTTAAACATAAGACATGACACTGTAAAATCCCTAGAAGACAACGTAGGCAACACATTCTCTAACATAAATCATACCAATGTTTTCTTAGGTTAGTCTCCCAAGGCAATAGAAATAAAAGTAAACATAAACAAATGGGACCTAATCAAACATAAGCTTTTGCATAGCAAATGAAACAATAAACAAAATGAAAAGACAACCTACAGAATGGAAGAAAATATTTGCAAATGATACTACCAACAAGGTCTTAATTTCTGAATTATACAAACAGCTTATACAGCTCAACAACAACAAAAAAAACAACCCAATTGAAAAATGGGCAGAAGAACTAAATAGATATTTCTCCAAAGAAGACATACAGATGGCCAACAGGAGCATTAAAAGATGCCCAACACTGTTAATTATTAGAGAAATGCAAATCAAAACTACAATTAGGTACCACCTCACACTGGTCAGAATGGCTATCATTAAAAAATCTACAAACAACAAATGCTGGAGAGGGTGTGGAGAAAAGGGAATCATCCTACACTGTTGGTGGGAACGTAAGTTGGTGCAGCCACTATGGAGAACAGTATGGAGGTTCCTCAAAAAGCTAAAAATAGAGTTGCCATATGATCCAGCAGATCCACTCCTGGGCATATATCTGGACAAAACTATAATTCAAAAAAAATACATGCACCCCTATATTTGTAGCAGCACTATTCACAATAGTCAAGACACGGAAACTATCTAAATGTCCATCAACAGGTAAATGGTTAAAGATGTGATATATATACACACACACAGAAACACAATGGAATACAACTCAGCCATAGAAAGGAATGAAATAATACCATTTTCAGTTAGATGTATGGACCTAGAGATTATCATACTAAGCAAAATAAGTCAGAATGAGAAAGACAAATACCATATGATATCACCTATATGTAGAATCTAAAATATGACACAAATGAACTTATCTGTGAAACAGAAACAGACTCACAGACATAGAGAACAGACTTGTGGTTGGCAAGGGGGAGGGGGTGGGAGCGGGATGGAGTGGGAGTTTGGGGTTATCAGATGCGAACTGTTACATACAGAATGGATAAACAACAAGGTCCCCTATAATCCCCTGTATAGCACAGGGAATTATATTCAATATCCCTTAATAAACCATAATGAAAAAGAACATTTAAAAAAAAGAATGTAGGGGGCTTTCCTGGTGGTGCAGTGGTTGAGAGTCTACCTGCCGATGCAGGGGACATGGGTTCGTGCCCCAGTCTGGGAAGATCCCACATGCCGCGGAGCGGCTGGGCCCGTGAGCCATGGCCGCTGAGCCTGCGCCTCCAGAGCCTGTGCTCCGCAACGGGAGAGGCCACAACAGTGAGAGGTCCATGTACCGCAAAAATAAATAAATAAATAAATAAAAATAAAGAATGTATATATATATATGTGTAACTGCATCACTTTGCCGTACATCAAAAATTAACACAACATTGTAAATCAACTATGCTTCAATAAAAAGATAAATAAAAATTAAAAAATAGTCTTACTCCATTTCCTGTTAATAATCTGTGAGTTTGAGCAAATGGTTTAATTATTATAGTCCTTCATTTCCTTTCTTATTGAATAAATAGAATAGGGTTATTTTCAGTTTAAGGCTTTTCCCAATGCTGAGATATGGAATATATGGCCTTATTTTAGAAAGAAGTGTAAGAGAAAATTATTTTTTCCTATGTACAGTTACTACTAAATGACATGTCATGAGTGACATACAATGAATGAATGACATAATGAAACTCAACAGAATGTATCAGTTTCTACAAGAGTTTTTGTAAATATCATTTTATATTTACCAAAACACAGCCTTCCAGACAATTCGAGAATTTCTTCCCCCTTAATAACTTAATAACATGTTGAGTTTGGAAAAGTAATTCATTCATTTAATCAGTAAGAAAATGAAAATTTAAAGAAAATTTTTTTTCATTATTAGGGATAAAAAGAATAGGAGAAAACCCAATCCGTGATGAACTGTTTTATTTAAGAGGAAAGATACAGAAACCACCACAACGACGACAATTAAGAGTTCCATAAAGCTGTAAATCATGTGGCACACATGGCTACAAGTTATTTAACAATGCATATTGATTTACTAATGTGCACACACACACAGAGCTGGCACATTTAAATATATCAAGAAATAAAAACAAAAAATAAATTTGAATCTACAGATTTTAAACTTGCTTGATGAATGCTCTCCTAAAGGCTTACATAATACCCTTAAAGTTTTTACATGTAACACTGTCTTTAGTGCTTCTTGCTTCAAGCTCAAAGAATTTCTGTAAGATTCCTATTATACAGTGAAGTAGTTGTTCACAATTGAGCATATTTTCTGGGCTCATTTTAAATGACTCATATCACCAAGAGATGTGTAATTTATTTAAAGTAGGTTTCAAACTTTCATCTGAAGAGTTGAATCATTACTTTTGCTCCTTTGTGGCAGTCATCTCTAAAATGGAAAATATGTGTATCTGAGGCATCGAGCTTGTCAACAGAAACAAGACTTCCAGCTCTTAAACTGTTCCAGTTCACTGACTGAATCCATGGACTAAAAACAATCTGAGCATAGGTCAAGAGTACTGCTGGCAATTTTATGGCACGTTCCACCACTGTGCTTACTCAACAGTAATGTCTAGAAGAGATGGCCAGAGCTCACTTGATAGAAAGCTCATGGTGAAGAAAATGAGAGGTTTCATGTAGCTGAGAGTAGATTGGGTGTGTGTCAATCTCTCTGCTGGCACCAATAATTTCCATGTAGTGGATAATCTACTAACTACCTCAGAAAATGTGAGTTTTCAGAATAGCAGCAGGGATTTAAGTACGATATGACCATGGGTATCACAAAGAGAAATTGAAAAGCAATCTTTTATAGTACATCGTAATGCTTTTCTGAGTAACTCCATAGGAAAGTGGAAAATCTGAATTCATGTACATACCTCATAACAATTATGACGGGGACCTTTTGCTTTGCTTTATGTTTTGCTTAGACTTATCTGACATAATTATATCTTCTCCAAAGTAATAAATATAAGCACTTTGTATTGCATACATTTCAAAAGGGTTTATTGGCTTAAGAGCTTTTTCCTTCTCTACTATAATTGTCACAGTTTTGAAGGATTAAAATTAGCAGTGATCACATTGGATTTCATATCTTTCAGAGTGACTTAATCCATACAGCCTCAGACCTCAATTCATAAAACTGGGCTTTTTATTACCTCCTCTATTTGCAAGCACTGCCAACTTGGGCAAGTAAAGGAAACTCTCAGTCTTGCTTATTTATCTGTAAAATGTGGACACATATATCCATTGTAATAGCTTTGTTGTTTTCGATGAAAAATCTCAAATGAAGAAAATGTCTTTGTAAATAGTCAAATGCAGGATATAAGAATGTATAGAAATGTAGGATATGAGGCTATAACATCTGTTACCCAATTTATTTCCGGATTGACTGAAGTAATTTAGCTGGCTAGGAGATGTCTTTCACTACTCCATAACCATCCCTCCCAGTTCTGCCCAGTCAAGAAAACCGAATTTAAAGAAAAGCTTTTATTCAGTCAAGAGTAGGTAAATACTCCTTGCCAGAAGCTGTAAATCAACTCCCAAACAAATTATATAGAAGAAATATTTGTATTATCAGCAGCAGTGTCCTCATCATTAACTCCAATAATAAAGAAAGAAGTTTACAATTTTGGATGCCTGTGAAACATAATTTTTAATTTGGTCAATCAAGGTATATATTTTTACAAGATTCTCTTCCTTTCTGACATTTAAAGTTACTGAATGGAAGAAGAACAGCAACAAATAAAACAGGATACTATGCTCTATTTAAAATAAAACTAATTTATGCGAAAATATAATAGAGATATTTCTGCCCTAAACTATTGCATGGATATTTGTTATTTTTTTCCTTTAAAGGAAAAGAATGAGTAAGATATGAGCATAAAATGAAAATGTCCTTCTTTAAGATAAGCTGATATGTCCTTGTATAGCCCACAAGGTCCCTGAGGACAGAGGCTATAAACTTTTACTTCTTTATGACATCTTCAGAGATGAAATATTTCCTGTCTTGCAGTAGAATTAATAAATGAAAGAATGCTAAATACAGTTAAGCAAACATGAAAAGCAAAGTGAGCCACTTAATGTATTTTGATTTTCTTATGATCTTGCATTATAAGACATACAGTAATGACCTGGCAGGAACCAGGAATTTGTCCTGTTATCATAACTTCTTATCTAGCACAATGCCTGCCTCTTATTGTGTTAAAATATGAGTCTTATTTTGGTACATTTAAAAAACTGGATATAGCCATAGACCTCAATTCTTCATCCACATTCCTTACTAGTACATTTTATGGCAGCATAAATTTTTCTAACTATGTCCACCATGATAAAACTGTCTGGGTCAATTATAGCAATTATGTGCTCTTAAACATTTTCTAGCACTTCAATGTCAGTGATGATCTGATCAATACTTGTCTCCACACTAAACTCTATGCTTCATGATGGTAGCACAATTTTTCTCACAATTTTATTCGCAGCATCTCTAGAGAATCTGACAGTATGAGAACATCACTAAATATCTGATGAGTAACTCAATGACTGACTTAAAAAATGAATGAGTTAACTTATTACAAAGTGCTAAGAGAGTTTTCTAACAAATATCAATAGAAAAAACAAATGCGATCTCCTTTTCAATAGGAATAAAACAGTAGATGCACTTCTTTTGGAATAGACTAAGGAACAAATATTGTCTAGCCCAACATGGTTTGTTGAGGAAAGAGACTAGTTGCAAAATAGCAGCTCAAGGCACTTCTGTGTCACTACATTTGCCCTGACAGAAGGTGTTGAGATATTTACTTCAGTCTCCGCTATTTCAGGCAGTCTGTCCTTGGCCACCGAAAGAAAGGGTGCTTCCAGAAGAGGAGAGGTGTAAGTTAAATATCTTTAAATGTTGTCTGCCACTATCATTACCAGTCCTAGGAATAATAATTCTCTTTTTCTTGGCAGGTGAGTTTTTTTCTCTTCTTTACATTAAAGGATGATAACATTTATTTGCGATTGTAAATGAATGCTTTAAGTTGATGTCATTTTTTATCTGAAAAAAAGTGAACTTTTCTATAGTGCATCAATATCTACCGCTCTGAAACTATCCACACTGAAGGCACAAGAAAGTCATGGTGAGCTATGAGTGATGACCACCTGCAAAGAAATGATAAGACTGTACCTTTTCTTGGCAGGATCACTTTGCTGTGTTCTGATTTATGCTGAGTAATTGGAGTCAAATAGACAGCCAGCTAATTTCCCTTTTCTCTGCCTTCTGGATGTAATATCCTCACATGCTTCACAAGGAAATGTAACAATGTGTCTGTCATTTAAAATGAATCACCGACTGGTCAATAAAAATAGTACAAGAGAAATATGGAATTAATTTCAGAATGATACAGGTTCCTATATCCATCCAAACTTAAACTTTCCTAAGATCATTTTAGATTTAGTTCATTAGTTTTAATGGATAGATGGCAAACAGAAGAGCCAATCTGCTGCCATCATGGAGCTTAATTTGAGTGGGTGGAGATGAACAATAAACTAGTAATCAAGAAGTAAAAAAGATCATTTCCATTTGGGTCACAATCTGTAAAAGAAATAAAAATTGTGATGCAATAATGTTTAACTAAGGAATGGGGAGTTGCTACCTAAAATAAAAGATTAAAGTTAGTGAAAGTTTGGCATGATAGAAGAACAGAAGGGAGGCTAGAATAGCTGATGTAGACTGTGGGGAAGGGAGAATTACAGCACATGGTGATGAAGAGGTAGGCAGGAGCTGGACCAAACTGAACCGTACAGTCCAGTGCATGTTAAACTTTAAAAGCCTGTAAGCAGGGAAAGGCTATGATCCAAGCTATGATTTGTGATTGCTCTGTGGGGAAATAATTTTAGGTGAACAAGACTGAAAGTAGGAGACAAGAGGCCATTGCATTAAAAGAGTAGAGTTGACAGGGACAAGAGCTAGGGAAACAGTAGTCAAAATGGAGAAAAGTTGAGATGCATGTTCAAGGTGGTACCAATAGGGGAATGAGGTAAGTAGGAACCAAGGTATTGGCTTGAGCTCTGGGGTCTGTAGCATTTCCATTCATTGAGAAGGAGATACTGCAGAGGGACAGTTTTTGATCAATTTTTAGGGGTTGAAAATCGTGTTTCATCATGACTATTTAGCATGCAAGCAGAGCTATTTATTTTGTATTTAAATGCACCAGGCAGGATGAGGGCAGTGTCAAAGATACAAACTTTTAAAAAGTTTATATATATTTTCTCCCATAAGACTGGTTGAGATTACCGTGGGAGAAGGCCTGGGTTGAGAAGAAGAAACAAGGATTAAAAACTTGAGATTTTAGGGGCTTCCCTGGTGGCACAGTGGTTGAGAGTCCACCTGCCGATGCAGGGGATGGGGGTTCGTGCCCCGGTCCGGGAGGATACCACATGCCACGGAACGGCTGGGCCCGTGAGCCACGGCCGCTGAGCCTGCGCATCCGGAGCCTGTGCTCTGCAACGGGAGAGGCCGCAACAGTGAGAGGCCCGCGTACCGCAAAAAACAAAACAAAAAAACTTGAGATTTAAAAATTTTCATTTCAAACTTATGAAATGTTGCAAATAAAGTACAATTTATAAGGTATAATTCCTTCCTCCATGTTCTGACTCATTTTATCCTGCCTTCGTTATCTTCCTTTTATCTGAAGAACTTACTTAGACATTTTTGCGAAGGCAGGTCTACTGGCAACAAATTCTCTGAGTTTTTCTTCCTGAGAAAGTCTCTATCTCTCCTTCCCTTTTGAAGGATAATTTCACTGGGTACAGAATTTTCTAGGTTGGTAGTTGTTTTCTCCCAGAACTTTATTTCACTTCACTCTCTTCTTGCTTGCATGGTTTCTGAGAAGCTGGATGTAATTTTATCTTTGGTTCCCCTATAAGCAAGGTGCTTTTATCCCCTCTGGCTTCTTTCAGAATATTTTTTTTTTATCTTTGATTTTTCTGTAGTTTGAAAATTATATACGTAGGTGTGGCTTTTTTTTGGTTCTATCCTGTTTGGTATTTTTTGAGTTCGCTGGATCTGTAGTTTGCTGTTTGACATTAATTTGGGTAAATTCTCAGTAATTATTGTTTCAAATATTTCTTCTGTTCCTGTCTCTCTCTTCTCCTGCTGCTATTCCTATTATGTGTCTATTATATCTTTTGTAGTTGTCCCACAGTCCCTGGATACTCCTCTGCTTTTTTCAGTCTGTGCCTTTACGTTTCATTTCTCCAGGTTTCTAGATTATATTCCCTAGCTCAGAGATCCTTCTCTCAACCATGTCCAGTCCACTAATAAGCCCATTAAAGGCATTCTTGATTCCTGTTACAATAGTTTTGCAATCTAGCATTTCTCTTTGGTTCTTAGGATTTCCATCTGTCTGCTTACATTGCCTGTCTGTTCTTGAATGCTGTCTACTTTATCCACTAGAGTCCTTAGTAATATTATTCATCATAAGTATTTTATATTCTTGGTCTGATACTTTCAACAACCCTGCAGTACCTGTTTTTTCTCTTCAAATTGTGTTTCTGCTTTTCGGTATGTGTTTTAATTTTTTCTTGAGAGGGCTACATGATGTACTGGGTAAAGGAACTGCTGTAAATAGGCCTTGATAGTGTGGGGGGGAAGGGAAGCATTCTATAGTCTTTAATTAGGTCTCACTCTTTTAGTTAGTAAGCTTGTGCCTCTGGACTGAATTTCACAAGAATTTCTCATGTTTTTTTCTTCTCCTTTAGGTGGGGCAGAACGGCTAGAGCGGCCCTAGAGCTGGGTATTTTCCTTCCCCAGGTCAGTTAGGCTTGAAAATACCCCATCACTTCAGGCTCTGGTTAACTTTTTACAAGGCAGGCCTTGTTAAGAAGAAAGGGTGCTCTGGTGTATTTCAAAATGCTTGCTTTTCCCCTACCCCTGCCAGAAGCCTGAGGGGATTTTTCTGTGATACTGTGGGAGTATGGTTAAGGTCCTGGCAGTAAATCTTACAATACTGTGGGGTCCCCTACAACTGGGCCTCCCTGTAGCCTCTGCTCTCTGAGCTGTCCACACCGAACCTCCAGCAATTCATCAAGCAGAGGTCAGGGTTTGCTCTCCCAGCACAGGCCTTATTCTCCTGGTAGTTTCTGTTCAAGTAAGCCGGGGCTCCCTGTATTCACCTGTCAGTCTCTCGGAATCATCAGTCTTTCCAAACTGTCAGTCTCTCCAACCCTGGGGGCAGTGGTTTTCCCTGCATTCTCTCCTGTCTCAAGGATCCAAGAAGAGCTGTAGATTTTCAATCTGCTCAGCTTTTTACTTGTTAGTAGGACAGAGTGGTGACTTTTGGGTTCCTTACATGTGGAACCTGATCGTTAGTATTATTTTTTTAAGACAATTTTTTTTTTTTTTAATTTGGGGGAATGTACAAATGGCAGAAGTTGCTGGTCCAGACTCATTTAAACTATTCCAAAGTAAGGATGCCCATATTTGTACATCTCCTCCAGGTGAAAAGAGATAAATTCGTATCACACTATGAAATGCAGTAATTCAGCTGTTATTAGAGCTGTTAATGGATTATAATAAAACTGTCTGCCCCTTGAACGCAGCACAGGCACTAATACATTATAATAGTTCACTTTCATTAAGAGACAAATTGACATTAACTTGGTAAATTTTGTCAACCTTCTATACTTATTTCTAATTTCCAGATATCATTATCTGTATGAAAATGCTCATTCCACCACTCAAAGGGCAGCAAGTCCTACCTTGAAAGAGTTACTCATGCATTTAAATCTGTTCTGCTGATTGCCTACCCATAATTCTGAGCAATTATCTAACTCTGCTAGCCATAATTATACAACTATGTCAATTTCACTTTTTTTCAACAAGAGAAGTATTGCTTATTAAGCTTCTATAGGAAATCAGTCTGTATGTATCTCTATATAGTATCTCTATAGCCATCTTGGTTTGAATACCAGCTTTATTGCTTAAAAGTTATATATCTTTGAGCAATTTGTTTAACTTCTATAAGCTTTAATTCCGTTACCTTTATAATGGCAATTGTAATAACAGCATGTACTTCATCGATTATTATGAAGCTCAATGAGATAATGCAATTAAAATATTAAAGTGTTTAGCAATGTTTCTGTCTATATAGGAAGAACTTGATAAAGTCATTGCTTTTATTAAAAATATATAGAAGAAATATAATAAACTGTTATTAATAAATGCATATACATTTGATAACAATATACCACTAAAGAGATTTTACTTCTTACCCAAGAAGTAGGAAATTATTGTAAGCATTTATTCAAGTGGTTGAAATAGTAAACATATTTGCATTTTCAGATCACTTCGAGATATTTGAGAATTGATGATATTGAAAGATTAATGTCAAGTAGACCAGTGGGAAACAAAAATATACAAACACAGAAGAGTAATGATTAAAAAAAAAAAAGAAGAAGAACATAGATGTAATGGGGATAAAGTTGATTGTCTCCAAAAGCAAGGTCTGTGTTTAAAATGAGCCTGCTTGGTTTTCTTTGTGGCACATATCAGGCATCTTTTAGTAAGAAATAACAATTCAGAGAAGTCTATACTATTTTACAGCCTCTGAAGGTAGATTTGTCATTGCCCAACATTATGTTTCTGTGTCCTATCTAACTTCACTGTCATTAATTGAAATTCCTCCCCAAATCCTGCAGACAGTGGTTGCCATCAATAAATTTCCAAAATGCTTACTTTATATTTACTCTTTTCCTTTGACTTAATGATAAACTTAGGAAGGGTCTGTTAAGGAATGTTAGGCAAAATCCATTTTATGTCAGATGCCATGCAGAACTTTCCCACCATAAATACTACAGAGGATAGCATGTAAATTCATACACTTACAGGGGTTGTTCAAACAGAAACTAAAAGATAAGTCATTAGAGGTATAATTAAAATAATTCATCTTCCATACAATAAAGATGCATTTTAAACTGTTAGATAAAGAACGAAATACTAACAGGATATCAGTCTGATATTATTTACTGATTCAAATGTACCAACATAATATGATTTTGTCTAAAGATATACGGCCAGAACAATTTTGTATATACTGTTTTTAATCTATCAAAAAAGCTCTGAAATCTAAATAAGTAAATTAAAAACTCCACAGAGACAATGAAAGAGAAACTTAAAAAGAGAGATAAGAAAGAGAACTAATTATTATTGACCATATGGTTTTGACAGTTGTTATGCTAGGCATTTTACTTATTTTTTCTCTGTCCTCAAAACACATCTACTAGGTAGGAAACATTATTCAGATTGGTCGCATAACACAATTTGTAAATGGCAGAGCCAGCATTTAAACTCAATTATCTCTGACTCTACAACCTATGTGAAAAAAGTAGAAATGATGGGTAGTAGAGGTAGGTATTATTATTTCCTTTTCTGTATGTCACATACTAATGGACATGTAGACACAGTATTAGAATAATAAAAAGAAACTTGTGAGAGACCAAAAATATTTTACAAACACTAAATCCCACTAAGGATGTCATAGGACCATGTGTATATTAGCTTTAAATCATTTTACAGGTTTGTTTTGATTGGCAGAGTCTATAGACATTACTCAGGAGCTACTTTAAAAGTACAATTATCTTAATGTGATTGTTTTCAATCTCGATGAGGTTTATGCATGAAAATATCTAACCCTAATAACCTTTTCTTCTCCATATTCATATTTATGTAGATCTTAGAAGAATAAGGAGGAGGGTAAAATATTCAGGTCAGGAGAAGGAAGAATAAATTATGTTTAAGATAAGAGGTTTTTGAATGAGACATACCTGTCTTTTACTCCTAGCTCTGCTGAGATTAAGTGTGATCCTCTAAAATGATTTTCCTGTCTTGTTTACTCATCTGTGCAATACAGTAATATTATTGCCACTTTAAATTTGTTAGGAGGATTAAATGAATAAAAAGAACACAACACAGTGACTAATAAATTACTGAATACACAATACATGGAACCCACTTTTTGGATATTTGACAGCTGACAGCTTTCATGCTTCATCCCTCCTTCTTCCCCTTTGCTCATTCTCTGGGTCGGCTTACGAGAAAGTGGGATGCTCCCCTTTTTGGCTCAAGCGTAGGTTCCAAAAACACAAGCCCCTGCTCCGACACAAAACCCCTCCCCGCAGTCCCCTAAACACAAGCCAATTTCCATTCCTTCTCAAGTCATTTTCAGGGCAACTTGGTAAGTCTCCCAGCTCTCCTAGGAAAACTTCATTAGGTAACTAATAAATCTTTTCATACGGTATTGTGTGTGTGGCTCCATGAGCCTCAAACTCCAAATTAAATTTTGGGTGGACGTCTCTCTCACCTCTGCAGAATGGCAACAACAGAGGTGTAGGTTTATATGTATTTCTATTAAATTTTAGTTATATCTTATCCATTCATTTATTAATTTACACACTCCACCAATCTTGTGGAGAATCTACTCTTTGTAGATACTGACCTAACACTCTGTTTGCCATGGTTAAGAAAAAAAAAGCAGCAGCACATCTTCTGTCCTCATGGAATGCACAGTTTACTAAGTAGATAATAACAAAATTACAGAAAAATATTTAATTAGAGACTGTAAGATGGACTAGCAAAAATGTAAGATGGTGGGGGGGAGGGATGAATTAGGAGTACGGGATTAATAGAAACTACTATATATAAAATAGACGAACAAGGATTTACTGTGTAACACAGAGAACTATATTCAGTATCTTTTAATAACCTATAATGGAAAACAATCTGAAAAAATATATATGTAACTGAATCACTTTGCTGTACACATGAAACACAACACTGTAAATCAATTATACTTCAACAAAATATATATATATAAGATGTTATTAGATTTTATTATTCAAGGAAATTTACTGCTCTAAGGATGCCAGAGAAGGATTTTTCCCAGCAAGTAAACTTTTAATTTAAGACATGAATGATTAGTAGCAGTTAGTTTCACAAGGTCTGTGGATCTAAGGTCAGTGACAGGAGGAGGAGGAAAGGCATTTCCAACAGAAAGAACAGCACAAATAAAGCTCCGGATGGGGGCTGTGGTGGGTGAGACGATTATCTTTAAGATTTCATTAAAAGGCTCCTGAAAGTCTAGTGTGGTTCTGATGTAGTGTGCAAGTAGCACAGAGAAAACACGAACAGAAGAGTAGATATGTGTCTGATCAGGAGGGTCCTCTCAATAAACATATAACTAATAACTTGTTTTTAAAGTGTGCACATTTACGAAGATATGTGAAATTGACAATGAAATGGCGTGTGGGCACACACCACAAAGACATACATAAGGTTAGAGTTAGTTTTGATTTGTTAGTTTTCTTTTTTTAAAATTTTCTTTTAAGGCATGCTCGAAAGGAGAAGAAGTTTTATTTTAGAAAAGCAGCTCTGATTTCTTTGCATTCCTTACTATGAAAAATTAACATTCTCCAAGAAAAAGAATTTTTAAACTTCCAATTTAATCTAGGAAGATTTGAAAAATTATTTTTTATGGAAATGACATATTGAGGAAAAATAATGAATTCCAAAGGCAGTGGGAAAAATAAAATAAAATAAATGGAAGCTGATTTGATATAAATGTCTGCTCTGCTTGACAGCGATTCAGGTTCAGATCACAATGAAACTAAGGAGACACAAATAGCTTCATCCAACACCAGCTAGAACACGAGACATACAAGAGAGTGTGCAGAGCACGAGCGTGGTCAGGTTCTCATGACTCCCAGGAATATCATCCAATATTCCCACTTGATAATTTGGAATTACATGGTCAAATCAGAATAGAAACTGAATGACCTCAGCTATTTTATATTCCCGTGACTGAAGATGAAGAGACGATAGATAGGTAAACAGCTAATGATCAGGTGGTAGGCAGCCTCTAAAATGGCTCTCAATAATCACTGACTCCTAGTTATGCCCTTGTGTAATCCGCTCCCTTGCATGTGAGTACTGATTCACTCATAAGGAATAAATTATAAGAAAAATGGTAATAAAAAACTAACTTCTTTCATGCTCTTCCTCTTTTGCTCTGACAGAATCCATCTTTCATGTTTAGCTGCTGAAAGAGTGAAGAACTGAATTCTTCCAACAACCATGTTTGATTCTGGAAGAAAATTTTCCCTTAGTTGAATCTTGAAATATGTACATTCACAGTCAACATCTTGATTGCATCCTTGTGGCAGATATTGAGCCTAAAGACTAAGCTAAGCATTACCTAAATTTCTGATCTGCTGAGAAACTGAGAATTTACAAGTATTATTGTTTTAAGACACTAATTTATTACTTGGCAACAGAAAAATAATTCACAACATAATTTTGATATGAAAAGCCAGATCATTGTAATAAATGCTGACAGGTGAACAGATTAGACAAAAAAACATCCTGAACTATTATTTTCCATGGAAGGAAGTCCCTAGTAGGTATTTATTCTTAACATTGATAGAATTACATTGTTCTATTGTTTCTGGTATATTTAGCAGTGAGGGAGAGTGAAAAGTGTTCCGATCACTTGATTATGTTGTTTTATATTTGTCATTTTTATCTGTTATTTTTAAGAATTTACTTTTAATATTACTAGGCTATATATGGATGTGAATTTGATATATATTATAGGTTGGAACTAAAATCTCATGTCATTCTTCAATTCTGGAAATTTCTCACCACTTAAAATTTTAATTACTTGATCTCAGTTATTATATTCATTGGCTATGACAATACCTGTGTGTATATTTGGTTATTAAAAATTGTGCTTCATATATATTAACTTCTCTTTCATAATTTTATTTTATCTCATTATAGTTAATCCTGATTTCCTCAGACCCAACCTTCCATTCACTAATTCTGTCTCCAACTGTGTATACCATATTTTTAAGTTTATCTAGTTATAATTTACATATTATAAATTTAACTTCTTTAAAGCATACAATTCATGGGCTTCCCTGGCGGCACAATGGTTGAGAGTCCGCCTGCCGATGGAGGGGACACGGGTTCGTGCCACCGTCCGGGAAAATCCCACATGCCGTGGAGCGGCTGGGCCCGTGAGCCATGGCCGCTGAGCCTGTGCGTCCGGAGCCTGTGCTCCGCAACGGGAGAGGCCACAACAGTGAGAGGCCCGCGTACTGCAAAAAAAAAAAAAAAAGAAAAAAGAAAAAGAAAAAGAAATCTCTACCATAATATTTAACCTCCATGCTAAAATTTTCTATTATTATTATTATAAATATTATATTATTTAAACTAAAATTTTATTTCCAGTATTTTTTCATATACATCTCTCATTATTTTAAAGTCCAAATTTGCTCTCTTTTTCCATATGTTCATTAGTGTATTTTCTCTTTCACTGAGTACGCTTCACTCCTTTTCCTGAATTGTACTTCAACAAATGCCTAGTATTTTTTTCTGTATACTTATATGTGTAATTTACATTGTATGGATTCCTTAATCGTGCTTGGTTTGTGAAATGTTTCTTATCTGGCAGTTGGTTCTATTATTATCTTATGGAAATCACTGGTTCTAATCTTTACCTCCTTGGTATTATAAATGTGGGCACTTCATCCAGAATCTGGAATAAAAATTATTGGTTATAGCAAGGTATGCATGGTTCTCTTTCAGGTTATGATCCGCAGCAGTTGAAGAGTATTCCATCATCAACATGTCATAAGTTTGTGGTTTTTATATTCAGTTGCAGAGATGCAGGTACCTGCTTTACATGTTGCCTTGATTCATTAGTTCCGCAGACAATAAAACCCCAAGCCATATATCATGTGTGTTTCCCTGGGGCTCACACTTTTTAACTCAATTTTTTCATTTCTCACATCATAATACTTTCTTGATTTCAATATTAACAATGCATTATTGTGATTTGTGTTTATTAAAATTGTTTATTAAATTTATTACTGTGATTTAAGCTTATTAAAATTAACCAATTTTCATATAATTAAAGATGAACGTCAGTAAAAGTTTAAATAAATGGATATTATTTACATGCCATTATTGGTTAAAGACAAAAAATAACTGAATAACTTTTTCTCGTTAGATTATTTTAGACATGAAATAAGCAGTCACTGACTTTTTTTCCTTTCTGTTTCTCTTATGTCTAATTAATGAAATTTGAAAATGGACTTTTTAACTTTCAGGATAACAGTGTGTGTGTGTTTGTGTGTGTGTTTTAAATTGACTTCTAAATATAGTTCTCATTACTGTGGGAGTGCAAGAAAGAATAGGGATAATTATGGGACACAATTTCTTCTGTGAGACACATATCAATCTTGCTCTTTAAGATGAAAAATCAGATGTAAAGATAGCTGGACAGTATAAGAAACCTCACAAATTATTTTAAAGTTAGTTACATGTATTGTAGATAAGTTAGAGGAGATGCTTACTTTTGATAAAGTGTCCTCAATTGGATACATTTTCTGTCTATCCAGTTTTCTTTCTCTGTTTACAATATTTTTATTTTATGGAAATTGCAAGATATACATTAAATTTATAGCACAGAAACAGGTGTAGGCCACAAGGATCATCAGTTACTCCAAGCAGCAGGGCTGTCTAGCTCAAAGCTCTAAGACTAAGCCAAGGGAGGATAATTTAACTTTACAAAGCAGAACAAAGCCTTGGGGAGAAGGAGTATTTTGCTGAGAAAGCAAAATCATGTAAGATTATAGGTGGCCATTTATTCAGACTTGTTCAGAAAACCAAGTAGTAGCTTTTCCTAGCTCAGTGGACACTAGCTTATCCCTGTTTGACACCATGTATCTCAACTGATGCTCCAGCACATCTCCTTACCCTCCCTACCACTTGCTCTGATTTTCTGGTCTCACACCATCATTACCCCTAGATTTAGTCTCATTGTCAAGGGCCGCCAATAAACTCACATTGAGCTCTACGGCTTCTGCTGCTTCAGGTAATTAATGGCACAATGATGCCACTCCCTACATGTCATAGATCATGTGTCTTGGCTCACCTGATGCAAGTTCCCCAAGGCATGAAATTACGTGCAATTATTTTATTTATGCCACTTGAGAACTAATGTGGTAGTTTGCAAACAAGTTATTTCATCAAATAGTTGATAATTGAGTGCATAGTCTTCCTTTTCAGAGAAAACAGTATAGGTCTTATATTTAGAATCTAAGGAGGAAGTAGCTATTTTTGCCATGTGGATGAAGCCCATTATCATACCTACATTAAATCATTGATTTTTTCTTTTTTTTCTGGTGTGTTTAATTTCATTTCCCAATTTTTGATGCCAGAATACAGAAATACAACTGATTTTTAAAAATAGACCATAAATTAAATGACCTTGCTACAATTGTTAGTTTTAGTAGATGTTTCATAGACCTCAGGATTTCTACAGATGTTTGTGTCATCTATGAATAAAGAAAGTTTTACTTCTTCCTCTCAAACATGTATGCCATTTTTTTTCTTTTTATTAATTTACTGTATTGTCTGGATCTTCCTGAAAAATGTTGAATAGAAATGGTGAGAGGAGACATTTTTGCCTTTTTCCTGCACGAAGGGAGAACATTTCACTTTTTCATCATTAAAAATGACTTTGGTTGTAGGACTTTCACAGATAAACTTTTTTCAGGTTGAAGAAATTCCATTCTATTCCTCTTTTTTGAAAATAGCTCTTTTTTTTAATATGAAAACGTGTTGAATTTTTAAATGCCTTTTCTGCGTCGATTAAGGTGGTCAATGGTTACTTTAGTGTATTACACATTGAATTATTTCGATTGACTTTAAAATGTGAAAATGAGCTTATGTTTTTTGCATAAACTTATTGGTCATGAGGTATTACTAATTTATTTATTGCTGAAATCAATGTGACAACACTGTATAAATTGTTGTGCCCACGTTAATGAGGCACACTGATACAAATTTTACTTGTGATGTCTTTCTTTGGTTTTGGAATCTGGAAAATGCTAGCCCCAGGAAATGCATACGGAAGTCCTTTCTCCTCTATATTTAAAAGAATTTATGCAGCATTGAAAATATATCTTCTTTAAATACTTGATAGAATTCAACATTGAAGATACCTGCACCTACAGTTTTCTTTGGGTAATGTTTTTATATTTAAAATTCTATCCCTTTAGTATATACAGGACTGTTCAAATTCCCTAATAGCTGTATTCAGCTGGTGGCTTGGTTGGGGTCGATTGATCTATTATATCTCACTCACATATCTGTGGCCATAGCTGGCATGTTTGAAACGGCTGGGCTCTCTCTTCAAGTGATCTGTTATCTTGGGTTTCTTCACAGCATGATCTCAGGGTTTCAACAGAATGATAGCAAAAGCTTTAAAGTGTTTTAATATCTAGAATCAAGTCACACAATCCCATACCTGTGCATTCACTTAGGGAAAAGCATGTCACAAGACCTAACCACATTTAAGGAGAGGAAAAATAGACTCTACCCCGTGATGGGGGGGTCAGCGGGGGGCGGTCTGCAAAGAATGTGGCTGTGTTTTTTACCACTGCATTCTCTCTGATCACAATTTTTAATTTATATGTAAAATTAATTTAAATCTTACCAAGACTCACAAAAGACTAATAATTATGGTATCTGGCTCAAAGCTAGGATCTTGTGGTTTGCATTTGGCCTGAATACCGAGAAGGCCCTCTTAATGGCTCATCTTGACTCCTAGTCTTAAGAAATAGAAAGACAATTTATATTCCCCTTACTTCACCTCAGTCATTTCCACTATGAGAAGAAAAGAAAGCGCATAATGTCCACTGGATGGTAGCTGCCCTGAAATCCAGTCAGTCACATGCCGCCAGTTCTCTGATTCTGGGTGTAGCAACTATCCCTTGATTAGTTATAATTCTGCTGTCTGAGTATGGTTTCATAACAGTCTATTTTCTCTGCTCTTGGCTCTACCCTTGAAAATGTCTTTCCTGTACAATGAAAAATGGCCCATGTTTACATTTGAAAATCTCACGAAGACTGCTTCCTGCCTATAGAAAATAGAGGCCCTTTTAGTTAAATCTGATTCATCGCTCTTAGTAAGTTTGTGTTTTTCTTAGAAATGTGACTGTGGTTTACTGCATGGCACTTAAAGCCACATTCATAATTCTTCTCAGCATAGACCTGTGGCTGCTTTGGGTAGAGTGTCAGATTGCTGTGGCACACGTCCTTATGAGTCTTAGAACCACTTGTGTCTAGCTGAGAGGGTTCCAAGCATCATCTTAACTTTTTCTGAGATATTTACAGAAGTCTTACAGTCATACCCTTAATTTGATCTTCACCTTAAGGCTGTTTTATACAATACTTGAATCTTTTGCTAGCTTGAGAGCCTGGGCATTAGGATAGTTTGGTTTTATAGCAGATCATGCTCTTGTCTCTCAATACATTCTCTAAATTCTGCGTGTTAACTCAACAGTTTCTTTCTTCGTGTTCATCTCTTTCTTTCCATATTTTATCACATGCAAGTAAATGAAAAAGCCAGCTTTCAGCATTCTACCTGGAGATCATCTTAATCAGATTCACAGCTTCATTGGGATGGGCTCCATCTTTCAAGTTACCAGGGAATTTGGTTCTGCCACTGCACAATACGCATTAGCTTTTTCAGCCTCTAACTGAAATTTCTTTTTTCCCTAAGCGTCCCCTCACCACCCTTTCAGATTCCTGTGACACCTGATGCCAACACCAGTTGGTTTAATTTTTTTTTTAATGGCAGCTTCTTGTGTAATAAATCACCCCATACCTGATGGCTCAAAACAACAATATGTTATTATTTATCACAATTTAATGGGTTGGCTAGGCAGTTCCTCCACTGTGTCTTTTTGTTGTACATTGAAGGCATTTATCTCATTCGCTGAGTCTCTTCAATTTGGAAATACTCAGTCACCATTACTTGAAATATTCCTTCTAAGCACCTCTCTATCCTCTCGTGGGACTAAAATTTCTCACGTATTAGACATTCTGACCAGGTACTACCTATCTCCTTCAGCGTTTTCTTTCCCCCTCCCATTCTTTTTCTCTTGTACTCTGTCCTCTGTCTTCACTGTCTCAAATTCAGTATTCTCTTGTGTTGTGCCTGTTGTCCATCTAATTAATTGGTAATATTGTCCTTCAGATATATAGTGCTGATTTTATATATATATATATATATATATATATATATATATATATATATATTTTTTTTTTCCCCCCCTTACGCGGGCCTCTCACTGCTGTGGCCTCTCCGGTTGCGGAGCACAGGCTCTGGACGTGCAGGCTCAGCGGCCATGGCTCACGGGCCCAGCCGCTCCGTGGCATGTGGGATCTTCCCGGACCGGGGCACGAACCCGTGTCCCCTGCATCGGCAGGCGGACTCTCAACCACTGCGCCACCAGGGAAGCCCAGATTTTATATTTTTATAGATTCAGATTAGTGTTCAAATTCTACATTTTTTACCTCTATCTTATATTTTCTTTCTTTTTTAAACTCTAATCATAATTATATTGTCTGCTTTACTAACCCCAATACTTTGATGATGTCTGGGTATGCTTTTATTGTTAAGTGTTTTTATACTAAGCTCAGATCTACCTTTCTTTTCGCATTATATTGTTATTGTATATTGGCTCTTGTGGATGACCATTGTAGTTTTGTTTTTTTTAATTATGTCACATTGCTCTAAAACTTACTTTTTTTTAAAGCAAGTAGGTAAATTGCTTGCAGATCACCTTGACACCGTCAAGTCTTGGTGGTGTGTGTTAATCTTTGCTGATGTAGGTCTGTTTTAGTTTTTCCCGTAGTCATGGGATGCAGCCCTTGTTTCTAAGATATGCTTCTTCTGTTGGATAATTTGTGTGTGGACTTGACTGAGCCATGGTGTATCCAGAATTTGGTTAAAAATCGTTTCTGGGTGTGTCCTTGAGGGTCTTTCTGGATAAGATTAACATCTGGATCAGTAGATTGAGTAAAGCGGATTGTCCTCCCCTGTGTGAGTGAGATTCATCCAATCCACTGAAGGCCTGAATATTACAGGTTGAGTAAGTAAGAATTCTTCCTCTCTGTAAGTCTTCAACCTGGGCTATCAGCATCCTCCTGCCTTCTGACTCAGACTGAAATTTACACCATTTGTTTTCCTGACTCTCAGGCCTTCAATTCAGGCTGGAACTAAACCATTAGCTCTTCTGGGTCTGCAAATTTCTGGCTACAGGTGTTGAGACTTCTTACCCTCCATAATCACATGAGCCAATTTCTTATAGTAAATCTCTTTATATTTATTATATATCCTATTGGTTCTGTTTACTTGGAGAGCCCAGACTAATAGAGCATTTGTATCCCAGGCATGTCCATTTTAGTGCCTACACTGAACACACATAGTTCTCATCTTGTACACCTCATGTTGGTTGAGCTCAAAGTCCAAATTTGTCTCTCAATCACCAGGAGGACTCTGAAATCTCTTACTGGCCCTCTAGCTTCACAAACAAGTATTCTGAAATAAGTCTTTTGGAGCACTGAACATGTATGGAACTGAGAGAAATAATAATGTAGATTTTTGAGGGATTTCTTTTTTGCTGCTATATTCGCTCTAGAAACTTGCACTCAGCAATTCAAACAATGATTATATTCTCCACCCAGAGAGAGCTGCCCTCTGCTTTTCCATGATTTCCCTGTGCCACTGTTTGGAAATACGCCTGAAAAACTGGGATTTCCAAGTTGAAACTGATTACTATTTAGCTAGATTACTAAATGAATGTATGGATCTTTTTATACTCTACATTTTTTTCAATAATCAAATTTAAAAGTCTATGAAGACTTTTTGTTGTAAAGTGAAGAATTTCGTCTCAACCAAAAAGAAAAGGTCTAGGCTTGGTCCCATGTCCTGGGAGGTAACCTCTAAACCCCTGGAATTTCCCCACTGATAGGAGCATCTATTATTTATGGATCACACCTGATAGTGATAGGAGGTGGCTCGTGGTAGGCCCCCCAACTATGTAATGTCATTTCAACCTCTACTAAATTGGGAAGCTGGAGACTGAGTTCAACCAAATGGCAAATCAACCAATCAACCATGACTGTGTAGTGAAAATTCAGTAAAAACTCTGGACCTCAAAGATTGAATGAGGGACCTCCCTGGTGCTTCAGTGGTTAAGCCTCTGTGCTCCCAGGGCAGGGGGTCCAAGTTCAATCGCTAGTCAGGGAACTAGATCTCACATGCTGCAACTAAGATTCCACACGCTGCAACCAAAGGAGCCTGCGTGTCACAACTAAAGATCCCACATACCGCAATGAAGACCCGGCACAGCCAAATAAATAAATACTTTAAAAAAAAAAAAGATTGAATGAACTTCCCTGGTTGGCAGTACTCTGTGTATGTAGTCACACAGTATGTCTAGTGGTAGATAATGCTGTCTATGACTTCATGGAAGAGGATGACCAGAAGCTCCATGTTTGGTCCTTTCCTAGTCTCTTCCCTTTGCATTTCTTCTTTTGGCTGGTTCTAATTTGTACCTTTTCTCCGTAATGAATGTATCCATAAAACTAAGTTTGCAGTAAGTACTGTGAATCTTTACAGCAAATTATGAAATCTCAGTGTGGTTTTGGGAAACCCCTGAATTTGCTTTTGCTTTGAAAAGTCTTGAACAGACTCAGCAGTTTGGCTAATGCCAGGTAATGACTCAGAATAATGTGGCAGCAAAATATTACCAATTGCAGATCTTGAATTCTATATGCAGAGAAATTATCCCTCAAGAGTGAAGGAACAATGAAGACTCTCTAAGACATACAAGAACTGAAAGAAATCACTAACAGATCTGCCCTGTGAGAAATGTTAAAAGAAGTTCCTTAGGCAAAAGAAAAATAATCCAGGTCAGAAACCTGGGTCTACATAATGAAAGAAAGAATATTGGAGAAGGAATAAATGAAGGTAAAATATAATATTTTATTTCCCTTATTCTCAATTGATCTAAACTATAACTGTTTAAAGTGACAACAGTAACAAGCTATTGGGTAATTGTATTAATAAGTAAAATGAATGACAGCAATGTCACAAAAGACAGGAGGAAGGAGTTAGAAATACTCTGCTACAAAGTATCTGCACTACACATAAAGTGGTATAGTATTACTGGAAGGTAGACTTAGATTAGTTATAAATGTAGATTTCAAACTCAAAGATAACCAGTAAATTTTTTTTAATGTATAATTGTTGTCCTAAGAGAGGAGATTAAAAAAAATCAAATAAAAGCCTCATTTAAATCCAGAGAAGAGAAAAACAAAGAATAATTGTAATAATTAGAATACTTTTTAAAATATGGTAGATATTAATCCAAATGTATTTGAAATCTCTTCAAATGTTAATGATCTATATACCTCAATTAAAAGACATCAATTTTTAGAAAAGATAAAGACACAACTATATATTTTCTATAATAAAGTCATTTCAAATATAAAAGCACAAACAAGTTATAAGTAAAGAGATAGAGGAAGATATGCCATGCTAATGCTTATGAAAAGAGATCTGGAATAGCAATATTCAAATTTTTATGATAAATTGAATCATAAAAAATAATGTTCTGAAAAAAGAAAGAAAGAGGCACAAATGGTTTCACTGATGAATTATACCAAACACTTATGGAAAAAATGATATTGGTTTCCTACAGTCTCTTCCAGGATATTTAGCAGAGGGAAATGTTACAAACTCATTCTATGAAACCACCATTATCCTAACACTAAAATCAGGTAAAGACATTGCAATAAAGGAAAACTACAGACCAATATATCTCATGAACACAGATGAAAAAAATCAATGAAATATTAGTACACAGAATCCAACAATGTATATGAAAAATCATATATGATGACCAAGTGGGATTTATTCTAGGTATGAAAGGCTAGTTGAAAATTTGAAAATCAAATAATGTAATCCACCTTATTGACAAGATAAAGAAAAATCATATATATCATGTCAATTGATACCAAAAAGCATTTGACAAAATCCAATAACTTCATAATAAAAAATAAAAATTCTCAGCCAAGATTAGAGAAATTCCTCAAGTTAATAAAGAGCATATATAATAAAAACTATAGCTAATATCCTAATTAATCTTAGTAACTGGGTGTTTTCAGCCTAATATTGGGAACAAGGCAAGGATGCCCTTTCACCACTTCTAATAAACATCATACTGGAACAAGAAAAGGAAATAAATGGTATCAATTGGAAAGGAAGAAATAAAACACTTTTATTCTCAGATGTATAAAAAAGAGACAACAGGCCCAAAACAGAGTCACTTGTGGACCTCAAAGATTGAATGAGGGACTTCTCTGGTGGTTCAGTGGTTAAGACTCTGCGCTCCAATCATCAGCAAACCAAGACTTAATACCTAACCTAATTGCAGTCTCAAACCCCCATCTAACTTTTAAGCAGTCAACCTGGAATTACCTTGTCAGCCCCATGGAGGTAATCTGCCCAATAGGTCTTTCTGTTCCCCTTAGGTGGGCAACCTTGCCTATAACAATGCATTTTTTGCTAATAATTTTCTTTTTTCTGTCCCATTTCTGCCTTTAAAAAACTTTTCTACAGCTCAATGGAGCTCCTTTCTATTTATTTCTAGATAGTACACTGCCTGATTAATGAATTGTTTAATAAAGCCAATTAGATCTGTAAAATTTACTCTCATGAAATTTTGTTATTTAATAGATTTGGTGGCAGTGGTGGGACTGAGGCAGACTTCTGATAGCATTCTGGGTCAACAAGAAAGACAGGCATGGTGACTGTGAACCCTTTGAATGTACTGTCTTTCTCATCCTTTCTGAAGGTCATGGGTAAGTTCTCTCTTGGTTCTGACTTCGCGTTCTTTGTGTCAAGCTCCTGATCTGATTGGCTTTCCAGTTCACAGTGCCACATTTACGTGGAGCCCCGAGTCTGCAGTCCCCATTGGTCGAGGTCTAATGGTTCAGCCCTTTCCCCCAGTCCCAAGTACCACAGTCATTGCTCTGATACATGCAGGACATTCTACTTGTCTGTCTGCAGTAACTTCTAAACCCCAGCTCTCGGTTCTGTCTGCAGATCCCACACTGGGAACTTTGGACAGTTTTATCTGCAGCTTGCCGTCTGTTTGTAATTATTCCCCAGATTCCATGTTAGGAATTGCTGGTAGCAGCTGTAGTTCTCTGTTATTTGGAATCAGTCTGAAGTCTTCATTATTTGGGGTCTACTGGCTCAGGTCTTTCCCCAAGCTCCAGTCTGCTGGTTATTGCTGGTTTGTTAATATGTACGTTTAAATAAACTATTGCTAACAAGGGTCTCTGAAGCCAAAAAGCTGCCAAAAACAAATTGGTGGCCATGGATCAAGCATTTAAGAGCTTTTCTGAGCATTACGCACCTAACTCAAAGACTCTCTTATTAGGATAAGTTGGTCACTAAGCAGGTTCCATTGACAGTAAGTCACCCACCAACATCAAGTGCAATGAGGTACTCTATAAAACATCACACCATTTTCAGTCTAGCAGCACATCCCTTTTATGTATTAGTTTGGCTTTGAGAGACCCAAAGGCTTAGCTAAAATAAATAATAATAAAAGTGGGATCCTTAAAATCCAGCATTAAGTGCCATCTTCTGGCATACCTGCTTATTTTATATCTAAGAACTGCAGCCCCAGAAGCTGTATATATATATACAAAGATGAAGAAATCTTATACAAACAACCTAGAATTACAATGGCCACTATGGGGAGCCTTCCAATTAGACAAGATCATTCATTTAAGGAACGCACTTGAGGGGCTTCCCTGGTGGCGCAGCTGTTGAGAATCTGCCTGCTAATGCAGGGGACACGGGTTCGAGCCCTGGTCTGCGAGGATCTCACATGCCGCAGAGCAACCAGGCCCGTGTGCCACAACTACTGAGCCTGCGCGTCTGGAGCCTGTGCTCCGCAACAAGAGAGGCCGCGATGGTGAGAGGCCTGCGCACCGCGATGAAGAGTGGCCCCCGCTTGCCACAACTAGAGAAAGCCCTCGCACAGAAACGAAGACCCAACACAGCAAAAATAAATTAATTAATTAATAAACTCCTACCCCCCCAACATCTTCTTTAAAAAAACAAAAAGAAATGCACTTGAAATCAGGGTTACTATATCAAACAAGCAGAATGGGATACCTATTTTTATTGGTATACAGAAACTTCCAAAAGACTTCAAAATTCCAAACTAACTTCATTGACAAACTTGTGGCAAAAGGCTAATGACAATTTAAAGACACAAGGCCATAAACAAAGTCTGCCAAGCGATTAGCCTTACAGCTACAAAAGCTTCAAGGTCAGAGACATCAAAATGAACACGCATGCCTCCCCCATTACACCCACCTAACAATCCATCATCAAAACGCTGGCCCAGAAATTGATGTCTCATTTGTAATCGACTGGGACTCTGGAAAAGAGATTGTCTTCAAATAGCCTATGCAAAATTTTCAACATCAACTCCACACCCCCATCTCTACATTCAAAGGAGGGCCCCCAAATAGTCCCCTCCAGAGCTGATTACTTTCTGAGGGATCTTATGGTAAATGGCTATATTACTCTACTCAACAGCCAAGGGGAAACTAAAAATAAAATTAATAAAGCCCCTTGTCAAATTCTGGTAAATAGAGCTACCCTCTCCAAATTGGACCTCACTCAGAACCTGCAGGTGGGACCCTGGAAAAACTGACAGAAGTCAACAAAGTGTAAGAATTCTTACCAGGGTCAGGATTCCCGAAACTCTGCCTGTAGTGTCCTGTTGAGAGAGGAAAATAAAATTTAATAGAGAGACCTTCAAGATGGCGGAAGAGTAGGACGCGGAGATCACCTTCCTCCCCAGGAATACATCAGAAATACATCTACACGTGGAACAACTCCTACAGAACACCTACTGAATGCTGGCAGAAGACCTCAGACTTCCCAAAAGGCAAGAAACCCCCCACGTACCTGGGAAGGGCAAAAGAAAAAAGAATAAACAGAGACAAAAGGATAGGACGGGACCTGCACCAGTGGGAGGGAGCTGTGAAGGAGGAAAGTTTCCACACACTAGGAAGCCCCTTCGCAGGCGAAGACTGCAGGTGGCACAGGGGGAAAGCTTCAGAGCCGCGGAGGAGAGCACAGCAACAGGGGTGCGGAGGGCAAAGCGGAGAGATTCCCGCACAGAGGATCAGTGCCGACCAGCACTCACCAGCCCGAGAGGCTTGTCTGCTCACCCGCCGGGGCGGGCGGGGCTGGGAGCTGAGGCTCGGGCTTCGGTCGGAGCGCCGGGAGAGGACTGGGGTTGGCGGCGTTAACACAGCCTGAAGGGGTTAGTGCGCCAAGGCTAGCCGGGAGGGAGTCCGGGAAAAGGCCTGGAGCTGCCGAAGAGGCAAGAGAGCATTGTTTCCTGATGCACGAGGAGAGGGGATTCAGAGTGCCGCTTTTTAAAGGAGCTCCAGAGACGAGGGTGAGCCACGGCTGTCAGCTCGGACCCCAGAGACGGGCATGAGACGCTAAGGCTGCTGCTGCCACCACCAAGGAGCCTGTGTGCGAGCACAGGTCACTCTCCACACCTCCCCTCCCGGGAGCTGTGCGAACAAAGAAGAGAAAGGGAAATCCCTCCCAGCAGCCTCAGGAGTAGCGAATTAAATCCCCACAATCAGCTTGAATTACCTGCATCTGTGGAATACCTAAACAGATAAGGAATCATCTCAAATTGAGGAGGTGGACTTTGGGAGCAATGATTTTGGGGTTTTTTTCTCCCATTTTCTCTTTTTGTGAGTGTGTATGCTTCTTTGTATAGCTTCGCTTTTACCATTTGTCCTAGGGTTCTGTCTGTCCTTTGTTTTTTTGGGGTTTTTTAGTATAGTTTTTAGCACTTGTTATCATTGGTGGATTTGAAAACTTAAAACTAAAAGCTGGTTCTCTGAGAAGATGAAAAAAATTGATAAACCATTAGCCAGACTCATCAAGAAAAAAAGAGAGAAGACTCAAATCAATAGAATTAGAACTGAAAAAGCAGAAGTAACAACTGACACTGCAGAAATACAAAGGATCATGAGAGATTACTACAAGTAACTCTATGCCAATAAAATGGACAACCTGGAAGAACTGGACAAATTCTTAGAAAAGCACAACCTTCTGAGACTGAACCAGGAAGAAATAGAAAATATAAACAGACCGATCACAAGCACTTAAATTGAGACTGTGATTAAAAATCTTCCAACAAACAAAAGCCCAGGACCAGATAGCTTCACAGGTGAATTCCATCAAACATTTAGAAAACAGCTAACACCTATCCTTCTCAAACTCTTCCAAAATATAGCAGAGGGAGGAACACTCCCAAACTCCTTCTACAAGACCACCATCACCCTGATACCAAAACCAGACAAAGATATCACAAAGAAAGAAAACTACAGGCCAATATTGCTGATGAACATAGATGCAAAAATGAAACTTAAAAGCTTTTGCACAGCAAAGGAAAACATAAACAAGACGAAAAGACAACCCTCAGAATGGGAGAAAACATTTGCAAATGAAGCAACTGACAAAGGATTAATCTCCAAAATTTAAAACCAGCTCATGCAGTTCAGTATCAAAAAAACAAACAAACCAATCCAAATATGGGCAGAAGACCTAAATAGACATTTCTCCAAAGAAGACATACAGCTTGCTAACAAACACATGAAAGAATGCTTAACATCACTAATCATTAGAGAAATGCAAATCAAAACTACAATGAGGTATCACCTCACACCAGTCAGAATGGCCATCATCAAAAAAATCTACAAACAGTAAATGCAGGAGAGGGTGTGGAGAAAAGGGAACTCTCTTGCACTGTTGGTGGAATGTAACTTGATACAGCCACTATGGAGAACAGTATGGAGGTTCCTTAAAAAACTAAAAAAAAACTACCATATGACCCAGCAATCCCACTACTGAGCATATACCCTGAGAAAACCATAATTCAAAGAGTCAAGTACCACAATGTTCATTGCAGCAGTATTTACAATAGCCAGGACATGGAAGCAACCTAGTGTCCATCGACAGATGAATGGATAAAGAAGATGTGGCATATATATGCAATCGAATACTACTCAGCCATAAAAAGAAAGGAAATTGAGTTATTTGTAGTGAGGTGGATGGACCTAGAGTCTGTCATACAGAGTGAAGTAAGTCAGAAAGAGAAAAACAAGTACTGTATGCTAACACATATATATGGAATCCAAAAAAAAAAAAAAAATACGGTTTTGAAGAACCAGGGGAAGGACAGGAATAAAGACACATAGAGAATGGACTTGAGGACATGGGGAGGGGGAAGGGTAAGCTGGGATGAAGTGAGAGAGTGGCATGGACATATATACACTACCAAATGTAAAGTAGGTAGCTAGGGGGCAGCAGCCGCATAGCACAGGGAGATCAGCTCAGGGTTTTGTGATCACCTAGAGGGTGGGATAGGGAAGGTGGGAGGGTGAGGCAAGAGGGAGGAGATATGTGGATATATGTATATGTATAGCTGATTCACTTTGTTATAAAGCAGAAACTAACACACCATTGTAAAGCAATTATACTCCAATAAAGATGTTAAAAAGAAATTAATATTGCACCTTCCTTTCCAAATCCAGACCCATTTGTTATTAATTCTCTCCCAGAGATAACTATTGCCTTCTTGCTTGCTTTATTTTGTGTCTTAAGAGCTTGGCTTGGCTTTTGGTTATTTCTTCTGTCTCTCTTTGGGAATCACTCTGGATATTGTGAAGGAAGTAACTTTTGCACCCTCTCTGAGGACATCTGTTGGGTCCGTGGAATTGTATAATATTGCCAGAATATTTACTGTTTGTCCTGGCTGAAATCTGATATTTGAAAGGATTTAATAACTTCATCAACAGAAATGTGGCCAAATTGTAAGCTGATATTCAGAGCCTAATTAAAAAAAAAAAAGTTTAGGCTTTCTCCTCTATGCTAGATGTACCCAGAGAAAAAGAAATATAATCCAACATAGGTGGATGGGTATGCCAGTCCTTTATCTTCAAGGCTACGACCCAATTTATTGAGGAATTAAAAACAACTATCGTTATCTAAAAAGTCTTTATAAAACTAGAAGTGCAGCTCTAGAGGCAGTTCAAAGTATACCTATTCCTTTTACGAATCCCCAAAATTTCCTTATTTATCATAAAAAGCATGTAACTTGCATTCTTTCCCAGTGCCTCTGAGATATGAAAGTTAAAGTACAAACTTTGGGGAGAACTTTCTTATCAGGAGAAGAACAAATAGGGATAAAGGGCATTTGAACCTTGGGCAAATGGAAAATCTTTTAAGAGCTTTCTCCACAGATATTAGTGAAGGGCTTTAGCCATCTGAGCACGTAATCTTAACTGATTCTATCCCGAGGAAAAAACACTTAGATCAAACTACTTTTATAACTAGTGAGTTTTACATTATTGTACCTGTCTCATGGCTAATATTTTAAAACAAAACTGTAAGGTCTCTAGCTTCATCTGTCCATATGTTTATGTGTGTCTATATATGTGTTGTAGATATGTGGTATGTAGTATTTTTCTACCTCCAAATGGTATCGCCAAAAATAATCTGTGAAAGTGCTCTATTTAATTGGTTTAAAAAGAAATAAGTGCTTGTATGAATTGAAGAAATATAACAAAAAACTAACCCAAATGCTTTTCAAGGTAATATAATCTAGGATTAATGTTTGGTAATTTAAAGATTGTTTGTTTGTTTATTTAGTTAAAACAAGCATATCTTTAGAGTTATCAGCGTTAAATATAGTACTTTTATTCTACCTTGGCTTAATGGATTAATGTTATACAAAGTTTGATAGTAATAATAATAATGATAATAGCTTGAGATAATGACTAACTTTGTTTAATGTTTCACAAAGTTTTTGTTGGTTATTGAAATATAGTTGTTAGGAACACATAAATTAAATAGATGTAAGCAAGATAAAATGTTTTTAGGTGAACTATTAAAGTGGTTCCCCCCAATCTTTTTGGTAACTTAAAATCTTAAAGTTTCGCTAAATTAAATGATGAGTTAAATTAATATCCAGATCATTTCCAAATAAGAGAAAATATCAAAACATTATTTACTGAACTTAGTAAAGGTTTATCTACTTTTGACTTTTTTTTTTTTTTTTGCGGTACGCGGCCCTCTCACTGTTGTGGCCTCTCCCGTTGCGGAGCACAGGCTCCGGACGCGCAGGCTCAGCGGCCATGGCTCACGGGCCCAGCCGCTCTGCCGCATGTGGGATCTTCCCGGACCAGGGCACGAACCCGTGTCTCCTGCATCGGCAGGCGGACTCTCAACCACTGTGCCACCAGGGAAGACCTACTTTTGACTTTTTAATTGCCAAAAATATTAGGATATTTGTGTCTGTAAATAAACATATTTTATGACATATTGAGAAATTTACTGTGAAAAAGTATACAGTTTTAGAAATTATAAAAAGTATTTATAAATTTGTCAAGTCACAGAATACTACTATAAAGAAGAGTTCACAATTACTTACTTCTTAGCATTCACTGGAAATTAAGGGCTTCTAAGGGTTAAAAAATTCTAATATATGTTATTGAAGCTACTAGAAATAACAAGGGAAACATCTCCATATGCATGCAAAGTAGGATGTTTGTTTTTGGTAAAAGAAGGTATAAGAAATAGAGATACACTTTTTTTGTTGAAGGAAAAGAAAGTAATTTTGTCCTAAAGAGAGGCTGGGGAAGAGGGAAAACACAATACAAAATCTGAATGTAAAAAGGGAAGTTATAGAAGGTTTTATGGAAAAGATATCTTTAGAAAGAAATTTTATACATGGTCAGGGCTGGCTAAACTTGGAATAAATTTAATAAGTAAATTCTAATATCAAAAGTAAGCTACTGCAAAACTAGAATTTGGTTTTCTCTCTGGTAATAGAGCAAAGTTTTATTGGACTATTGGTCTGTTCTCGATAAGAGACTATAAAAGGCTTTCTTTTTCCTTTTAAAATAATCTGCCTAGAAAACAAGAATTACGTTCTTATTAAAATATTTTTCTGTGTTCAGAAAGCTGAATCTTCTCTACTAAAAAGAAAGCTAAGTTTTTAAAACTACTTAACTTTCTTCATTTGCTTTTAACATCTTCTATTGTCACTATGGTTAAATATATAACTAAAAATTGTTTCACAGTAACCTATGATCCTATTTGACCAAGTGTTTTAAAACCTTTGACATTTTTTGACAAACTTGTAAAAATCAAATTTCAAATAAAGTCTGACTTTGAACTAATTTAAAAAATTTCCAGAGGGCCCCAGAAACATCTCAAAGAATATATTCTATCTCCTTATGAAAAGGGAGATACTAAACTAATTCGGCTTATTTAATATGTTAAATTACATGGGAAGAACTTTCAAATAAAAAGTAACAAAAAGCTTTCTTCATGTTTTGTTTGTATGGGTATATGTTAAAAGTGTTCCAAGAATTATGTGAAATTCCTAAAGTCTGATATATCCTGGTATAATGTTATCATAATTCCAGTTATGGTCTTGAAATGTTGTATATTTCAGAAATAACTATTTCTTTATCAAATGAATTCTAACAATGGGCATTTTTAAGTTTTTGTCATTAGCCAACTGTTATCATTTTACTCTGATGCTTTGCAAAGGTGTTCCTGTAAAAATACTTCATCTTTAAAGAGATTTATAGACAGAACTCTGATAGGACTCTAGAACTCAGATTTCTGATAACTTTAAGATCATAAAACTGAACTGGTTGATAATTTTTAGAGCTAATGGGAAAACTGGATTCAAGGAGAACAAGAATTAAAATACATGGGACTAAAATGAACTAAAAAATATGATTATAATTTTTATGACTTTTTGCTGGTTCTTTTATTTTTTGTTTTTCTAGATTTAAGAAAACTTTTAATCTTTTCTCTTAAAGTTATCAGCAGTTTGGTAAGATATGTCTTTGTAAACAAAGATAAAACATTGACTTTTTCCCCCCTACCTGATCCCTCCAAAATTTGGAAACTCTTAAGTATCTTTTTCATAGCATTATAGTTATTTATGTTATTTCAGGAAGAATTTGTTCTTCTTATTACAGGACACAATTGGAAACATTGGTTGTATTACCGATGCTTTGACTAGAATGTCATATTTGAGATATGACCAGATATCACCAGACAGCATTAAGGAACTAAGGTTGATTTTTATAGAGTCAATAAAGTCCTGGCCTCAGAGGCTTTTAAGAGTTCAATCTAAAATTCCTTATGGAGGGCTTCCCTGATGGCGCAGTGGTTGAGAGTCTGCCTGCCGATGCAGGAGACACGGGTTCGTGCCCCGGTCCGGGAAGATCCCACATGCCGCGGAGCGGCTGGGCCCGTGAGCCATGGCCGCTGAGCCTGCACGTCGGGAGCCTGTGCTCCGCAATGGGAGAGGCCACAACAGTGAGAGGCCCGTGTACCGCAAAATAAAATAAAATTCCTTATGGAAAATTGCAGCAAATCGGCCTTAAAAAGAGCTGCAGTTATAATCAGGACAAGTTAATGCAAACAAATTATCCTTGATAAAGAAATGGGAATAATTGTAGAGAAAAATTATGTTTGCACTTTTGTTTAAAAAGAGCTGCAGTTATGTAATAATCAGGACAAGTTAATGCAAACAAATTAGTTTTACTGTGATTATCCTTGATAAAGAAATGGGAGTAATTGTAGAGAGAAAAATTATGTTTGCACTTTTGTCTATACTAGATTCTAGAACTCTTAACTGTCTTTGAGGTTTTGTTATATATCTATAAATTGGACTAGATCTTGATCTTCTAGTTTCCTCAAATATCTGTGGCTGGAATTTTCCAAGTTAATATATCCAATTTACTCCCACCCTTCTGGTTTGGAATCACTAAGAGCCAAGATTGCCTTTAAACTGCCTTGGAAGGGATTATATCAGGTCCTCCTCACTAACCAGATGTCAGATAAGCTTCAGGGACTTGAATTTTGGATATACATCTCATAGCCAAAGAAGGTACCACCTGACATCTGGTCATGCACAAACACCGGAGATCTCCAAATCAAATCAACTAGGAAGAGAAGCAGCTGACATTGAGGTAGACTCCTTCCTTCCAAGACACTAGACCAAGACTTCATACTTTAAACATGAAACGTTTTATTCTTCTCTTTCTTTCCTTTACTCTGGCATTGATCCAGAAAGATAATATCATCATCTGTAGCTCCCAGGCCACTGCTAAGAGGGCAACCTCTAGAATTTAGGACAACTCTTTATTTCAGGGGAGGAAGATTTACTTCTCAAATACACTGAAAACCAACTGACCCGTCTTGAACGGACAAATGTAACAATCCCTCTGAATGAATCCATTAACAGTGCCACCTAAGTGGAAATGGTTTGTGCCCTGACAAGATTTATCTTTGTGGTGGCTGTCATTCCCTTTGGACCTGTGAATACCTAGATACCTGCTGCATAACTGAGCAATGCCTCTTAGGTTATGTAACTTTGCCCCTAACCGCTCACAAACTGAAAGCCCTCATTAGTTTACTCTTCTAGATTTACATTCTTGAGTTAGAAAGAAATTACCAGGAGGCAATTATAACTCTGATTCACTTCCTTTGGCAGGGCTATATTTCCCTGGTTAGGAATAAATGTAAATGAGGATATGATCAGAAACCTCTCCTTAATTCTCAAAGATACTGCAGAATCTATTGCTAAGACAATAGCTACAAAACAAAATCCTGAGACTGTCTGGCCAAAGTTTTCTTAACAGTAGGATAGCCTTTGATTATTTTTTAGCTGAGAAAAGAGGTATCTGTGCTGTGGCCAATACCACCTGCTGTCCCTGGATGAACACTCCTAGGGAAATTGAAACTCAATTACATAAGACTACTAAGCAAGCCACTTGCTTTAAGAAAAACGTGGCTCCTTCAAGGCGGTCCTTCTTTGACTTATTTAATTTTAATTGGTTTGCATCTTGAGGACCATGGCTTTGAAGTACATTCCAGACATTGGGAATCATCCTGCTTATAGTTACCATAATAATCTCCCTATTACGCTGTATTCTCTCAACAGTTTCAAATTCATGTCCACAGCCCCTAACCACCTAGCAAATGATCTCCCCGAGACTGGAATGTCAGAAAGGAATGAAGAGAATTACAGACTTAAAGATTGTGAACTTGAAGCCAAGCTGAACTTGAAGATCACAGGGATTAAGCAAAAACAGCATAAAAGGATCCACAGAATCTGTGAAAACTTTAGAGTGGTAGCTGAGAGCGGTGGTAATGCCTTAAATTTTGATCACATCTCTCATGTTAGGCTGAGAGCCTGATCAAGAGGGGCAAATAATTTAGAAAGAGACAACAGGCCCAAAATGGAGCTACTTGTACTAAACTCCAGGTCCACAAACCAAGACTTAATACCTAACCTAGTCACAGCCTCAACCCCCCAGGAATATAACCTTCAACCAGTCAGCCTGGAATTACCTAGTCAGCACTAGAGAGGTAATGCACCTAAGAGGCCCTCTGTTCCCCTTAAAAGGGCAACCTTGCCTGAAAGAATTCATTCTTTGCTAATAACTTCCTTTTTTTCACCTGCTTTCCAACTTTAAAAACCTTTTCTTCTCTACAGTGCAACAGAGCTACTTTCTGGTTGCCAGATGGGTTACTGCCTGATTTAGGAATTGTTTAATAAAGCCAATTAGATCTTTAAAATTTACTCAGTTGAATTTTTTAACAGATAGCATAATTGTCCATGTAAAAATCCTCCAAATTAATACACAAACTCCTTGAAATAGTGAGAGATTATAGCAAACTCAGAGGAATCAAGATTAATAAGCAAAAGGTCATTGTTTTTCTTTATACCAGTAATGGACAATTTGAAATTTTTAAAATGCCAATTGTAATAGCACCAAAAAATGGTACAAGATGGGCGTGGAGCATCTGGTAGTCCCAGAGAATAAGGGAGTGGTAAACAAAAAATAATGGAGGTGTGTCAATAAGACACAATAGCCCACCAAAAGAGCTCCAATACTGATATTTTTTAAATGCTGAATAAATAAATGTGGGAAATAGACAAATATTCTATGCAGAAGAATTTCCAAAAACCATAAGTAGATACTCTGTTCTTAAGGAGGGAGAGCAAAAATCCCTACTCCTTGGTTGTGGGCTGGGCTAAGTGACTTCTTTCCAAAGAGTACCATATGCAAAAGAAGAAAACAGAGAAAAATTTACAACGGAGAAACACAACAAACATTACCTACGCCAGGGGATCAAGGATAACATCAAGAGTGAAGTCATGTTGATATTAAGTATCTATGGTAAAATGAGAAATACATTCGGTATTTCTCCTGGCTTCTGCCACAGAGCTCCTAAAACACTTAGAATTTTCTAAGCTATAGGAGTATTTTTTGTTATTCACATGGATCCACTTTGAATCACACCTGACTTTATGCTAAGGGTGGGGCCCCTACTTACCCTCAGGATGGGGCTGGTCACCAGAAAGACCAAGTGATTAGGAGGTTGGAACTTTGAGCCCACCCACTAGACCTCTGGGGAGGGAAGGGTTGGGGATTGAGCTCTATAAAATACTCTGGAACAAGGAGATTTGATGATCTGCCAGGTGGTAAATGAACCCTTGTGCCAGGAGGGTAACACACCCCAACTCTAAGGGAATAGAAGCTCCTGTAATAAGGATTCTTCTGGACCTCATGCTATGTCTGGACCTCATCTGGCTGTTCATTTGCAACATTTATAATATCCTTTACAATAAACCAGTAAACAGAAAGTGTTTCCCAGGATTCCTTGAGATGTTCTAGCAAACTATCAAACCTGAGGAGGGAGATGTGTAGCCAAGCCAGACACAAGAGTGTATGTAACCTGGGGACCCATGACTTGATATTGATGTCCACAGTTGGGGGTAGTCTTGTGATTGAGCCCTTAACCTGTGGAATCTGAACTAACTCCAAGTAGCTAGTGTCAGATTGAATTGTGGACACCCAGTTGCTGTCCTTAAAGAATCAGTGAATTGTTCAGTGTGGAAAACCACCACACATTTAGTGTCAGAAGTGTGGGTGTAAGTAGAAATAGCACTTCATAGTACCCTTGATAGAACATAATGAGAATGGAACTTTACCTCTCTGATCTTCCTATAAAAAATTCAAAATCCCATTCTAATTAGAAAAAATCAGACAAATCCCAACTGAGCAGTATTAAATAAAATATCTGAACAGTAATCCTCAAAACTGTCAAGGTTATAAAAAGAAAAAAAAATTCTGAAAAGCTGCCATTGCCAAGAGGAGCCTAAAGAGATATGACAACTAAGTGTAATGTGGTATACTAGATAGAATCCTGGAGCAGAAAAAGTACATTAGGTAGAAACTAAGGAAACATAAGTTATGGATGCTAGTTGATAATAATGTATGGATACTGCTTGACTGTCACAGATGTATTATGCTAATATAAGAGATTAATAACAGGGAAAACTGAGTACGAGGCATATGGGAACTCTATGTACTATTTCTGAAATTTTTCTATAAATCTGAAACTTCTAAAAAACACTGCAATTTTTCACCTTCCTCTCTTCAGTCATTTTCACCTCCAAATATTTTAGTGTAATTTCTTACATAAAAGGTGGAAAGGGAAGAGAGAGTGATGCTCACCAGGCATATTGAGTGTTTTGAGTGACGCACAGTGTGATAAGATATATTCGTCTAAGAATTACATCAAGTATTTAATTGCTATATCACAATAGCTACAACTGATCATTTCTATATGATTTCATTCATCTGTATCATTTCAATATTCATCTCTAAATCAGTATGGATAATAATTACATATATGTGTAGCTAGCTAGCTAGATATAGATAGATACAGATATGGATGTATCAATATATTCTTCCAGAACCCAGAACAGTGTCTTCCATATAAATACCTGTGAATGAATAAATACATCCTGTATTTTATAGTAGTTATTATAAGATATTATTACTCTCATTACTTTCAAGTATATATCTATTAACATTTCTAAAGATTCTATTTATAGATATAAAGTATTTTATCATCTAATATTATTTTCATTATCATCATCAACTCAAGAGGTTTTATTCCATTACCTTATAATGAAATATCTGAGCTTAAAGAGAAACAATGTACTGGAAACATTAACTATTCTTGTAGCAACAAACCTGTGAAGGAAATCACCTCTGTGAAAAAATATGCTTTTTAAATTGCTACAAGAATTTCTATGAGGAGTCCAAGGTGATTTTCTCAAGAGGAGGCAAATGCTTTTACTCTTTTAGTGACTACTTGGTATTTTCACAGAGAGTTATAATGATCATAGGTAATGCATCACCAGGCTCTTATAAACTGTAAAATTTGTGAGAGAGATGTATTTGTCGAACTCTGTGAAGGCACTCTGTGGTTGCTTATGCAGGATTAGTTTTGCTGGAAGTCCAGAAGACAAAGGCCATTTAATAAACTCTTTGCTGCTAGTCAAAATGATATCCTACTGATACCATCTGGATATCTGCTGGAATCAAGTTTACCTCTACTTGTAGGAGCTTGAGTTGAGTCAGTGAATAGCTCCCTGTACAGATATGTTTAAACAAAAGTGTTTAATCAGCATGCTTGTTGACTGATTATATTACAATCTTGTGATTTGATAGGATAAGGACTTCAGTAATATAAACAAAAGATTTTAACTATTTTTTAAGCTCTTGGAAAGTGAAATAAGTATTTAAATTTTTTCCATTTTACCTAATAAACAGTCATCCTAACAATTACTTTTCTTGTTCTGCATAGATTACAGTCTTATATAATTTCATCAATTTAAATCCACAGGCATAGGGTCATTTGTGCAATCATTTAGACTTTGTTTCCTAGGAAACAGACCAGTCAAGAGCTGAAAGATGACCACCCACTTTCTTTACCACCATTACTTGATCCTGTGCTAATCCATGTAATTCAAAATTTCTTTTTCATATTGCTCAAATTCTGCTGTGGTTTTAAGGCCATTTTAGAACCTCATTTTCATTTAATATTTTACAAAATCCTAAGATAGAGTTGTTAGCAACATTCAAAATGGTAAAATTCTTTACTGGTACAATTCATATTGAATTTCTAAATCCCACGCTAACAGAAATGAACAATGTTATAACATATTGTGTGAAAAATGATCTGTAATAAAAATATTATATCTGGAGAGACAGGTATAGAACATATAAAATAATCCTTGACCTCAATATATTGCTTTTCATATTGTCTAGAATTTAGTCTTTACAGATACTCTTGATTATCTTGAAAAGCCAATTTATGTATAAATGAATTACGTGTTGGTAAATAGTTATGTAATATTAAGTATACTTGGAACGCTTGTTCCCAAAACTTGTTTATGACTCTACTATTGTCCTCATGTAACACAGTATAGGTCATACATTTTTTGAGATTGTTCATCAATTTTAAGATATGGCAGAGAAAAATGGTTTCTTGCAGAATAATATCTGATTGGTAATTGGTAATTTGGAAAGTTGTCCTAGTCTCTGGATCTGTGGTAAACTATGTTCTACCCAAGAGAACAAGGTCTGATTTCTAGCTAGACTATAAATAACAGAGTTTGAGGACAAATTGCTTGCTATTCAGATGTTACCTATTTCATTTGCCTTGAAACTGGCAGGCTCTGAATAATTGCTAAAATTTCCTTAAGCGTTTGGTTAAGAAAAGACATTATATTATTTTTAAACTGTGAGTCACCTTATATGGACTTAATGCCTTGCATTATCAAGCTTATAAGATAGATAATCCTGCAACTCATCATTTGAAACATGTCAAATATATATGGCATGTTTCTATCCAAGAGCATGCTAAACTATTTATAAAAGAACATTTATTTATACTTGTACTTCTCTGGATTTCCCCTCATTTGCACCCAAACATAAGGGACAACTAATATATACATCACATGATATTTTGGTGGGATTATCTATGGAGTTATAAAAATAATTGTACATATCATAATGTCTTTTGTATAGGTAATCACACTCCTTGCTTATGAATATTTACTTAGTATAATTTCATTTGAGAAACATAATCTGAAGCATGCTCTTTTAGGAGAAAACTATCCCTTTGTACCATGTGAAATTATAGAACTAAATGTCTTTCATTAAAGAAATACTATTAAAGTAGATAGGGAAAAGACACCTTTTCACTCAGCATGTGGTGAGCAGAACACATTAATTTTCAGTGTGTCTCTCCATTTTATGAACAGAAGATTCCAAGTACAGGTATCCTCCACTTCTTGAAAGTTTGCCTTATGCAACTTCACTTTTATGAAAGGCCTACTACATTAGTACCTGTTTTTGCTAACAAAAATAAATCCAAAGAGGATTTTTTTTGTTACGAAAAAAGGCAAAGTGAAAACAGCTCTCAGCATTTGTTTTGCAGGAGCCCTTATAGAGGCAGCACACCAGGAGCAGTGAGTGCAGCACCACCAAGCTCCTTCCCTGGGAACCACACTCAGCATCTCAGCGTAGAGCCACCCCAGCTTTGAACTGTGTCTGTGAGCATCTCTGCTTCATCTCCATTTATTCTGCGCATGCATTAGCAAGATGTGTCCTAAGGCAATTGCTTCTTTGCTTTATCCCCTTTCAACTTACATAAGGTTTCATAGGAACGCTCTACGTTTGGTTAGTGTGGAAACGTATCACATGTAACTGAGCTAAAATTAATACCCATAGAAATAGAATAACGTGTTCCTAAATATTTTATGTACACATTTTTAGAAATAGAAATAATTTCTGAATAGAGTTTTCATCATTAACTGTACAGAATACATACTATAGATTTTTAAGTAAATAAGAAAGAAATATTTATGAATGTGTTTCCCTCTGTTAAACATAATGAAGCTCAGATAGTAACGTATTTTACCTAAAAATTCTTAAAAGTGCCACTTATTAAAAGTTGTAGGTAATCTGCCACCATGTTTTTACTGAAGAGTATTTCTTAATTAGCCTTCTTGTTTTTCTTCACTTATTTTTCTATTTAAAATTTTATATTTAGAAATAATTTTTGATTTACTGAAGAATTACAGTATAGTACAGAGAGTTCCTGTATGTCTTTTTTTTTTTTTTTGAGGTATGCGGGCCTCTAACTGTTGTGGCCTCTCCTGTTGCGGGGCACAGGCTCCGGATGCGCAGGCTCAGCGGCCATGGCTCACGGGCCCAGCCGCTCCGCGGCATGTGGGATCTTCCAGGACCGGGGCACGAACCTGTGTCCCCTGCATCGGCAGGCGGACTCTCAACCACTGCGCCACCAGGGAAGCCCTCCTGTATGTCTTTTACTCAACTTTCACTAACATTAAGATCTTACATATTCATGGTACATGTATCAAATTGACATTCATACAATAATTAGTAACTAAACTACAGACTTTACTCCTATTTCATTGGGCTATCCACTAACGTCTTTTTCTTAAAAAGACATTTTAAAAATGTCCTTTAAAAATCTAATACTGAATATCCCATTGTTATCATGTCTCCTTAGACTCCTCCATTCTGTGACAGTTAATCTGTCTTTCACAACCTTGAAACATTTGAAATTTACTAGTCAGCTGTTTTGTAGAATGTCCTCCAGTTTAGGTTTGTCTGATATTTTACAGGAATACAGATTTTGTAGAAGACCACAGAAGTGAAGGGCCTTCTTTCTGCATCACGTCAAGTAATACGTAGATCAGTGTGACTTATTACAATAGGTGCTAAACTTGCTCACTTGGTTAGGGCGGTATCAGCCAGGTTTCTTTTCTAAAAAATTACTCTTTTCCCTTCCTATATCTTATTTTTTAGGTCTAGACCACATTCAAGGGGAGGTAAATAAATCTTCAATTCCTAGAGGAGGATGTTAAAAATTTCCAGTAACGTGTTAAAACCAAACAGACATGTCGTTAATAAATAATATGGGTTAAATGTTGCTGCTATGCAAATACTCTATTTCTTCTTAAAATTTCACTAAGTTTAGTATCCATCAGTGGATCTTGCTTGCAGCAATTATTACTATGATGTTGTAATAGTGATTTTCTACTTCCTTCATTTCTTCTTCAAGTATAAGTTTTTCTGTAAGGAGGGTCTTTTCCTTCTGCCACATGTATTTGTATATTCAATCATTTATTTATCTCTGCTTGGATTCATGACTATTTTTTTAAGTATTAATGTTAATACTTTAATTTTTCTTCTATCTGAGAATGGTTTTTAGAAACTAAATTCTTAGTGCTAGGTACTCTCAGTGGACCAACTAGGAAATACATGCATGTATACAAATCCATGTATATACATATATCTACATTTATTTCTGTACCTCTCTCTATATATATACACACACATATATACGTAGACATATATATACTGAATTAAATATGTGTCCATACTTAACTCACTTCTATTCATACTTAATCCAGAACCACAAGTTTCATTCCAGCAGTCCACTTCTTGCTTATTTGTAATTTCCTTCCGACAGTGAGAAACCTATCATCATGATCCATATATTTACTTGTCTGTTCAATTGTTATATACATGCAAAGTAGCTTCAGAACTGCAAAAAAATAAACCTGTGAGAAACAAATCTACCAACTAGAGTACTGTATTTGTTGAAAGTTATTTTTGCCTTTGGCTTAAAATATCCAGTTTTTAAAAACAATGTCTATAAAAAGTATTTCTTTAAAAAAAAGTTATAATCAGCTGTCTCTTTCCCATAACTTTCCATGAGGTTGTCAAATACTTTTAATAAAATTAGATTAAGGGGAGGACCTTCAAGATGACAGAGGAGTAAGACATGGAGATCACCTTCCTGCCCACAAATACATCAAAAATACATCTACATGTGGAACAGCTCCTACAGACCACCTACTGAATGCTGGCAGAAGACGTCAGACTTCCCAAAAGACAAGAAACCCCCCCATGTACCTGGGTAGGGCAAAAGAAAAAAGAATAAACAGAGACGAAAGAATAGGGACGGGACCTGCACCAGTGGGAGGGAGCCGTGAAGGAGGAAAGGTTTCCACACACTAGGAAGCCCCTTCATGGGAGGAGGCTGCAGGTGGAGGAGGGGAGAAGCTTCGGAGCCATGGAGGAGAGCACAGCAACAGGGGTGCAGAGGGCAAAGCAGAGAGATTCCCGCACAGAGGATCAGTGCCGACCAACACTCACCAGCCTAAGAGGCTGGTATGCTCAACCTCCGGGACAGGTCGGGGCTGGGAACTGAGGCTAGGGCTTTGGAGGTCAGATACCAGGTATAGGACTGGGGCTGGCTGTGTGAAAACAGTCTGAAGGGGGCTACTGTGCCACAGCTAGCCAGGAGGGAGTCTGAGGGAAAGTCTGGAACTTCCTAGGAGGCAAGAAACCACTGTTTCATGGTGCAAAAAAGAGGAGATTCAGAGCACTGCCTAAATGAGCTCCAGCGATGAAATGGGGATGAGCCACGGCTAGCAGTGCAGACAGCAGAGATGGGCATGAAACGCTAAGGTTGCTACTGTAGCCACCAAGAAACCTGTGCAGAAGCACATGTCACTATCCACAACTCCCATCCTGGGAACCTGTGCAGCCCGTCACTGCCAGAGTCCCATAATCCAGGGACAACTTACCTGGGAGAACACACAGGGAAGTTGTCCCTGGACCTACAAAAACAAACCCAAAACAATATAAGAAAATGGTAATAGGAACATACATATCTATAATTCCCTTAAATGTAAATGGATTAAATGCTCCGACCAAAAGTCACAGATTGGCTGAATGGATACAAAAACAAGACCCATATATATGCTGTATACAAGAGACTCAATTCAGACCTAGGGACACATACAGACTGAAAGTGAGGGGATGGAAAAAGATATTCCATGCAAATGGAAATCAAATAAACTTGGAGTAGCAATTCTCATATCAGATAAAATAGACTTTAAAATAAAGACTATTACAAGAGACAAAGAAGGACTCTACATAATGATCAAGGGATCAATCCAAGAAGATATAACAATGGTAAATATTTATGCACCCAACATAGGAGCACCTCAATACATAAGGCAAATGATAACAGCCATAAGAGGGGAAATCTACAGAAACACAATAATAGTAGGGGACTTTAACACCCCACTTTCACCAATGGAGAGATCATCCAAGATGAAAATAAATAAGGAAACGCAAGCTGTAAATTACACATTAAACAAGATGTACTTAATTGATATTTACAGGACCTTCCATCCAAAAACAACAGAATACACTTTCTTCTCAAGTGCTTATGGAATATTCTAGAGTATAGATCATATCTTGGGTCACAAATCAAGCCTTGGTAAATCTAAGAAAATTGAAATTGTATCAAGTATCTTTTCTGACCACAACACTACGAGACTGGATATCAATTACAAGAAATAAACTGTAAAAAAAATACAAACACAGGGACGCTAAACAATACCCTACTAAATAAGCAAGAGATCACTGAAGGAATCAAAAAGGAAAACAAAAAATACATAGAAACAACTGACAATGAAAGCACGACGACCCAAAACCTACGAGAAGCAGCAAAAGCATTCTAAGAGGGAAGTTTATAACAATACAATCCAACCTCAAGAATGAAGAAACATCTCAAACAACCTAACCTTACACCTAAAGCAATTAGAGAAAGAAGAAGAACAACAAAACCCCATAGTTAACAGAAGGAAAGAAATCATAAAAATCAGATAAGAAATAAATGCAAAAGAAATGAAGGAAACAACAGCAAAGATCAATAAAACTAAAAAGCTGGTTCTTTGAGAAGATAAACAAAATGGATAAAGCATTAGCCAGACTCATAAAGAAAAAAGGGGAGAAGACTCAATTCAATAGAATTAGAAATGAAAATGGAGAACAACTGACACTGCAGAAACACAAAGGATCATGAGAGTTACTACAAGCAACTATATGCCAACAAAATAGACAACCTGGAAGATATGGACAAATTCTTAGAAAAGCACAACCTTCCTAAACTGAACCAGGAAGAAATAGAAAATATAAACAGACCAATCACAAGTACTAAAATTGAAACTGTGATTAAAAATCTTCCAACAAACAAAAGCCCAGATAGCTTCACAGGTGAATTCTATCAAACATTTAGAGAAAAGCTAACACCTATCCTTCTCAAGCTCTTCCAAAATATAGCAGAGGGAGGAACACTCCCAAAATCATTCTATGAGACCACCATCACCCTGATACCAAAACCAGACAAAGATGTCACAAAAAAAGAAAACTACAGGCCAATATCACTGATGAACATAGATGCAAAAATCCTCAACAAAATACTAGCAAACAGAATCCAACAGCACATTGAAAGGATCATACACCATGATCAAGTGGGGTTTATTCCAGGAATGCAAGGATTCTTCAATATATGAAAATCAATCAATGTGATATACCATATTAACAAACTGAAGGGTAAAAACCATATGATCATCTCAAATGATGCAGAAAAAAACATATGATCATCTCAAATGATGCAGAAAAAGCTTTTGACAAAATTCTACAGCCATTTATGATAAAGACCCTGCAGAAAGTAGGCATAGAGGGACTTACCTCAACATAATAAGGCAATATATGACAAACCAAGAGCCAACATCCTTCTCAATGGTGAAAAACAGAAACCATTTCCACTAAGATCAGGAACAAGACAAGGTTGCCCACTCTCACCACTGTTATTTAACATAATTTTGGAAGTTTTAGCCACAGCCATCAGAGAAGCAAAAGAAATAAAAGGAATCCAAATCGGAAAAGAAGAAGTAAAGCTGTCACTGTTTGCAGATGACATGATACTATACACAGAGAATCCTAAAGAGGCTACCAGAAAACTACTAGAACTAATCAGTGAATTTGGTGAGGCTGCAGGATACAAAATTAACTCACAGAAATCTCTTGCATTCCTATAAACTAACAATGAAAAATTTGAAAGAGAAGTTAAGAAACACTGCCATATATTATAGCAACAAGAGGAAAAATATACCTAGGAATAAACCTACCTAAGGAGACAAAAGACCTGCATGCAGAAAACTATAAGACACTGATGAAAGAAATTAAAGATGATACAAACAGATGGAGAGATATACCATGTTCTTGGGTTGGAAGATTGTGAAAATTACCATAGGACCCAAAGCAATCTACAGATTCAATGCAATCCCTATCAAACTACCAATGGCATTTTTCACAGAACTGGAACAAAAAATTTCATAATTTGTGTGGAAACACAAAAGACCCTGAATAACCAAAGCAATCTTGAGAAAGAAAAACGGAGCTGGAGCAACCAGGCTCCCTGACCTCAGCCTATTCTACAAAGCTACAGTAATCAAGACAGTATGGTACTGGCACAGAAACAGAAATATAGATCAATGGAACAGGATAGATTACCCAGAGATAAGCCCACACACCTATGGTCACCTTATCTTTGATAAAGGAGGCAAGAATATACAATGGAGAAAAGACAGCCTCTTCAGTAAGTGGGGCTGGGAAAACTGGACAGCTACGTGTAAAAGAATGAAATTAGAACACTTCTTAACACCATAGACAAAAATAAACTTAAAATGTATTAAAGACCTAAATGTAAGGCCCGACACTATAAAACTCTTAGAAGAAAACATAGGCAGAACACTATGACATAAATCACAGCAAAATCTTTTTTGACTCACCTCCTAGAGAAATGGACATAAAAACAAAAATGAACAAATGGGATCTAATGAAACTTAAAAGCTTTTGTACAGCAAAGGAAACCATAAACAAGAGAAAAAGACAACCCTCAGAATGGGAGAAAATATTTGCAAATGAAGCAACTGACAAAGGATTAATCTCCAAAATTTAAAAGCAGCTCATGTAGCTCAATATCAAAAAAACAAACAACCCAATCCCAAAATGGGCAGAAGACCTAAATAGACATTTCTCCAAAGAAGATATACAGATCACCAACAAACACATGAAAGAATGCTCAACATCACTAATCATTAGAGAAATGAAAATCAAAACTACAATGAGGTATCACCTCACACCAGTCAGAATAGCCATCATCAAAAAATCTACAAACAATAAATGCTGGAGAGGGTGTGGAGAAAAGGGAATCCTCTTGCACTGTTGGTGGGAATGTAAATTGGTACAGCCACTATGGAGAACAGTTTGGAGGTTCCTTAAAATACTAGAACTACCATACGACCCAGCAATCCCACTACTGAGCATATATCCTGAGAAAACCATAATTCAAAGAGAGTTCATTGCACAATGTTCATTGCAGCACTATTTAAAATATCCAGGACATGGAATCAACCTAAGTGTCCATTGACACATGAATGGATAAAGAAGATGTGGCATATATATGCAATGGAATATTACTCAGTCATAAAAAGAAATGCAATTGAGTCATCTGTAGTGAGGTGGATGTACCTAGAGTCTGTCATACAGAGTGAAGTAAGTCAGAAAGAGAAAAACAAATACCATATGCTAACACATATATATGGAATCCAAAAAAAAAAAAAAAAAAAAGGTTTTGAAGAACCAGCGGCAGGATAGGAATAAAGACGCATACGCAGAGAATGGACTTGAGGACACAAGGAGGGGAAAGGGTAAGCTGGGACGAAGCGAGAGAGTGGCATTTACATATATACACTACCAAACATGAAATAGATAGCTAGTGGGAAGCAGCCGCATAGCACAGGGAGATCAGCTCCATTCTTTGTGACCACCTAGAGGGGTGGGATAGGGAGGGTGAGAGTGGGACGTAAGAGGGAGCAGATATGGTGACATATGTATATGTATAGCTGATTCACTTTGTTATACAGCAGAAACTAATGGAACATTGTAAAGCAATTATACTCCAATAAAGATGTTAAAAAAATAGATTCATTTTTCATAATATGAATTCATTACTGTGTTCCACCAACATCCTCATTTTTAAATTATTTTTTATAAAGCAAAGTTTATTCTTCGTAGCACACAGTTCTGTGGGTTTGGCAAAAGCATAAAATCACGTTACTGCCGTCACAGTGTGATACAGATGAGTTCCATTAACAATTCCTTATTGTAAAATTCTGCATGATAAAATACTTCTCATTGAATCACTAAGAATAGAGTATTTTATTTTAGTTATTAGAAAGGTATTTTTCACTCATCAATTCTTAAATTAGAGAAAATTCATCTAGGATATAGCCATTTGGAGATAGACAATCTGAGATTTCAAATACACTATTTCTCCACCATCATTAGAGTCTAGAAAGCTGTGTTATTTATCTTCTGATTTCTCTAAGAATTGTGAAATGTCTTCCTATTTCAATTTTTTATATTGTAAATGATGAAAACTGTTTTTTAACCTTCCTATAATCTTATGTTTGAATAAACAATAGAAACATAAACATATTCGTTTGTACATATCATGTAATACTGCTTAAAAACACACAAGTAACAAATAATATTAATTGCCATCAGGGAGGATGGTATGCTTGGATATAGAGGATTCTCTCTTTTGGGCTCGCTTTAACATTGTGGATCTTTATCATAGGAGCAAATTATCTTTTCTAAATGAAATCTTATATGATTATAACAATTACTTTTCCTTTATACTTAAAGGAAAAAAATTTAAGTAAACATTTGGAGAAGCATAACTCTATTGAGTTACACAGCCTTTCTTTGCAATTTTGTAGAACATTGAGCATTGAATGTTATAAAGAACACTGACTGTTACAAAGACATTTGAAACCAGCCTGATTTTTCCTTTACAGGGTTTTAATCCATTAAAAAAACAAACTAAATAATGATTCCTTCTTTACCTCTAAGGTTTCCTAACTTTATTATGCCCTGCCCTTATGTTGCTCTTTCTGAGAATTTTCTCCTGGCACACGGTGTGACCTTTCAAATATTATGAGCAAGTTGTTATGATTAGGATTCCGGCTGAACAGACTGAACTGAGAGATCCAAGGCACTGTGACTGAAAGAAGGTAGAGGTACATTTCTCTTCCAAATATCACTCCATGGTGAATAAGTGGGTTGTGTTTCCAAAGATTATCCAAAAACCAGATTCCTTTAATATTACTGTTTGGGAATCTCTCAGGATATTGAAACTGGCTGATTTATATGCCTGCATCAGGAAGGGAAGGGAAGCAGTTCTCTCTTTGATGGAAAGTGACACATTTCCATGACAAGGATTTAGTCATTTGGCCACATTAAGTTTTAAGAGAAGGTGGGAAATATACTCTCTGGATGAGTAGCCATGCTCCAAATAAAATGCCCATTTATGTGTATATTGGCTTTCATTTGCTAACCTTCCATTTTTTCACTTTTCCTCTCTTTCAATTTTATTTACCTACTTCTTTTTGTTTGGTTTTCTTAATTCTGCTCTTCATGATGATTACTATATTCTCTCCCTACTCAAAAGTAGAATACATATAAAAAATATGTTTAATTTTGCTCTACATTCTCTGCTTCCCGACACTAAGTGTCAAAACCTCTTCCTACTATGTCCAATAGAGGACTGCTGCTTCTACTCCTAAGCGTGTGATATTCACATATTTTGGCCATGTGGGCTTCACAGACTTTTTAATCACACCTGGGACTACAGGCATCCTCAGATAGCTCCTTCCCACACATTCTTTTTAGATCACTGCATATGACACTCCTTTCTCTTACAATGTATTTCTGTCTATAAATGTCTCCTCATTTTCTTCAAATGGGATATTCATGACTGTTTTTCATTTTCTTGTTAACATTTTATGCTTTTGGAGTAAAGAGAGTTCAGTGACATTTTTCCTATACCCTTTAAAATATGACTATCCCATATTCTTTATCATTTTGTGTACTTCTCTTATGATTTGTAATCTAGTATAGGATTTTATTAGACGTCACAATCAAGCTAAAGTGCCTTTAGTTATTAGAAACATTTACTTTTTTTCAATGAAAGTAGATAAAATGTTTAAAATATTTTATTGCCTAAAAAAATATTTATTAAGTTTATAACTAAATTTGTCATCAACTTAAACTTGACATGGTATTGAATGGTATCCTGAAAAATCACTCTAGGTAGTATAAGTGGAGAGGAGTAGCTTTGGGCACTCCTCCCTTTAATTCAGAACACTTATTAATATTAGGCGGTCAAATTTCTTGGATAAAATAGCAATTAGGATCAAAGTAAAATTACTTAGAAAGGGACTTCTTTGGGGATTCCTGGGCCTAATTCCAATGTGTGTGGTGTGGGGTTGGGTGGGATTGAGGCTTCCCATACAACACCAAGCAATTCTCAGTCACCAGATGGGTGTCCTACAATTCAACTAAATTCTGATACTATCTACCCAGAGACAGCATCAGATGCCACAGTTTAGGGGTTCAGTCCTATAAGACTTTACCTCCACAAACACTTAAGATGTCAGTTACAAGTCTAAGTTGTTACCTGTGCTTCTGACTGGCTATAAATCAGAGGTTCCCATGACTTCCTACTTGGGTTTAGTTAATTTGCTAGAAAACATTTTATTTACTAGATTACTGGTAACTCAGAAAAACATTTTACTTTCTAGATTATTAGTTCATTATAAAAAGATATAACTCAGGAATAGCCAGATGGAAGAGATGCAAAGGGCAAGGTATGGAGAAAGGGCTCAGAGCATCCATGTGCTTTCCAACCATGACACTCTTCCCAGATCTCCACCTGTTCACCACCATGAAAGCTCTGCACACCATGCCCTTTTGGGTTTTACAGAGGCTTCATTACATAGGCATAATTGATTAAATCATTGGCTATTAGCAAGTGATTTAACCTCCTACCTATTTCCCCCCTCTTCTCCCCAGAGGTTTGGGGGTGGGGCTAATGTTCCAACTCTCTAATTACTAGTATGGCTCCACTGGCAACCAGAGGCCATCTAAAATGTTGAAGACTGAATCAGGAAGAAATAGACATTCTGAACAGACTGATCACTAGTAGCAGAATTGAGTTAGTAGTCAAAAAACAAAAGTCCAGAACCAGACAGCTTCATAGGGGAATTCTACCAAACATATAAAAAGGAGTTAATACCCATACTTCTCAAACTACTCCAAACAATTGAAGAGGGTGGAACACTCCCAAAGTGACTGTACAAAGCCAACATTACCCTGATAGCAAAGCCAGACAAAGATGCTACAATAAAAGAAAACTACAGGTCAATATCTCTGATGAACATAGATGCAATAATCCTCAATAAAATATTAGCAAACCAAATTCAATAACATATAGAAGGATCATAAACCATAATCCTGTGGGATTTATTCCAGGGATGCAAGGATGGTTCAATATTCACAAATCAATCAGTGTGATATACCTCATTAATAAGAGGATAAAAATCACTTAATCATTTCAAAAGCAAAAGCATTTGACAAAATTCAACATCATTTCAAAATAAAAACTCTCAACAAAAGTTAGTATACAGGGAATATATCTCAATATAAAAAAGGTGACTTATAACAAACCCATAGCTAACACCATACTCAACCATGGAAAACTTTTAGCTTTTCTTCTAAAATCAGGAACAAGACGATGATACCCACTCTCACCACTTCTATTGAACATAGCATTGGAAGTCCTAGTCACATCAATCAGACAAGAAAAAGAAATAAAAGGCATCCAAATCAGAAGGGAAGAAGTAAAACTGTCAGTATCTGTAGGTGTCATGATAATATATATAGATAATCCTAAAATCTCCACCAAAAAACTGTTAGAACTGATAAATAAATTCAGTCAAATTGCTGGATACAAGATTAATATACAGAAATCTCTTGCTTTTCTATACACTAATAATGAACTATCAGAAAGAGAAAACAATCAAGATTAAAATTGCATCAAAAAGAATAAAATACCAAAAATAAACAACCAAGAAGGTAAAGACCTGTACTCTGAAAATCATGAAACATTGATGAAGGAATTTGAAGATGATATAAAGAAATGGAACAATTGTCACACTTATACAACAATAAACTCAAAATGCATTAAAGATTTGAATGTAAGATCTGAAATCATAAAAATCCTAGAAAAGAACAGAGACAGAACACTCTTTCATATAAATCATAGCAATATTATATAGTTTACATCAGTTCCCTAAGCAAAAGAAACAAGAGCAAACAAACAAATCAAAACAAAAAAATTACAGACACAAAAATAAAAAACAAGAAACAAATGGGACCTAATCAAACTTAAAAGTTTTCACACAGCAAAGGAAACCATTTCCAAAATGAAAAGACAGTTTAGTGAATGGGAGAAAATATTTGCAAATGATACAACCAATAAGGGGGTAATATGCAAAATATATAATCAGCTAATGCAACTCAATATCAAAACAAACAAACAACCTGATTAAAAAATGGGCAGAAGACCTGAATAGACTTTTTTCCAAAGGTATACAGATGACCAAAAGGCACATGAAAAGATTCTCAAAATTGCTATTCATCAGAGAAATGTACATCAAACCACGATGAGATACAATCTCACACCTGCCAGAATAGGTATCATGAAAAAGTCTAAAAATACCAAATGTTGGAGAGGATGTGGAGAAAATGGAACCCTAGAACGGTGTTGGTGAAAATGTAAATCAGTGCAGTCACTATGGAAAACAGTATGGAGGTTCCTCAAAAAATTAAAAATAGACCTATCACATGACCTAGAAATTCCACACCTGTGTACATATCTGAAGAAAATTAAAACACTAGTTGGAAAAGACACGCACCCAATTGTTCATAGCAGCATTACTTACAGTAGCCAAGATAAGGAAGCAAGCTAAGTGTCCACAAATAAATGAATGGATAAAGAAGATGTGGTATGTGTGTGTGTATATATTTACATACACATGTACATACACACAACAGAATGTTACTCAGCCAGAAAATAGAATGTGATTCTGCCATTTGCAATCACATGGATGGACTTAAAGGGTATTATGCTTAGTAAAATAAATCAGAAAGAGAAAGGCAAATACTCGCTATTATCACATATGTAGAATCTAAAACTTAAAACAAATAGATGAATATGACAAAACAGAAACAGACTCACAGAGAACCAAATAGTGGTTACCAGTGGGAAGAGGGAAGGTGGGAGGGCAAGATAAAAGTAGGGGATTAAGAGGTCCAAACTATTATGTATAAAATAAGCTACAAGGATATGTTGTACAGCACAGGGAATATAGCCATTATTTTGTAATGAATTTAAATGGAATATAATCTACAATAATATTGGAGCACCATGTTGTACAGTTGAAACTAACATAATATTTTAAATCAACTATACTTCAATAAAAAAGAATGGTAAAAGAAAAGAAAAACTAGATTTTCTGAACCATCTACATACATATGGCACTAAAAGCCCATAGAATATAATTAGATATGATGTTGTGCAGTCTTTTTCATTGGTCTATAAGTCCTCTATAATACTCTTAATTGTTGCTACTGCCTTTCTAAAGGTAATCTCTTTTACCATTTGATCATTAAAAAAAAACAAAAAATGAATGAAACTGAAGGAAAAGTAAAACTTTTATTCTACAGTATTAGACAGATTACTGCATACAGTTTCAATCCATTTTTTTTTAACTTGTGGGAACTTTTTAGGGACAGTCACTTCAATTAACTTGTAAACTGGCCAGTACTTCCTGGATATTATTGAGGAGCTACTCATGTTGTCATGAATTAAAACTCTACTTACTTCTTGAGCTATTTGGCAATGCTTGTATTACCTAAACCATGAGACATGGGTCAGGGGCATAGCTATGATATAATTTAGGACCCATTGAAGTAGCATCTCTGCAGAGTGAACTAAAAAGGAGAGTGAGGGAAAAAAAAGTGAAGAGAGCATCGTCCTTAGGAGTATAGACTCTGAGGCCTAAATGCACAATTTCAAATTCTAGTTCTGTTAGCCAGTTGAGAGACCATGGGCCAGGTACTTAATCTCTGTTCTTCAGTTTACTCACCTCCCTATGGTGGCTGGTGTAACTAGTTTCTACCTTGAAGAAGTATCATTAGAATTACAGGAGTTAATATATATCAGGTACTTACCACAGTGCTTGGTATATATTATAGTAAATACTTTTGTCTTTATTATATACCTTGTGCCCTATTTTTTCAATATGTGAACATAATCAAACCTTTGATGTTGTTCAATGAAGATAAACTAATATCACCCACTACAAGGTATTAATAAGTAGTGTATACATTTTATAACAATGAGAAAAAAAATGAATGAAACTCTTAAAAAGAATTTAAAATTTGAATTCAACCATTTATTTATTTATTTATTTATTTTTGCGGTACGCGGGACTCTCACTGTTGTCTCTGCCGTTGCGGAGCGCAGGCTCAGCGGCCATGGCTCATGGGCCCAGCCATTCCGCGGCATGTGGGATCCTCCCGGACCGGGGCACGAACCCGCGTCCCCTGCATCAGCAGGTGGACTCTCCACCACTGTGCCACCAGGGAAGCCCCAACCATTTATTTTTGCCATAGGAATAAAAACCTAAAACAAGCAAAGGCATTAAAAAAAATAACAGAGCAAGCATGTTAAGAAAAGAGGTGGTGGGCTTCCCTGGTGGCACAGTGGTTGAGAGTCCGCCTGCCGATGCAGGGGACATGGGTTCGTGTCCCGGTCCAGGAAGATATCACATGCCACGGAGCAGCTGGGCCTGTAAGCCATGGCCACTGAGCGTGCATGCCCAGAGCCTGTGCTCCGCAACGGGAGAGGCCACAACAGTGAGAGTCCTGCGTACCGCAAAAAAAAAAAAAAAAAAAGAAAGAAAAAGAAAAGAGGTGGTTTATTTTTCAAAATTAATTTAAGTGCATTTTTCTAGATCAGAAAATCAGAGGAAATATTGTCTTAGCAATTCAAACATACTTCTTTGCTTTCTGTAGGATTGCATACATGTTTAGTCAAAACTCCCAAAGAAAATCTATTTTGATGCATAGACACTAAAGAAATCAAATATTTCTGAAATAACCACAAGTATTACTTATTTTGATTGCCATTAACAGAAATGAGAAATAACGATGGTTCAAGAGAGGGAAGAGTTTTTTTTCAACATAAAAATTAATTTAGAGGAGGGAAACCCGGGGCGAATTGCTACACTTTCTTTCTGCTTCTCCCTACTTAGCAAGTGGCTTCCACCTAAAAAACATTTCTTTCTTTCTTTCTTTGCTGCACCACATAGCTTGTGTGATCTTATTTCCCCAACCAGGGATTGAACCTGCACTGTCGGCTGTGAAAGTGCAGAGTCCTAAGCACTGGACTGCCAGGGGATTCCCTAAAAGCCATTTCTTTATGGCAGAGACCTGCTGGAGTTCTATCTAATGTGTCCATATTACAGACTATGGCTGATGAAAGTGGAGACAGGGCAAAGGGCTCTTACAACATCTGTCTCCTGATGAGGAGCTTCCCTGTAACTCCTAAACCAAAACTTCACATGCATTTCATTGACCTCATTTAGCTATAAGGAAGGCTGGAAAGGTCATCATTTAGATACGCCTACTTCTATACATAATAAAAATCAGTTATATGTCTTTTTGTCCACATAGTTAACACTGTCTTGAAAGAAATACCTCCCATAGCACCTATTCTCCTGAAACTATGCACCACCCATGGTGAACATGATTTTAATTTCCTCTGAGCAACTGTGACTTATCTCTTTTTTATATCTTCCTTTAATTTTTTAAAGTTATTTAAAGTTAAAGAAATCACTCTCACTGACTTCAGACTATACTACAAAGCTACAGTCATCAAAACAATATGGTACTGGCACAAAAACAGAAATATAGATCAGTGGAACAGGATAAAAAGCCCAGAAATAACCCCACACACACCTATGGTCACCTAATCTATGACAAAGGAGGCAAGAATATACAATGGAGAAAAGACAGTCTCTTCAATAAGTGGCATTGGGAAAACGGGACAGCTACATATAAAAGAATGAAATTAGAACACTGTCTAACACCATGCACAAAAATGAACTCAACAAGAGTTAAAGACCTAAATGTAAGACTGGATACTATAAAACCCTTAGAGGAAAACATAGGCACAACAGTCTGAAATAAGTTGCATCAAGATCTTTTTTGATCCACCTCCTAGAGTAATGAAAATAAAAACAAAAATAAACAAATCAGACCTAACTTAAAAGCTTTTGCACAGCAAAGGAAACCATAAACAAAACAAAAAGACAGCCCTCAGAATGGGAGAAAATATTTGCAAACAAACCAACCGACAAGGGATTAAACTCTAAAATATACAAACAGCTCATGCAGCTCAATATCAAAAAAAAAAAAAAAAACCAAACAACCAAAATAGACACTTCTCCAAAGAAGACATACAGATGGCCAAAAAGCACATGAAAAGCTGCTCAGCATCACTAAGTATTAGAGAAATCAAATCAAAACTACAATGAGGTATCACCTCACACAGGTCAGAATGGCCATCATCAAAAAATTTACAAACAATAAATGCTGGAGAGAGTGTGGAAAAAAGGGAACCCTCATACACTGTTGGTGGGAATGTAAGTTGGTATGGCCACTATGGAGAACAATATGGAGGCTCCTTAAAAAACTAAAAATAGAACTACCCTATGTTCCAGCAATCCCACTCCTGCGCATATATCCAGAGAAAACCGTAATTCAAAAAGATACATGCACCCCAATGTTCATTGCAGCACTATTTACAATAGCCAGGACATGGAAGCAACTTAAACATCCATCAACAAGTAAATGGATAAAGATATAAACGATAAATAAAATGTAATATTACTCAGCCATAAAAAAGAATGAAACAATACCATTTGCAGCGACATGGGTGGACATAGAGATTGTCACACTGAGTGAAGTAAGTCAGACAGAGAAAGACAAATATCATATGATATCACTTATGTATGGAATCTAAAAAAAATGGTACAGAAGAACTTATTTACAAAACAGAAATAGAGTCACAGATGTAGAAAACAAACTTATGGTTACCAAGGAGGAAAGGGGGATGGATAAATAAGGAGATTGGTATTGACATATACACACTACTATGTATAAAATAGATAACTAATAACCTACTGTATAGCACAGGGAACTCTACACAATACTCTGTAATGACCTATATGGGGAAAGAATCTAAAAAAGAGTGGATACATGTATATGTATATCTGATTCACTTTGCTGTACACTTGAGACTACCATATTGTTAATCAAATATACTCCAATATAAAAGAAAAATTTTTATGAGAATAAAAAATTTAAAATATAGAGTTATTGGTATACATGTCTTAGTTTACATATTACTGCATATGATTAACAAGTGCCTTATATAAGAGTTTAAATATGGTAGTTAAAATAATAAAATTACTTTTCCCACAAAAGAAAAGTAAATATTAAGGCAGTTAGACAGTCAGTACATATTTATTGGAATTAATCTATCGATGTTAAACATTTTGTATTAGAAAACTGAGGTTTTTTTCAAGAAAAAGTTCTAAACTCTTACATGTCAGGAACATGCGTTTATTTCTAAATTGATACTGAATATGTGGGACGTTGTTCTACCTAAACAAATTTCCAAGCATGCATTAACCCATCAACCAATTCTGTCCAGTTCCCTTTTTTCCATGATTGAATTGTATTTGAGATCATCTTTTGAGCTCCTTTTAAATGTGACTGAGTAGAGTCTAAAGCTAAATAGAGAGAATTCTTCAAACCAAGGACCCATACAGAATTTCCTTTATAGTGATGAATATCTTTAAAGAAAATTTGTCATAAGTAGGCTAAATTACTGTATTCCATCTTAGAGAAATGTCATGCTGAAGTGATGTCTTAAAAATGAAGTCATTCCTTAGCTATCTTTACTGAACTTATTTTCAATGACTAAAACTTGAAAAGTATTCATTCCAGGAACGAACAAAATCCCTTCAAATAAAATTACTGAACTCTTCCTAGCTGGGAACATGCATTTATTTCAAAATCGATCGTAAACGTGTGAGGCAGTTTTCTACCTGTCAGGAGATAAAAAAGGAATAGTGAGCAGAGAACAAATCATGCAGGACATTGCAAGCAATACTCAGGACTTTTTGCTTTTAGCCGAAAGAGAATGGGAAGCTTCTAAAGAGCTTTATAAGGAGAAAGGACATAATCATACATTCATTTAAAAAATATAACTCAAGATGCAATTTGAAGAATAGATTAGAAATAAAATAAAGTGGATTTGGGATTAACCAGGTAGAACCACGTTGTAATAATACAGAAAATATATGATTGTGTTATGGATTAGGAGAGTGGCAGTGGGGTTAGAAAGGGTTTTACACAAAGCGGTAAAATAAATATGACTTATGATTAATTAGGAGTAGGAGGCAACAAAAGCAACTCTTAGATTTCTGGCTTGAGAAAATGAGTGTTGATTGTTGCTGTTTTATGAAATACACAATACTAAAGAAGTTTGGAAGGTATTATGATGTGTATATTTTAGATATTCTGAATTTGATTTGTTTGCCCATATTCAAGTGGAAATATCCACTAGGGTATGGCTAAACATTTCTATAACTCAAGAAGAAAGACTGGGAAAAGATAGATCAAATGTTGTCTGCATATAGATTAATTAAAACAATTTGAGTGTATGAGATCACTTTGTGTGGACCAAGAAGAGTTCCTTGGATAAAATTCTGAAAATTGCTCACATTCTGGAGAAGAAACCAGCACAGAAGACTGAAAAGGAGCTGCCAGAGTGTTGTCCTGGAAGACATGAGGAAGAGGTGATCTGAAAGGACAGTCATTTCAAAGATATCTGAGTATTTATTTGAGACTTAAAAGTGTTCATTAGATTATCCAAGTGTAAATTTGGCATGAATAATTTCAGGAGGGTGCTAGAGGGGATAAGCCAGAATGGAAATGTCTGAGTAAGGAGTAGGAAGTACAGAATTTGTAGACAACAGTTGTGCACAATATATTTTGGAAATTTGGTTCTGCATGAGAAGAGAAAATGGTGGCAGTGATTAAAAAGTGATGAAAAACAGGGGAGTGTTTTAAAGGGACCAAGACTTGAGCATTTTAAATACTGGTAAGATGGAGTCAGTAGAGTGAGAATACTGAGATGAAGTTGGGAGAAATTATAATTTCCTTAATTTGTGGATGGGAATAAGATCTAGGATAGACTTAGATTGTAAAGAAAAAAATTACTTGAAAAACTATATACAGGGAAGATACAGATGAAAATACATTGTTGTTATACAAAGATGAAGGAGTAAGCTAACCTTCAAGAAGTTAAAAGTGGGAGGGGATATGGGGACATATGTACACATGTGGCTGGTTCACTTTGGTGTACAACAGAAACACAGTATTGTGAAGTAATTATACTCCAGTAAAGATCTATTTAAAAAAAATAAAAAGAAGGTAACATGCAAAGTAACTGAAGAGAGAAGGGAAATGTTTAAAATATTTCAAGAAGAGACCAGGAAAAATTTTTGACTATGTTCATGAATTAACAATGATTAAGCAAGTTAAGGGGTTCCATTGATGATGCTAACTATTAATTTATAGTCACCCAAATATCCCTAGCTCTGAAATATTCTTTAGATGTTATCGTTTGCCAGGCTGAGTGTTTGGAGCAGGCTGATGGGATTTACTCAGATACTGGATAAGGGGCAAAACATGGAATATTGACATCATAGAAGCAGCCATAAAGACAAGTTGATGGCTGACGTATTATGCAAAAATGCAGAGGTCTCAGTTATTTCAAAGGACAGTTTGGGAAACAATTAAAGAAGTGTTATGAGAGAAATATCTGATTTTGGAAGTAGGAATATTTCTTATCATAATACATTAAAGGTGTGACCAGGGGAATGTGTGTCATAAGAGTCATGTGGGAGAAGTTATTGAACAGGTCAGGGAACTGTGAGGATGGCTTCCTGGATGGGTTACTTATCTATTCTTTGAAATCACTAACCAAGAATAAGATTTCCATGATTGTAGAAGGGAAAGCTATATGCCAGTTATCTTGGTTTTTAATTAATTAAGAGGAATGATCAGAAATTTGTTTTAAAAAAAAGGTAATTTGAGGAGGAGGGAGGGAGTGTTTGAGAAAATTGCATTACTTTATAAGAAGCAACGGTTTACTGATTCATCACTTTAGTTTAAAATGTCCATGAGAGTGAGAAAGGAAAAGAGTAGGGAAGCAGGGGAAAGAAGAAAATGTACCTAAGCCCTGAATTTGAAGTTAGGAGGATCTGGAACAATGAGTAACCCAACTTGAGGACTTCACTGAGAAGAACATTTTATGGAAGAGCCAGACTCTCCTATGTAACTTTATATGGTCACCCCATGGCCTTTCACAAATTATTTGTTCCTCATAACACATCTAACAAGCATGGACCAATGAATCTTCCTACCTTGCACAGTCCCTTCTGCCTAAATCCTTAATGTAATGAGTTTAAAACTTTTGATTTAGGAAAGACTTCAGGAAAATGAGAGTGTTTAAATCCCAGAGGAAGGCTTTGCATGGAGAAAAATGGTAAAAATAAACCCAAAAAACCCCAAAATCTAATAACAGAACAATCCCTGAATTTTCTTCCCTTTTACAATTTGTTCCACCTGCAATGCTTTCAAAAAAACTCCTTTACCATTCTTATGTGGTTCAACTATTATCACACACTTGAAGTTTTTCTAAGCTACTTATTTTTTGGACGAAAAATCACTATATAGATAGATACATACATCAATTTTATACAAATATATATAAAATCGATCTAGGGATCTATCGACCTATCACTCCATCTATCTGACACTTAGCACACACTACTTAATGCTCTCATTTTTATTTTATCTGTATGTATAGTTATCCCAAAGCAGTATTACACTGTGTAAATACAAACATAGAGAATATGTTTCTTTTTTATCTTCCACCACTGAAAGCATTGAAATTGTTTACTTAGATTAATGTAGGCACTACCTTCACTTTATTCTGAGTGGTTTGGTAACATAGGTGTTGGGCCGCACCTCACAGACCTACAAGGCCTGAACTTGCCCCACTTCAAGACTGAAGAGCCCAGGGTCAGCAACAGAGAATCAGTGGTCTAAGGGATGGTGGGGGGCTTACACGTCTGAAGCAAGGTCCTGGAGTGATACTCCACCGCGTGCTGCAGGCCGAATGTCTTTGCCCCCGGGTGGAAGGGGAGATGACCAGTTATAGGGGAATTGATGTCAGGTGGGCTCATTAGTTGTCAGGGAAACCAGTAGAGGGCTAGCTCACCTTCCCTTTGATAAGAACAATCACCAGCTGGGGGCTGCGGCAAGTAGGTAGGAAGGTCAGTCATGTGCGTAGGGTTTAAGTGAAGCAGGCACTGGTCGGGCAGGGGAGGGACAGAGAGCAAGAGAACAGCCATCTTGAGTGGCCTGACCATACATTAGGGATGACAACAAAACACATGGTGTCCTATGTGATGACGTGATGTAAATGACTTTGTGAGAACAGCACCTCTGAGAATAGTAATAATGGACAGATTTTAGTGGTTTCTTTATACAGATCATCTAAATTCCAAGAGGTGGGAAGATTACCTAGAGGAAAACAAAATTATTTTTACATTGACACCTTTTGAAAGACACACACTAATCTATTAGCAGATACTGGTAGTCAATGAAATACAGGTTGAAAATGTTGTACCTGAGGAATCTGGGAAAGCAAACTGTAAATAAAAGCCAGAAGGGTTTAAAGTTTATTCAGTCCAGTGTTTCCCAACATGCGCCTCTACTGCTGCACTAATGCAACATCTTCCCTTTAGTAATATGTTTCATTACCCACAGGGATTCTCCAAGTATTTGTCTGAATGAGAATCACTGATCTTTCTAAACCTCATTTTAGTCTCAAAAGTTAAGTGATTTGTCCAAGGTCACATAATAATTTTGCGACACAGCTTACAGTGAAACACAGGTATCCTGAATTATAATTCAGAGTTCTTAATATTACATCTGTTTTCTCTCTGTCGCTAATTACAACTACTTTACCATCTGAGTCCCTTAACCTTATTTGATAACTTAATTGTTCCCTACCAGTGTAATGCCTATGACTGCCTCTGATGGGGACTTGAGAGTGGTCTCTTTATAGATAAACAGGGAATATAACGACTTATATGTAGACTAAGATAATTTACAACAGGAAGAAAATAGTCTTATACTCTCTGAGAATATGAAAATCCATGGATATAGTTTTAAATTCCAGATGCAGAAACTCTGCCTAGAGAAAAACTGAAATCTATACAGAGTAGTATGTCCAGAAAGGGAAAGAGATTTTAAAACAGTAGTTTAAGAATTTGAGGATCTTTAACCTGGAGAAGAAATAATTTGGAAGGAATGTAATAAAATGTTTTAAAATTATCAGGGCTTTTGCAGGATCCTTGGAATTCCCAAATTTTGATGAGTTTTGCTAATGTAGATGTGGGTTTGAAGTTAGTCTTCATTTACTTGGTGGGTAGAATAAAGATTGGAACATGAAAGCTACCAGGAAAAAAATTTTGACTGATGCCTTTGGATCACATCCTTGTAGAACTGCCTCCAAAACACAATGAGTTGACTTTAGAAAGAAATTTCTCTATCACTGTGACCCTGATGATTCATACTACGGCAATAATATCACCTCAAATTTCTGGGAATCTACTATCCCATCCTTAATGAGAGATAATTTGGCATATCAATCTATTTAAGCAAGATCTCTCGAAATTGATTTCTAAGCTGAACAGTTTGATTTCTAAGGAACACACTTTGAAGTCTATCTTTTAATACTTCCAAACAATAATTTCCCAGTATGCTTCTTCCAATATCATGAGCTTTCATTTTATTGGGAATTGTTCTTTATTTGGAAATCTTCAGCCAAATGAAATTCTTATCCAGTAAAAAACACAAAATATCTTATTTTGTATTATAATTTAACTTTAAACATTTTCTCTAGTAATTTCTGCTCATCAAGTTACCTATTTCTATTCTGAAAATATGTAGTATAAAATTATTATTCATTTTTGGTTATTTCCTTGTTAAATATTTTCCAACAAGAATGAAATGGGATAGGAAACTCATAACTTACCTAATATAAGGTTCCTGTGAGTGAACCATATCTTAAATCAGCATGACTGTAAATCTCCTATATCTTGACTAAAATTAACAGATCTAAACCAACAGAGTGAAATGAAATATATTGGAAAATTCACTGACTAGATTCAGGGAACATTTTTTGATAGTTACTATTTCATGGTGTGCCAGTTGTTCTAACTCTCTAAATTTAGGTTTGCTATACACAAAATAAAGGTGGTACGTGTTATTTGAATATTCAGAAAAAGTATTTTCTGTAATACCCAATAAATGTTAGTTCCTCTCTAGAGACTTCTGGAAATCAGAAATTGATAGAAGCAAATGCTAGATTTAAGATCATTTATTTACAGGGTACTTGGATTTTAAACAGTAATTTCTTTTTAATTTCAGAACTTTGAGAACTTTTCTGATCTACTAATAGAGAGGGAAAACAAATTTTGTATAGAAAGTTGGGGTTTTACTACATCAATATCATTTAACAGCAGTATATTTTTTCAGTTATTAACTATAGAGAAAGAATGAGGAATAAAAAAGGAAATGTAGCTCAAAAAAATCAGAAAGATGTTAACTGACAACGTGGTTGAGAAAACCCCTTTTGGTAAAGTGTAGGGATCATAACTCATATAGATATTAAAATAAAATTAGCAAATTACTAGAATGTTCCCCACAATATGAAAAAATATATAGGAGAATGTAATTGGCTACATTTATAATGATATCAGAGGTCATTTTAAAAAGCTGTAAGATGATACTACATCACCATGATAGAAATAGAGTAGAACAAACACGTAATTACAGAAGTCAATTAGAATTTGAGACGGGATTATGATTGCTGTTGGGATGTTTGTATCTTAACAGAATTGTGTTATAGTGTTATTGTTAATGAACTAAAAAAATATTCTTGCAAATCGTGTTTATGTCTAATTTCTTGTTGTTCCAGCTACATAAGAAAGTGGAATGAATGGAGAACAAAATAAGGCACTGAAAAAAAAATATGCCTGGTAGCTTTGGGGGGAACTTTTTGTAGTAGGGAAGAAAAAAGGGAGAGAGAGAGAGAGAAAAGGGAGGAGAATAGTATGAATTGTTGTTTTGGTCATTGTTGTCTGCATCTGTCCACCACAGCATTGTTAATACTCCAATTCAAACCTCTTATGTTCTTGTTTCTACTGTAAGCAATTCTTTGCAGGAAAACACACTCAGCAGGAAACCCCTTTTTTTGTCAATTTAGCAAAGCAAAATTGTAACTAACTTTTAAATCAGGTGTCCCCATGCTCTACTCATCTCTGGCCCTAGCACACCTTTCAAATCTTTTGATCACACAATACTTTGCCTAGCCTGTTGGTTCTTTCCATAGATAAAGAAGTAGAAATGAACAATAAGTAATTAGCAGGTGACCAGATCTCTTCCTTAGCTTCGCCTTCAGTAATCTCACAAACTGTGTGAACAAGACAGCATCTAAAGAAAGATCACAGGAAGTCGACAAGCCTGCACGCAGGGGAGGATGGTGACGACTCTGACCACCATCTCAATGATTAACTAAGATTACTTCCCCTTTCCCTTTAAAAACTTTCATGGATGGGGCTTCCCTGGTGGCACAGTGGTTGAGAGTCCGCCTGCCGATGCAGGGGACACGGGTTCGTGCCCCGGTCCGGGAAGATCCCACATGCCGCGGAGCAGCTGGGCCCGTGAGCCATGGCCGCTGAGCCTGCGCGTCCGGAGCCTGTGCTCCGCAACGGGAGAGGCCACAACAGTGAGAGGCCCGTGTACCACAAAACAAACAAACAAACAAACAAACAAACTTTCATGGCTGAGCAGAATCTTCGGAGTTGGTTTCTGGGGGACACTGAGCCCACCTTCTCCCTAGATCGCCGGCTTTCTGATTAAAAGCAATGTTTTCCTTTCTACCAGCACTTGCCTCTCAACTATAGATTTCTGAGTGGAGAGCAGCCAGACCTGAGTTCAGTAACACACCCAACACAATATTTTATATTACCAACTGCCTTTTCAGTCTTCCAACAGAACCTAACAAAGCCCTTTTCTCATCTTCCATAAAAACATAGGAGAGATATTTCCAGAACCCAAGTTTCATAATATAACAATTTTATTAAAATCACCCAATAGGCATACATATCTGTAGAGAACATTCAAAAAGCTTTAACAAAACATCAAACACTGCTACAACTAGTCTCTTCAGAGTGATCATTCTCAAGTCTCATCACCCACCCATTCCTTTCTCCCTACCTACCTCTCATTGTGACCTATTACAGATCATAAATGTTCCATCATACATTCAAGATGCCTGTTATAAAACACAACTCTTTATATTAGTCAATATAACTTTTCTACCACCCTCCACCACACACGTGGCATATACGTGTAACACTCATTTTTATAGCTCTATTCTCTAGTAGATTGAATTGCTTAAGGTGGTGCCATAGCTCAGTTAACTATGTCTGCCTAATACCTGTCACAATATCTCTTACATAGTACTTAATCAGGTGTTATTAGACAGATGAAGAAACGATGAATGGATATCTTTGATACCCAAAAAGAGGGAAAAACTTGATATTCTCACTTTAACCAAATAAGCAGAGGGCCATCCCCCTCCTTCCCACAATCACACTCTCAGTGATGAGAACTTCTAGAGGAGACGTTCTTAGAGAAAATGTTTTTAACACCGTTTCAATGATTTGTTCAAATACTTCAAAAAAATGGACTGAGAGATTGGTAAATAAAGAGTAGATAGGTAAGATAACTTAATATTTGAGTGGTAAACAATATTTTTATCAGAATTGTTAGAAAATTAGAATTTACATGTCTTAATACTTCACTAATAAGGCATAGAGAGCTATGAGATATTGGAAAGTGATTTGATGGCATTCTTTCAATTTCTGTTAGGTAAAAAAAATAATTCAGGAAAATTTAGTGCCAGGACTGCCAATGGTTATGCCAAATTTCAACCAGTGAGAATCTAAATTCCAATGATAATCTACTCTTTAACCATTTTTTTTCCATTTGTAGATCCCTGAACAACTTACAAAAATAGTTCTTCAGACAGGTCATAAAAAATTTAATAATGCTAATGGTAGCCCATAGACTATATATCAAAAGAATTATGCTTAACCGATCTAACCCAAGGTCAGAAAAATTTACCTTTAAAATTCAGTTTTTATATGCTTAGCCTGAAACCATGAGAGGAAAATTCTATATACACAAGTAAATCTGATTCTTTTCTTTCCACTATTCTTCATTTTCAGTTTTTCTATAGAAAGCATCTAAAACTTTGTGTTTATAAAAGAAAAAACATGTTAATAACTAATCCCCAAATACAAAAAGGCCACATCATTTTTCAACTTGTTTGTAACTAATCAGTTGATAGTGTGTTTCTCAAAATCAATCATATTGGTGTTTGTTTAGAAGTCTACTAATTAGCACTCCTGGCATAAGATTTAGGCTATTCAGAAAAGACTTATCCAGATTCTTCCAGCAGGTAAAAATATTCTCTTGAATTAATCCTATCCTTTGCATAGACATTCCTAGTTTTTCCAGTTTGGAAAATAAGGCTGACCTTTCTCTAATTGAGAATTGCCAAAAATTTTCAAGCATATTATAAACACATTTTGTAATCAATGCATTGTTTGTATATGTATGTGAATGAGTTTTCTTAGTCAAACATGAAGACTATTGAACAATTCACACATTGACTATGAAGCAGTACATAATAAATATGATTGAAAATTTATGATTGAATGTAGTCCAAGGAAAAATTAGCCAACTATTAATCTATATCAAACTCTTCTTCTTACTGATTAGTTTATTATCACAATACACAATGTCCTGCTGTACTTATGACACAAAATTAATTTTTACATTAAGTCCTTCCTTCTTTGTACTGCAACTATCAGAAATTAAATGTGAATAATATATAGGTACATCTTAAGCAACCCATATTTTAAGTCTGTGCTGTAGAGCTATGACTATGAATATTAAAATTAAATTAAATTAATTAAAAATTCCATTCTTCAGTTGCACTAGTCACATTTCTTATGCTCAACAACTAGCATATTATAAAAATTTCAATCAGTAGAGAAAGTTTTATTAGACAGCACCACTCTAAGACATAATTTTATAAATTGGATTTCACAATTCTTTAGAAAAATGTGTTATCACACAAAAAAGATTATCCCATTTTCTAACAAGCTTATAAAAATGGGCTAAATATTTTATATTAAATAAGTTCATTTACTCACAAATTGGGAGAAATTTTGAAACAGCAGTAAATATTTTCAATTAAAAAAAAAGTCCCAAACTTTCCTGCTTGAGGAAATATTCCCTTTGTGTTAAAAAATATGCATATTTGCATAGATCTATTACATTAAATTGGCTACTTTTGGAAGAAAAGGAAAGGAAGTAGCTGGAGGAAATGAAGGGGTAGAGCTGAACAAGAGCAAAGACTTAAATGTACCAAGAGCAGTGCATCATAAACCTAGAAATTTGATTAATTCAATCTCTATACCAAAAGTTAAAACAAAATATGATATAACAAACAGCATGCTTTCCCAGAAATATAAGGAAATTATGGTCTAAGACAATATTCCTTATGCTACCCAGTATATCAGCATTCTTATAACCTTACTAAAATTACTATCAAAAATTCTTTGCTACCCAGGTAAAGGCACTTGCTTATTTTCTTCAAATAACAACTTCGCAAATATTGAGTTCTATATAAAGGACAAACACCCAAAGAAAAAACAGAGTAAACAAAAAATCTCATCTTAACTTTACGTCTCCAAATTTAATTTATAAAGCATTTATTTTCATCCAAACACCAAATATTTTCAGACTATGAAACATGTCTCAATTCTGTGAGATTATTTGCTCATTAGTTACTTAAATATATGCATAAAATATAGACAGTAATATATTTATTGAAATGCTAATAACAGATTAATCTTGTAGATCTTAAAAATATCCAAATTCTACACCAAATGTTCTACTCTCTGTCCATTTCGAGACTCATTGCCACGCAAAACTAAACTATACCTTGAGATTGGATTTACAACAATCACACAGGATGTAAATATGTAGCATTAAAAGTTCATTACCAAATCTGCTGTGAACACATCAGAAGCAACAGGAAGATTAAGTCTGAAGATAAAATAGTTTCTACATCAAGTGGTTTTCAGTTTGTATGGATAAAAACATGGTCCTTGGTACTCTTTCTATGACAACTTGCATTAAAATTATTTATTTAATTTTTCTTCTATAAAGTGCTAATTACTTATCCAATACAAAAATCCTTAAAATTAGAAACAGAACATTCACCAGCTGTTTGGCACTGTACAAGACACTTAATCAGTCTGGGCAACATTCTTTGTAAAAAAAAATGTTGTTGCAATAAATGATCTAGAAGGACCCTAGGCTTCTATGTTGTATGCTTATCTCAATGTCTTAAATACAGTGGTGCATTGAAAACACCTTCCTTAAGATAAAGATAATATATCAGCAAAGATTTAATTATACATGGAATTCACTTTGGAGACAATATTTATAGATTAGACAATTATTATGAATAAGATATATGAATTCAAGTTTTAAGATATTATTGGAAGTTATTGTTTTATTTTATGAAATAGGAGATTAATGTTTCTTCTCATTAAGGATTCCAACCAAAACAGATAGTGTTTTCCTTTGCCCTTTTTATTCTATTAGCCAAATATCTATTCTTATAGTTTTGTCCATAAATATTACGAAGTCATTCAAGTGAGAAATTACCATTATCTCTTATTTGTCTTTTAACATTTCTTTAAACATTAACTGTATGAGCATAAATCTTTATTTTTTCATTTCATTACTATATGTTTCAAAATTTGAAACTATGTTATATGACTTCAAAATCCTTTTCTAAATTGAGGCTTAACATTATCGTTCCAATACTGCTTATTTTTATTTTTCCTGATTATTAAAAGGTAGATTCAAACAAAGCAATAGCAGTTAAAACACACTTGGTTTCAGAAAACTGTGTATACACCCACAATGAGTTGCCTTTGCTTACTTAATATACGCCAAACCTAGTGTCTCCATTTTATTACTTCCCAATCGCTTTTCAATTTAAACTGCTTTGACTTCACTCAAGACTCTAATAAAATGACCCCCCTGAGTGTACAAAGATACCTTAATTTTGCAAAAATCTAACAGACATTTTCCAGTTATCATACTTAACATGAGTGACATTCAATATTCTAGCGGACCACTCTTTGTTTCATTCATGTCTGTGATATTGTATATCCCAATTTTGGTTTTCCCCTGTTGTCTTTCACTCCTTCTAGTCATCCTGTCTTGCTTATTCATCATGTCCTGCTTTCTTGCTACATCAGTTATTCCAACAAGAAAAGAGAAACCAACAGTAATTTGAACAAGGAAAGCTTAACATAATCTATATCATGCAATCTCCCTCCTACTGTTTTGAATTTTACTGGGCCCAAGTAATTATCTCTGCAATGAACACGGATACAGACAATTACGTCTTCACCAAAAAAAGAAAGCAATGATGCAAGAGTGATGTAAAATGATAATTGGAAATTATCCTTTGGGCTGATGAGAATGTAGGTAAAATGGACACAATGGCAAATAGAAGAGCATATTTTTATCTGAAAGGGCAGGTATTCCTTATCTCTGCAGTTCTGTCCTATTTTCACTATGCTGGAATCGGGTTTCAGGGTTGTAAGATCTTTCTTAACTTTTTAAAGAAAATCTAAAAGCCAGATTCTTGAAGCCAAAATTTAAAATGGTCTCTACAACAAAACACAACAAAACATATTCTTAGCCCAACAAATACATCTATAAGACATACTGAACCAATAGAGGCCATCATGAATGTATATAGATATACATAATGTATATGAAATTGGGCCTTTAGAGGCATGGTCTAATCCAGAATAAGAGAAGAGAAGACAATATCAATCTTGTGATTGTCCAATACAACCCATAAAATGATCAATGGGAGGCTGTTTGTAACCTAAGACTGAGAAAATACAAACCAAGAAAGTGGAGCTCAGCCGTCTGGGTTCCTTTTTTCTGAGAGCATTTGCTTTCCCAACAGAGGCAGCTGAGAATCTTTGTTATAAGTGGCCTGGCAGGATTAGGAAAACAAAATGTAAATTCTAGTTCTATAAAGGGCTGTAGTCTAGGATTGCAGAAATAAAGGTGAACTCCAAGTAAATTGCTTCTCAGCCATGATGGAACCCAACCAGTAGTGCTTCCATGTAAACAACGGTTTTGTAATTTCTAGAGGTTTGAGGCAATGTGAACTAACTACTCCCCATTATTAAACTTCTCATAGTTTTCCAGAATAATAGTTTCAGTACTATCTCTAAAATCTTAGGGAGTTTACTACAGTTGAACTATATAGTCTGGGCTTCTAAATTTCTCAGGTAGGTGATAAATGATAACCAAGAAATCATAGGTCAAAATTCCATCATGTTTTCTATGCTATGGGAATAGAAATACTAATAAAAGTCTCTGATTCTTTCTGTCACTTGGAGTTGTTGGTACTGAAAAGTAACTTCTTGATATTATACTATATTGATGAGTAGAATTGTTATTAAATGAACCACTGGGAAAGTCCTAGATCACTTTAGTATGACCAGAATAAAAATAGTTACATTATTAAGTGTCTACTGTGAACAGATACTGTGGTAGACATTTTTTAAGAATCAAAAAGGAAAACCAAAGACAGAAAAATGGTTTGATCAAATTCATGTTTCTGTTTTGTTTTGTTGGTTTGTATCACCATGTTAGTCACTAAGGACCGACTCATACTTCCTACTGTGGTAGACGTTTTCTGTATATTCTTTCAACTGACTGCCCCCCTCACCCTTCAAATTAAAATAAAACAAAACAAAAAAGGCTGATGGTCAGAAGGTTTTAGGAACTTGCCAATATCACCCAACTAATAAATGGTAATCCTGGAAGTTTAATGGAATATATTTAAACAAAATAATATTAGCTAATTAACCTATTTTTTTCTTAAGTCATACCAAAGTACACTGTAATAAAGTTAAAACCCCAAACAAAATAATTATTTTTCATCATGTAGCCTTTTAATAAAGCTACTTTTTTCTGTCAATAAACATCACCTCACATTATAGCTAGAATGTTATGATGTTCATAATTTCCTTGAGGACATATTATAGGGACCATTACACAAAAGTACATTAAGACTATTTTCTAATGGCTTTGTGAGGTATGCAATGTTTTCATAAAGAAAGGGTTACACCTAAATCTCATACCATCTCTTGAATTTCATAAAGTAGAATTTCTTAGTACTAATAACATTTTACAGGTGACATTTCAAATAACGTGTCATACCAGTAAAATTATTAAACTTTGTAAAAATGTGAAACATTTTTAGATAACTGAAATCCTAATTTTGTTACAATTCATATAATTTTAATATCTGTCAAAATACTCTAACCCTTTGCATAAAAATATTTTTGTGACCCACTTAATTTTTAATCTGCTTAATATAGGGATGAATTTCTGCATGTAAAAATATTTTATTATGTTTACTTTTACTTATTTCATTAAAAAATAATTATTTGGATGGTAAAATCAATTTAACCTTGAATCCCTAGGGAATATAAAAACAGATTTTCTTCATGTTAATTAATGTTTAAAAAAAAATTGTATAAGAAATCTGGAACTAAACTTTTTTAATTTTGGTTTTTCTAAACTGTTTTTTTAAGCTGTGATCAACCCATCTTATTTAGACTTTCTGTTTGGTTCCATAAAGTACTATGAGAAAAGTTTTATTTGTATTTTCAACTTTAAACCATTCTGGCTTTTACTTTTATTTGTCTTTAATTTACAAATATTAAAGATTCATATAATTTATGTAGTTCATATAATTTCTAATTCATACAAATTATATAGTTCTAGTTTTACAAAACTGTCATATATAACACTATATACACCCATACATACACACACTTTATCTATCTACCTACCTATCTAGATTTAGATCTAGATATATGATGTTTTTGAGAAAGACAATCACTCTAGACATATCCCATTGACTTGTTTTGGATATCACTGCATTAAAATGTGTTTTATCTCAGTATGACAATGTTAAATGTTATAGCAATTTTATCACTACGTTTCAATTAAATAGTGCCAACAATACAGCACATTGGAAAGTAAACGGGAAATTTGGGGCCAATCTATTTAATCTATACATGAGAAAAATGAACAAACATCTTGTTACTACCTCATTTGGGTAGTAAATCTTAATTTTCCAGATTACTGTTTTCTTTCCTCTGAGCCAGTCTATTTCCCTTCACTCCTGTGAGCAAGGTATTCAGAATACAACAACAATGGTATACAGAGCTCACATTCTGGTGTCAGAGGCAGCTTCTTAAGCTTTTTTTTCAATAATAAATACAATGATAAGAAATATTAGAGTATATGAGAGTACAAAACGAAGACAGGTAAGCAAATTAAGTGGTAAGGCAATTTGAGACACGGCACGAAAGTTACCAGATGGAAAGGGAAGAGGTGAGGAAGAACAGTGATTATGTACAAATCCCAAAGACAAGAGAGTGGTGTAGGGTTTATAGAAACAATGGAGAGATATGCAATACTATTTGAAAAGAGCGGGGAGAGAGAGAGAGAGAAAGCGTGCACTATAATATAGAGTTATATTGTTGTATGTGTCCAAGTTTGTTACTTATTAACTGCATGTCCCTGAGCCAGTTACTAACTTCTTTTCAAATATATATTTTCTCATGTGTAAAAGTGAAATAAGAGTAACCCTACTTTCTATAATTTGTGTGACAGTAGTGTGATATAGCATATAAATACACTAGCACAATGCCAGGGACACTTTAAAACCTTGTGGGAGTTGTCCTGAAAACATCCTCCTCTACCTAAAAACCTGATCTTCATTCCAGAAGGGAGGAAGCATTGTTCCTACCCCGGGATTTTCCTGTATCTCATGGGCCAGAAGAGTGTTACATTGCTATTTATCTGAAAAGGAGACTGGGAATCTTAATGTTTAATGATGCAGCTTCTTCAATACAGACAAGCAAGGTAGTTGGAACATGTTTTGCATGATCCCATCTACAGCACATACAACAAACCTACACCCACAAAGACTCACAATTAAAGGATTTTAATGAGTCATTCACATAATGATTTTTCAATTTAGGAAACCTCCAGCAATAGATTAGTAGAAGGAAGTTACAGATACAAGATATCTATTTTCTCTGTGAAATAGGAAGAAACATCACTAATGAGGGAAAGGTAGAGAGGGAAGTGAAAAGAGTTTTTCAGAAGATCTTTTGACAGAGTTTCCATGGAGAAAGTAAGAGGTGGCTAGGGAAACACAGAACAACTTCTAGGAGCTATTGATGCTTGAGTTCATGACAACATTCCTCCCAAATATATTACATAATAACTTTCAGGAAAAAAAAATATATATGCTACTTAAATTTTTAGAAAAAAGTTTATTTTTATTTTTTAATTTTAGAAAAAATATTTAATATAACATATGAATTACATAAACATATAATATATATTCTATGTACCTAAAAATGGTTGAGATTATTATAGATATCCTACTTATATTCCATGAATTTAAAGTCTTATTTAAGATAAAAAAGACTGAATAAATTATTTAAACCAATTTTACATTACTTATATTAAAGGAAATCAGCAGGATATGTTGGAAATTTAGTGTAGAATTTGACCTGGCATAAGCAAATTATTTTCATTAGATAACAGCAGGAAATTTTCATTGAAACCAATTTTTTAAGACTTTGACTGACAGTGACCAAATTTGGCCTTTATCCTAAGGTCAATTAAATAAATAGAGATTATCACCACTCTCAAAGAAGGAGTAGATCAATCAAAAAAAGTGAGCATTTCATCTAAGGTTTGTCATCTTGAAAATATCATATCCACAGGACATTTTAATTCATGAGCATCCCAGAAAGGGTTTAAAAACAAAACATAATAAGTCAACATATATACAAAAGACAACTTATCTTTTGAGTTGAGATGATTCTGATATATCACAAATCAAATAGCTACAACAATTTAATTTAGATCAGATTTACTACAAAAAATATTGATTTTGCATCCATTGAAATAATAAGTGAGGCACTGGGGTATATATTGCAGCTATACTCAATTGTAAATAAGTTCAAATGGGAGTAATGGAAATTGGGCAAATAGCATAGGTTCTAATTTAATATGCCTCTGAATTACAGTAAACAGTCAACATAAATGTTACTTAATTTTTTAAAAAGTGTTATCCTATTTTTGAGTTCCATTTGAGGCCTGCTGAAAGAAATTTTGAATTCAAAAACAGTTAATTAAAGAAAGTGCCTTCCAAATCTAAATATTGGTATAGGTACCGAACCTATCAAATACCATGCGTCTTACTGAAAAGGAAAACAAAGAAAACTGTGAGATATTCCATGTTCATTGATAGGAAGATTCAATATTGTCAAAATATCAGTTCTTCCAAACTAGATCTATAGATCCAAAATAATCCCAATCAAAATCTCAGCAAGTTATTTTTTTTGGATATCAACAAACTGATTCTAAGGTTATATGGAGAGGCATAAGACCCAGAATAGTCAACATAATATTGGAGGAGAACAAATTTGGAGGACCGACACTATCTGACTTTAAGACTTACTATAAAGCCACAGTAATCATGAAAATCACCGTAATCACAGTAATCACGTGGCACTGGGGAAGAAGTAGTCAAGTAAACCACTGGAATAGAATAGAGACCCCAGAAGTAGACCCACTGAAGAGAAAAAACAGTCCTCCTGTATATCATCTACTGTCAACTAATAAATTTCTGACACTTCTGAACACCAAAAGTGTTTGTGGGTAGTATTCCACACCAAGAAATTCTGCAACTCCAGCTGGTGTCCTACAATACAGCTCAGTTCTGACACTGTCTACCTAGAGTTAGCATCAGATCCCACAAGTTAAGGGCTCAGTCCCACAAGATTGTACCCCTCTCCACTTCAGATGTCAATTACAAGTCCGTGTTGTTATCTGTGCTTCTAACCAATTGCCTATAAGTCAGAGGTTCCCAAGACCCATTCCTTGGGTTAGATTAAATTGCTAGAGTGGCTCACAGAATTCAAGTAAACATTTGCTTACTTGATTACTGGTTTATTATAAAAAGGATATGACCCAGGAAGAGTCAGAGGGAAGAGATGCACACGGGAAGGTATGTGAGAAGGGACTAGTGCTCCCATGCTTTTGGTGCATGTGCTACTCTCCCTGCATCTCCATGTGTGCACCAACTTGGAAGATCTCGGAACCTTATCCTTTTAGGTTTTTATGGAGGCTTCATTACTCAGGCATGACTGATTAAATCACTGACCATTTATTTGGTGACTGATTCAACCTCCGGTCCCAGTCCTTCCCCTGAGGGTCTGAGATGGGACTCAAAGTTCCAACCCTCTAATTACATGGTTGGTTGCCCTGGCAACAAACCACCATCCTAAGAGGCTTTTAAAAAGTCATCTCATAACATAAATTCAGGTGTGGTTGCAAGGGATATGACTCTGGAGATATTTTAGGAACAGTGAACAAAACTAAATACAACAAAAGATGCTATTATGGCTCTTATATAGGAAACTACAAGAGTTTTAGGAGCTAAGGACCAGGACAGTGAACAAGTAACAAATATGTATTTCTTATCATAAATCACAATATCACCCCAACATAAATATAATCAACAGATGTTTAACAAAAGAGCAAAGGCAACACAAAGGAGAAAAGATAGTCCTTTCAACAAATAGTGCTGGGACAATTGGACATCCACATGTAAAAATGAATCTGGACTCAGACATTATACCCTTCATAAAAAGTAACTCAAAATGGATCACAGAACTAAATGTAAGATGCAAAAGTATAAAAAGATGATAAAGGAGAAAACCTAGATGACTTTGGGCACGGTGATGACTTTTTAGATCCAACACCAAAGGCATGATTAATGAAAGAAATAACTGACAAGCTGGACTTCATTGAAATTTAAAACTTCTGTCAAGGCAATGCCAATAGAATGAGAGAACACGCCACAGAGTGGGAAAACGTATTTTCAAAAGGTATATCTGATAAAATACTGCTATCAAAATATATAACTCTTAAAACTCAACAATAAGAAATCAAACAACTCGATTGAAAAATGGGCCAAAGACCTTAACGTACACCTCACTAAAGAAGACATACAGAGAGATGGCAGATAAGCATATGAAAATATGTCCAAATTATAGCTATTAGAAAAATGCAAATTAAAACAATCAGATGCTGCTAAATACCTATTAGAATGGCCAAAAATCCAGAACACTGACAACACGAAATGCTGACAAGGATGTAGAGTAACAGTAACTCTCATTCATTGCTGATGGAAATGTAAAATCGTACAGCAATTTTGAGGGACAATTTGGTGGTTTCTTGAAAAATTAAACATATTCTTACCATGCATTCTGGAAATCATGATCCTTAGTATTTACACAAAGTATTTGAAAACTTATATCACAGAAAAACCTGCACATGGATGTTTATAGCAACTTTATTCATAACTGCCAGAACTTAGAACCAATCAAGATGTCCTTCAGTATGTGAATGGATAAATCAACTTTGGTACATCTAGATAATGGAATATTATCCAGCACTAAAAAGAAATTAGCTATCAAGCCATGAAAAGATGTAGAGGAATCTTAAGTGGATATTACTAAGTAAAAAAAAAAATTCAATGTGAAAACTCTATATACCATATGATTCCAACTACATGACATTCTTGAAAAGACAAAACTATGCAGACAGTAAAAAGACCAGTTGTTGTCATAGTTTTAGGGGTGGGGGAGGGATGAATAAGTGGAGCACAGAACATTGTTAGGGAAGTGAAAATGCTCTGTATGACAGCATAATAGATACATGCCCCAACCTATAGAATACACAACATTAGAAGTACACCCTAAGGTAAGCTATGGACTTTGGGTGATTATATCTGTCAATGTACTGTACAATTGACAATGTGTCAGATGTAACAAAGGTACCACACTGGCACAGGATGTAGATAATGGGGAAGGGTATGCATGTGTGGAGGCAAATGATATATGGAAAATCTCCATACCTTCTTCTCAATTGTGCTGTGAATGTAAAACTCCTTTCAAAAAATAATCTCAATAATTTTTTTAAAAAATTGGTCAAGATTATTTCATTATAATTTAATAATACTTATTTTATAAATTTGTATGGTCTCTTACAAATTATAGGTAAAATATTCTATTTTGTGTAGCTCTTTGCAGCGCCCAAATTGATTTTACCCACGGTATATCATTAGCCAACATAACTACATTCAAGCTCAGCTAATGTATGTTGGATTGTGCAGGTGATGAACCGACAGGTCAGAGGCATTAAATTTCTTACTCAAAGTCATGTAATTGGTAAGCAATTTTAATCATTTCTTCTTACACTAAGTCAATTATCTATATTAAAACACTCTTGCCTCTTTAATACCAATACCATATATATATCTGATTAATGATCAGTCATTGCTGTTGACAAATATGCATTATTATGAGTATTTACATTCATACTTAGTTTCGTTTTTCATGGTTTTATTGAAAAGTTTAATTTTTAGAAACATAAGTGAAAATGGCAGATGACAGATATTTTGAACGTTCTTTGTTATTTTGTTGTCATGGCATAAAAAATTATTCTCTTTCAAACACATCATATTTTATCAAAACAAAATGGTAATTAAGTATTAGAGGCATCAGTAAAACCTTGTTTTGGGTGTCTGAGTAACAGGCTAATAATAATTTTCTTTCCCCTACTTTCCTAAAACTTTCATTCTTAGTGATATATAAAGTCTAGCAATTTTTTAATATTCATCATTGCTTAACTCTTCCAAAGTTATGCTTAAAAATAATTTGTTAAAAAAATATGGGGTACAATTTTAAATTAGAGTTGTAATGTTCTAATACATTAGCTATTTTCCTACCACTTTGAGCCCATCATGTGAAAGCCCTTGATTTCTGTTAAGTATTGTTAAATAGCACTTTAATGTCATTAAACTATTGTAAAATACTTTACATCATTTAGAGGAATATAAATCACATAAAAGTTTCTCCTTTAGAGAGCATTTGCAGAGTTTAATTGTATGCAAGGATTTACAAGTGCCTTTCCAGCATATTGTAGCACTTTTTGCATTAATTACTCAGGAAGGTAATAGTTTCTACTAATTATTCCCAATGTAGTTAACTGGTGAATGTTACAAAAATAATGCTGAGGTACAGAATGAAAGACAATTTGTCTTGTATGCTTCTAGGAAAACAAACAACAAAATAATAAATGGTCTCACAGGATTTTTTTCAGTATTTTCTGATTCATATATTTATGAAGATGAGCTTTGTTTAAATTACTTGATAAACTGCAGTTCCCTTAATAAATCCCCAGGAAACCAAATCTTTAGGGCTCCTTTGCAGATTATGTGGCCATCAGAAAGGCTGCTATACACAAGTCAGCAGGCTCTTGCGAAGTCCTCAGTATTCTTCTGAAGTTTGCTTGAATTGCAACGTGGAGCCTTACATGAGATGTACCAGGTACCAATAAGTTTAAATGAATAAAAGAGAACTATAGATATGATTTTTGTATAGATTATGTGCAGACTGTTTCTCGTGCATATTTGGTATTGATCACAATGTTGAACTATTTTATTTCTTTATTCTTTACCTTTTAAAAAAAATTTAATTAAGATAAAATAATTCTAAATAAAAAGAAGTACTCAATATTATAATATATATTCTAGATATAGCATTAACAATGTGAAATTTGAATAAGTAATTAAACTCTCCTAAAATATTTAATATAGCATCTATCTTGAAGACTGTAAAATCTGGATGCCTGAGGCATATTTGGGGGCTACTGTAGGCACATTGTATTGTAATACATATTTTCAGGTTTTAGTTGAAGGACTAATTGAGAAGAATATTATTGTTCTTAATGAAAGGCTTTATTAAATAACTTCGAGATAACTGTCTATTTTCTATCTGAACTCTTAATTTATAAATACACTTATTAAAAGTGTTTTTAATCAAAATTCTTCAACTACTAACTTTATATTCCTGTACAAATGAAAATTATATTGTTGAGGATTAAAAGGGTATTTACTGGTCCATTCACGCACAGTGAAAATACAGAAATAAATACACACACACTCATGCACCCATATAACAGAATTAGGCTTCATGACAAGAGTAAATAAAGAGCAATCTCATGACCAATCTTCTGGTCTAGATCTGGTTATATGTCCAAGAAAAACAAAAACACTAATTTGAAAAGATACATGCACACCAATGTTCATAGCAGCATTATTTACAATTGCCAGCAATTGTAAAGTATGGAAGCCACCTGTTGCTAAACGTAAGCAACAGACAAATCCATTATGCATATACACACAATGGATTACTCCTCAGACATAAAAACCAATGAAATTTTGCCATTTGAAGACACATGGATGGATTGGAGGGCATTATGCTAAGTGAAATAAGTCAGACAGAGAAAGACAAATACTGTATGATATCATTTACATGTGGAATCTAAAAAATACAACACACTAATGAATATAACAAAAAAAGAAGCAGACTCACAGATACAGAGAACAAATAGTGGTTACAAGTAGGGAGAGTGAAGAGGGGAGGGGCAATATAGGGGTGGGAGAGTGAAAGGTACAAACTGTTATAAGACAGGCTACAAGCATGTATTGTACAACATGGGGAATATAGCCAATATTTTGTAATAATTGTAAATGGACTGTAACCTTTAAAAATTGTATTATTAACAAAAAGAAAGCAGAGGAAACCAATATGCTGTCAAGGAACGCTGCATTCGGACAGAGGAGTGGACACTGGTGCCTCTAGGCAAGGCGGTTTCAAAAGGTTCCGAGTTAGAAAGCGTTAGTATGTAATCTTTATTGAGAAACTCAAAAAGGCTTCATACATGAAATACCGCTTCATACATGAAATAACCCTTTTATAAGTAGGTAGGATTCCTCGAGTTAGAATGCAGCATAAGTTAGGCAAAACTATCAGCAAAAGAAAAAACATCGATGATAATGATGTTAAAAAACAGACCAGTAAAGGCCTAACACCAAAGGAAGCTAGTGCCTGGGTATGTGACTCTGGGGAAATAATCTTCACAACTCTCAAATTCACTAAAACACTAAACAAAAAAAAAAAATCTTGTATGTTACAGGTTAGGCTTCTGTTCTGCAGACAGACCTGTGTCTGCTGCAAACTCCTGCAAAGACAAAAGAGATCAGATGGACATTACAAAAGAACAAAACAAAAAGAATGGAAAAGGGAGCTTTCTTGAAAGATGTGGAAAGATGTGACCAGATCCTCACCCAAATAAGAAAGATTACCAGCAGTAGGACACAGTGGTATGGAATTTTGATCGCCGAGTAGAGGAAAAATCTGATTATCACAATCCGCTGTTTTCAGTTAACTCATATCCTTTACCTACATTAAAGGCAACTGTGTGCTTTAACTGTTGGAATTTTTGTATCAACAATTGTAGCACTTATGTCAGTCATGGAATGTAAATGAGAATGATCATGATATATATACAATTTCTAATTTTCAGTTTCACTTTCTGAACTGAAGAGTTGTTTTAAATACCTTTAACAGCCCCAAATATAAATACATTCAGAAAAGCAAAAAAAGGTGGAAATTAGTAAAATGAGTCAGGAGGAAGGAAAACAAGAGAGGTAGGAACTGTAGTGAACTAGAGAATGTATGCTCCATATCAAAGTATTCAAGTTAAGCCTGTGCAGTTGTTTTAAATTTTAAAAAACCTTTGAAGTATACTTTGTAATACCTGAACACATTTTATAGTTTATTGTAAGTATGTATGACAATATTGCTCTTATACCTCAACAAAGCTGTGAGAGCAGTGGGGGTGGTAGGATGGGGGGATGGGGAAACCCAAGAGTGCAGCCGCATCAAGAACATCATTCAGGATAAGGAGAGGGGCCAAGCTGGGTATGGGATTAGCAAATGTCCAAAGCTCTTGAATATTATGAAAACAAGATTGAACTGTATCCTGAAGATGTAACGTGTCACTCATCCATTTTAAGCTTTAGAGAATGACAGGAACATATGAATATATCTGAAAGATTGCTGTGACAACAATATGCTGAGCGAATTGCAAATCAAATCCATGTACTGCCATCTCTGCCTCAAAAACATAGGACATGATAAATGACTCACCCGAGGGCAGGAGGCTGAAACGGTTTGGATAGAATCAGCACTCAAACCCTAGTTCCTTTGATTCCACATACTGTGATCTCTAGTGAAACACAAACTTTTTCCCACACTAGATAATTTAAAGATCTGCAAATTGAAAATACAGGTATATATTCGCAGAAAAAAAAAATTCTGCTTATAAGTGGTCCAGCACAGTTTAAACATGTGTTGTTCAAGGATCAACTGTACTTGAATGAATGCAAGTTTATGATGACTTAGCTAAGGATGATAAAAAAAAGTGAATGAAGTTGTTTATATTTATTTAAAAATACCAAATTAGTTGTATTAATTCACTTGTCAAATCATCCATTCAATCAATCTTTATTTACATCCTGTTATATTTTAAGTTCTGTTCAAGACACTGGTGATAAGACAAATTAATATCATTTCTTCATTAAAATTATATATTAATAGAAAAGTAGACACTAAAAATAAATGTTATTTCTTGTATTTACATGCAATATAAAGGTAAAAGCATAGAGATCAGACGATAGGAGTGGGGACTTTGAGAAGGTAAAATTTGAAAAGAAACTTAAATGAAGTAAGGAACTGGTTATTCAGAAATTTGGGGTGAAATATTCCAAGTAGAAGTTGCTACAAATGCACAGGTTTTGAGGCAGGAATTAGCTTGTCATACTTGAGAAATAAGAAGAAAGCAGAAGTGCATGGAGTGGAGTACGCAGTACAGAGATTGAAGAAAGGAGAGGTTGAAATAATGGGATTAGGACAAAACAAGAGGGTCTTAGAGGTCACAGGGGACATTTGTGTTTTACAGAGTGTGACAGGAAGTCAGTGGAATATCAACAAAGCAGTGAGAAATGACCTGACCTGATTTGTCTCTGGTGTGGAGAATGGAATTTAGGGTCAGGAATAAAACTTCAAGAAAGGAGACTTTCTGATGGTGTGATGGTCTAGGTGGTAAGTTGTAGCCAAATAAGGAGAATATGTTGAAATTTAAGCTGCCAGGACTACCATAAGGTAGGGAAGAGGAATGTAAGAAAGAGGAATTAAATTATTTCTAGATTTCTGTTGTTGGTTTTCTTTTCAATCTCATTTATTTAAACTTTTGGTCACTGCATGATTGATAGCTTTGTTATGAAATTATGTAAGATGAAGCAAGGATAATATTTTTGGGAAAAACTCTGTTTTAGATGGATTAAGTTTGAGATACCTTTTAGTATTAAATAATATTAACCTTAATTAATATTCATTAAATTAATTAATAATTACATTGAGTAGAATACTCTGGTTACTTTAATCTGCAGCTCAGAAGAGACATTTTGACTGGGGATATAAATTTGAGAATTATCTATGCATAGGTGGTTTTTAAGGCATAGGTAACCTAGGAACTTTGCATTGAGTGAAATGCCACAAACTAAACTCTAGACACTACCAAATTTTTAGCTAAGGAAGAAGAGCCAGAAAGAGACAATTTAAAGAACTGATCAGTAATTTAGAAGGATGACCAGGAGAATAATGTACAGAAACCAAGTGAACTCAATTTTCAAAAGTGATAAATAATTTTATAATTCAAACTAAGAAAAAATGGTCAATTAACTCCAAGTTTTAAAATCAATTAATATATATATATATAATGCAGAAAGTTGTCGATTATTAATAAGTGGAAATCATAAAGCAGAGCAGGAATAAACCCTGAAAGACCTGGAAAGAGAAAATAGAGGCACTGCACACAGAAACAGTTTTGAGTCTTTGATATAACAGGGAGAAGATAAGTGGCCCAGGAGTTAGACTAGGGATATATAAAGTTTAGAGACTGAATCATTTAAAAAAAAAAAGTTTGTTGCTTCATGTGTGCTACGCATAGTTTAATTTACCAGCAGAGAGAGATTGTGAAAAATCAAAACTACTCTGTGATACACTATTGTATCAATTCCTTTGTGAAAAGATTTGTAAATGAAAAGCAGAGAGATAATGAAGCCAACATCTAAGCAAGTATGTGTAGTTTTTGAGAAACCATAGATTTTTGAGAAATTGTTGGACCTTTATCTTCATATTTTGAGTAAGAGCTTTCATTATTACTGAGACATTGAAAGTTACTTCAAATATTATTTTCCAAAAATGCAAGAGGTAAATTAAGAAAATATTTTGCTGAGATTGACTTTTAAATTTGATTGTATGTTTCATTTAAAATTAATTTATTTTGTACTAAATGTTAGAGTTTTTCTAAGTGAAATAATTTTCACTGTCATCAAAATTATGAGGAAAGTAGACATTAAGTATCATTTGAGTGAAATGGTGAATGTGTCAAATCCATTTTAACTAATGCATCAATTAGTCCAAAACTTAATACTGAAAGTTTTTGTAACTGGAAAACATTCTCTTCAAAAGATAGTAAATTTACCCCCAAAGATGTTAGGGAACTGCACGTATTTCAACTTTTCTTACATAACCAAGAGGAGAATTTAAAATTAACTATTAGACTGCAGAAGGCTCCTCTATAACTTATATCTAAGAGAATGTTTATAACTGAGTGAAATAAACTGCAGAGCAAATATTTAAATGGAGTGAACTACTAAATGAAGCAACTGCTAAATGTATGAAAGGCTGTTGCAGACTCTGAGCAATTATGACACATACACTTACTCAATTTTTTTGTAGCCAAGGTAACTCTTCCTCCTGTCTGTCTATGTTCATTTCAATTTAATTACTCCTGCTTGCTATTTTACTGAGCATGATCTTCAAAATCATGCTCCATTCATCTGAGTTATTAAATATACTTTGTGTATTGTTTTACTAGAAAGAGAACAAAATACATCTTTTCTATTCCTTTAATATAAAAGGATTAAAAAAAATCTTCCCAGACCGGGGCACAAACCCGTGTCCCCTGCATCGGCAGGCGGACTCCCAACCACTG